>NC_090922.1:1395796051-1396103499 GCF_040938575.1 Ambystoma mexicanum
TGCAAACCAGGAAGTTCTCAATGCTAAATGGCACCGTTCCAGGGGATGTTCCTCATCGAGCCACCTGGCATAACGAGGGTAGTCACTCCACCTTGGATTATATAAATGTTAATGATCACCTTCTCTCTAACATTATTTCCTTAGAAATCAGTCAAACGAAAATGAGTGATCATAGTCAATTAGTGGTTACTTGCAGATGGCCGACTTTGATTCCTAGAAATTATAATTCAAACCTCACAAATCTTTATGTTAATTCTGCGGGGAATCGTATGAAATGGTCCAAAAATAAGTTATTTTGTCTAAAAAGAAAGCTGTACGATGCATATAATCATCCGACCGGGGAGGTCTACCCTTGGTATGCAGATACAATGCTGTTGCTTTCATCGGGTCCCTCACAAGGCCAGGGTCACCGTGTAAAGCACCTCCATGCTTTTGACGGTGATGTAAGAGATAAGAAGCGTGAATTGAGAAGGCAAGTGAAATGTTTGCTAAAAGGTCCAACAGAACTTCTTGCTATTAACCACAAACAAATTAAACGATTAAAAGTTTGTTATAAAAGATGGTTACTCAATCGTCGTACGCTCCAATATTAACGTGACGGCGAAGCAATGCTAAGGCAAATTCTCTTTAAATCTTCAGGAGGCATATGGGCTCTGCTGAATTCTGCATGTCATCATCAGCAAATCACACTTCAAATTAATTCTATTTCTGAAAGTAACTGGGAAGTGTATTTCTCTAGTATCTACAAATCCCCTCTGCCTGACATTGGTCTGGAGTGGAATAAAATAGATTGCAATCATGAATTGCAATTTAATCAAGAAGATGTGTTGCATTGTATAGCCAAGTTGAGTACGTCTAGAGCAGCAGGGCCGGATGGCCTACACAATGCACAAATCAAACAAGATAAGGAAATATGGTCTGAAATATTACATCTCATATTTAAAGAGATCATGAGATCTGGTAAATTGCCTCCATCGTGGCAAACATCAGTGATCATCCCTATATTTAAAAAAGGAGATCGAACAAACCCTACATCCTACAGACCTATTACTTTATTAGATTGTCCAGGAAAAATCTTTGCTCATCTTGTTCTGAATGAATTTAATAAATGGCTTGACAATCTGAATCATCATGACCCATATCAAACTGGCTTCGTTCCTGGCCTAGGCACTGTCATTAACTTAATGGTTCTACATGCCATTATATTACATGGTAAAGAGATGAAAAAACTAACCTATGCCGCTTTTGTTGACTTTAGATCTGCATTCGATCTTGTCCCAAGAGAATTGCTTTTTAAGAAACTATTAGATCTAAAATGCCCTTGGAACATATTAAAATGGATTGTTGAGTTTCACTCTAATACATCCATACAAATTAGGCTAAACAATCTTGGCCTATTGTCTGCTCCAATAGGAACGGCTTGTGGCTTGAAGCAGGGGTGCCTTCTGGCATCTGCCTTATTTAACCTTTTCATCTGGGATATTGGAACTGGCTTTACTAATGTTATTACTGATCCAGTGAAACTTCAAGGCTCAAAAATTAACTATCTTTTCTATGCGGATGACATGGTCCTCATTTCTCAAACACCAATTGGCTTGCGTAACATGTTAAACATACTAGATATTTACGCAAGCAAAAATTCTATTACCATCAATTTGAGGAAGACTCAAGTCATCCAATTTGGAGAAGAAAAAAAAGAGCCAAAAAGATAAACAATGGTATCTGCAAAAAGTCCCGTTGAGGGTTGTACACTCTTACATATATCTGGGTATTTGCGTCAATGATGACATCTCATACAAACCATATGAGGAACAACTACAGATAAAACAAAAAACAGCTCTGTCTCAGATGTCCTTGATTCGCAAAAAATATTGCAAATTTTCAATCAGTCCTTTAATGGTTTATTATAAACAAAAGTATATACCCACTATATTGTATGGATCGGAGACTAAGAAATGCCAGTCCTATTCCTATTGGTTAAAATTTGAAAGCACCTATTGGAAAAAAGCCTTGATGTTGCCTATGTCTGAATCCATGTGTATTATTAGGCATGAGCTGGGTTTGCTCTCAATCTATGCCATATATAAGTGGAAAATGTGTCAGCTACTCAGAAAATGTGTAATGAAAGAGAACAGGAACGGTCTGCTTTTTAGGCTGTCTAATTATTTGTCATACTCAAATGACAAATTTCCAAGGAGCTGGCGTACGCTTGCTTATAAAATTATGAATGCTGCAAACATTACTAACAAACTTCTAATTGAGAACCCTGACAAAGCAAAAACTAAACTTTGGAACAACGATTGGATTAAAACAAGAATGGCTTGCTTTGCACTGCAAAAATTTACAAAACAAATATATAATTATAAATGTCGTGGACAAATTGAAAAATATCTGATTCAATCTCCGAGTCCGTATCAGCGGTCGGATTTCTTGAGATTTAGGCTAAATATTTGGCCAACAAAAGAAATTATGGCAAAATGGGGTAAAACCCCAAAAGAAAGCATTCAATGTCGTTTCTGTATGACCTGTAATGAGACTTTGAAACACCTAATAGTGGAATGTGGAGCCTTATTGTCTGTACGAATATTTTACTTCAAACATTTATTTGACAGTAATTATGTATTAGATATGAAAGAGCTATGGATGAGACTATTTGTGGGAGGTTCTAAATCTATAAGATATGCAACTATAAAATATCTTAATCATGTGATGCCGAAGCCAACTACTAAACTCGGGATAGATGAAAATCTTTATATTCCATCAAAAATGAATTAGCACTTTTTTTCATTTAAATGCAATGACTATGTATATTATGATATGCTCACCGCGCCTCAAATGTGAAATAAGAAAGAATCTAAATGTGAATAATCTAAATGACGTAATTCAGAAAATATGTGATTTTTCTTTTTAAACTAAGTTATTTATTTTACCTATTTTGTATGTACTTGTTGAAAGGTCAGACTAATCTCTGAACCAAAACAACAATAATAAAAAATAAAAAAAATAAAAAAATGCCATCAGTCGCCTATTTGCCAAATCTTGGCCTTACAGCACATTTGTCCTGTATGGCTCCCATATATAAATATAAATATGCCGCTATCCTGACAATCTTGTCGTGCTCATCTTTGGCTTTAGGGTCCATATATAGTTCACTCAGGGCCACGTGTAAGGGGCCCTGATCTCTCCAGATATCTAACCCAGTTGCAGAGACCTGTTGTGTGATTGCCTGTAACCACACATTCTGGTCCTGCTCAGTCCACTCACCTCTCACAAACAGCTTATGTAAGAGGTGCTCTCTCACTATCTTGATGTCTACCAGTGTCGTCATTCTGGAAATTGATTTCCTTCCTGATATACAGAATTTTGTTATTTTATTTTGCAAAACAGACCGTTTCCTGAGAGCGTTCCTTTTTGAGGGGTGCTTTTACAGCATAACACAGCATAGTAGCCCAACAGGATTTATGTATTCTATTAGTTAGCACACTGTATTAAGCTGCACAAATGGTAGTTCTAATCCAGAAGTCCCATTGCGAGCCCCCACTCTGTAAGTGACTTCAATCCAGCAATCCAACTAAGTCAATGCTTAGGATGGGATGCCCAATGGAAGCCCTTATTTATATATTTTTATGTCAAAGTTCTTAAATCAGGATGATGAACCCTTATATAACGCCCCTCTCTTTGAATCCCCCTGACCTCACTGAGCCAAGAAGTAGGTTTGTTTTGCAAATTAAAAGATTTATTTGAATAATTAAACAATATATATATCACACTTTTATGAATAAAATAATATTTGAATAGCACACTTATGAATATGGACGGTAATCAACAATGGGTAATATTACAAAATTGACACTCTCTTTAATCCCTTAGGAGTATGAATACGGAAGATACTGTAGCAGAGAATACTTATGTGATTCAAGGAAATGCAATACTGGGAAAGAATGCAACACAGAAATAGACTTGATATGATTTCAATCAAAAGATAATATGGTCACTTTTTCCCATGTGACTACTCACTCCCCCTACTATGCAGTATGAAGAGATGGAAAGGAGGGTACACAGGTTTCAAGAATACAATCAAGAAGGCAGTTCAATTCCAGTTCCCCATCAAGCTTAGAGAAAACAGGTATGATTTTAAAACACAGGTCAAAACGCTTTTGAATGTGATTGCAATGGATGGGAAAATATGCTAAAATGATTTTAATTCACTAAAGGATATTCAGGATAAGTGAGAGTTACTTGGGATTAGTTCAGGACAACACTAGCAATGATTCATGAGTGATTACTAGGTTGAAAACGAATCTAAGCAGTTGAAAGCAAGAAACAGCTATTTTAACATGTGGTGAAATTGAGCTAAATTGCAATTCGCTGCACTTTTTCTGCATGCGTAAATCGCGATTACAGAAAAAATATAAGGAATTGGAATGACGTTGTTGGAAAGCTGAGGATCTTAGCTTTAAAATGGCAGTTCAATTTTGTTTCTAGGACATGCGGTCCAAATGATGCAGACGTTTTTGTGAAGGTAGATTTTCAGAAATAAAGTCAAGATTTCAGAAATGACAGATGCGCTTTACAGATTGGGAATCACAGGATAGACACAAAATTCTAAATGCAGTTCTGGACAGGTTGAAATGGATGGGATAAGATTACTTTAGACTAAGAGATGACTATGAGCAGTTCCAGACCAGATACTCACTTCTAGTTTTTGGAATGGAATGCTGCTCGTCAAATATCTGGTCAAGGGTTTAACTTCACTCGCCACCGGACAGGTCTCAGGCCCTCTGGGTTCTGCGTTCAGCACTGCACGGCGGTCTGCGGCCTCTGGAACTGGATCTGACGGGTCTTGGATTATAGCACTGCTTTCTGGGTCCGGGTCTGGGTTCTAGCACAGGGTTCTTAGCTAGAATAGAACAGCTCAGCCCAGTTGTTGAATGTGAGAGCCCCTGGGGAGTGTAGAGGTTAGAATCAGGTTTGCAAAAGATCCTGAAGGCTTGCTGAAGAGGATTCATCTTGTGGATTAGGACTCTCTTTCAGGTTCTAGAGCTTGGTTCTAGAGTCTGTTCTCTGGATCTATCTGGAGTCTCTGTCTGGATATTATCTGGATCTGGAGTCTTCCGGCAGTGTGCTGAGCAGGAATCAGTTGAAGTGGAAAAATGAGTGTGTCCTTGCCTGTCCTAAGCAGTCTCTTTTTATGTGTTTTCAAAGTGGGTGGGAAGGCTGATTCTACATGCCCAACCCCCTAAGGATTTGATAGGTTAGAGGATTCCCTGTGACCTGACTGGAGAAAGGATTAGCGTGTCAGAAAGAGTCAGAGTGATGCTGTGTTTTACAATTTAGTGAAGAAACTCCCCTTTGCTTTTACTTAGAAAATCAATTTTTCCCAAAAACATATTTCCCAGATACACAAGTTGTTGAGAATACATGTACACATCACAGATTAATCAAGGCATGTCTCTGTTCAAGTCCCATGTTTCTACGTTCTTGGGTTAAAAAATGACAACTTATTTGCGATTTTCGTGGGTTTGCCAAGATTGGTTCTGCACCCAATTTTACATAAACATGCGCACCCTCTCTGAGAATATTCCTGTAAGTTTTTATGTTTCTAGCATAAACACTGTATCTACAATATTAATAAATCCCGGGGTTTGGTCTCAGAACATCGTACGGCATCTAGCTTAGTCTTGACCCGTGAGTGAATTTGTCATTTTAAGAATACCAAAGTTTCATATTTTTGTCAGCTCGGTAAAATTTGTTATAAGCAATTTTATAAAACATACATTTGCTCTCAATTGAATTCACATCTCAGTCTGGTCCGGCCCCCCAGAGCTGGGTGAGTCAGATGTCACATGGCCTGTCTCTCCCAGAGCAGTTGATTGACCAGTTACACCCAAATCAGCATATTCCTATTCATCCCCAAAGCCCCCATTGTTCCTTCCTCAGGGCTGCAGGGAAAATCTCCTTCCTCCGATTAACATGTCCATGCGACCTCCTCTACTGTTGGTGAGAAGGCCCCAGGTGTGAAGGGTTTTCAGGGAAGCAAGCCTTTTGAAGTACTAGCTGCAGCAGGTTACTTTCTGGTCAATTGCACAGAGTTCCTTGTGAAGAAAAACATACATTTATAAACTTAAAATGAGCAATATATCTTTAAATCAAGTCTTTTTCAGAATGAAATCACTGTGTAGAACTTTATATGGCATTTTGATGGAATTCTCTTCTTAGGCATATTTAGATTCTGCAACACAGCTCTCCCATCAGAATTTTAAATCGCCAGCACCTGACAGAGGCGAGTAACGGTACTACACCCATTTTGACAGCTGTCTATCCTTAAAAGGGGATTTAGCTTGAAAGCATATGATTCTTGCTGACATTGTACTGATGTGGATTCTTGCGGTAGAGTCATGTAGAACACCCAACAAGAAGGTTGGATCTTTTTGGTGATTTGTGAGCCATGATTTTAGCACATTTTGACAATCAAGAAAATGAATTCTCAAACAGCTCTGGGTTGCTTTTGTCAATTAGTATTGCTATTTCCAAGTGGTTTCAGGTTACTGTGTGTGTAGCCCAATGGTGGTTTTAGGCAGTGACCTCCTGTGCTCACTAATATAGGCAAAAGTGGGTGGCAGCCTATTTTTCCGGTTTTCACTGCGCATTTTCTGGTGATCTCTGGCAAGCAGCATGCTTTCCATTGGCCATTCTGATGTTTCTGCTGCCAGCAATGCACAGTGATGTTGCAGGGTTTGGATGAGTGGGTTAAAACATCCCACATTGCCCTGCATGACCACTACTCTTCGATTCCCTTAAAGAGGCAGGAGCATCTAGGATCGCACTGTGATGAAGCCCTGCTCTATGCAAGTGTCAATTTGGGGTGGGTAGCTTCCTTCTGTGAAGGATTGCCATCTGGCAAGGGTTTTGAAGCCCTGGCTTTTTACGTTTGAATTAGATTAATAAAATGATGTGGATAATTCCATTTTATAAAGGGTAATCTGATAATCGGATTCCCCTTTCAGTAGATCCATGCCAAAAATCCAGTGTACACCTATGTCCTTCTGGATAAGTAGCCTGATCTTCAGCACCTTCTGTAAGAGTGACACACATCAGGTTCAGAGGTTATAGGAACCCATTTGACAGCAGCTGTCACAGTCAAGTCTCTGCAGCGCAGGGGCTGCATTTAAAATATGCACCCCTGTTGCCAAAACTACATAACTGTGAGAATGCAGTCCTGGTTGCACGTCAAACTGGAAACATAAGCCATACATGAGTTTGAGGTATGGTGATCAGCATCTCTCATAATTATCCAAGCCACATCAATATCATCTCACACATATGTCAGCCCTGTGAGCCCAGCTCAGTTGTGGACGGTTTATGTGTTTTCCCCCAGTCAGGCTGTATGCTATTGCCAGCAAACATGTAGTTTTGGGTGTTGGGTGTTGCCACTCTTTGTTCTTTTGTGAGGGCAGGTAACACTCTCCCCAGAGAGACAGCTACTCTAGAGAAAGCTGTCCTGGGAACACGAATCCAAGGCCACATTGTCACACTGTCTCATACCTGGACACATCACTGCAGCCCACGAGACACGTTTGGCATCTCTATCCATAGTGATATCCACATCTCTATCCACTGGGATGCAGGCAGGCGGGGAAGGCAGCAGCCAGAATCAGAGACGGCCCGATGTGGCAGTGGGACCTCTGCTGCTTGTGTCCTGGGTGCTGCCACGACAGCTGCGCATGCGCAAAGGACTGGCACCTCATTCTTGCACATGGACAGTTCTAGTGGCATCCTTCGTTGCCACGGCAATGGAATGCCCTTCCAACATCCCTAAGAGCTGAAGCCTCCCATACAGCCTTCCGCAAAGCTGTTAAGACACTTCTCTTCACCTAATCTTGATTATGTTCCACCTGCATACTCTGTAATATGTATACAACGCTTTCATTATATATGCCTGCTATAATGTATTTAATATTTGTACTAAGTTTGTAAATATTTTAAATGCCACTCACATGCTTCTTGTTACTAGGCTCATCACATGTAACAGCGCCTTGATGCCCAAGGGCTGTTTGTGCGCTATATACATTTAAATAAATAAATAAATAAATAAATACATAAATAAATAAATAAATGATGTGGACACCGCCTACACCAGGCTTCCAGCGCAGGGAGATTTAAACCCCTCTGACACACACAGATGAATCATAACACGTTCTGTGTGTTGTGTACTTTCTCCAAATCTCTCTTCCCCCAGACTTGTTTCCAGACCTGTTTCCTCTCACTGCTGTGCCCTCCTTGCCTTCTGCTCCTCTTTTCCTTGTGGTCATCTTCTGCTGGCTGCCCTTTTCTCCTTGGTCTGCTGCCTTCCCTGCTTGGGTCCATCCAGTTTGTCTGCCTAGCCTGCTCTCCCTAGTCCTTTGCTTATTCTGCCCAGTTCCTTTTGGCTTCCTCCATCTCACCATCTGGCTCCCCGGTACAGCGCATGTTGCTGTCCGTGCACCACAAATGTATGGGGAGTCATATCGTGTTGTAGGGAGTTGTTTCTCAGTAGTCAATTCCGTGTTCTCACCCAGGAAATTCTCAGGGGCCAGCTCCCACTCTGCATCTGCCACCCTAAGGAAGCCTGGACCACCCATTGAAGACGAAGACCAGTTCTAGTCAACCCAAATATCAACCCAGATCCGCAGCCCAGCAATGACGTGATCAGGTACTTGACACACACCCATTCACAAAAGGATTAGCCTCACAGCAGAGGGAGGGGTTTTGTAGGCAGAGGGCGCTCTTTACTGCTGGAGGAGGATATAACCATCTTGCATCGCCCTGCTTCTGTCTTTCATTCCTGTCACCCACTTCCTGTAGCACAAGGCTCTTTGGTTGTGATGTCAGAAGGCAAAGTCCATGTGTTTCAGGCTGATTGTGTCCAATTACGAGCAGACCTTTGCCTTTAAAAAAACAGTCCTCCAGTTCCTTCTGATATTCACTTTGGAACAAACACCTAAGGAAAATGGCATCGGACCTCTGTAGGGAGATTTGACTTTCCAAAGCTCTCCACTAGTGAGGTGAACACTGACTGTCCAAGTCAGAGGCAAGCTCTATTTCATCCAAATCCCAAGGGCACATTGGGGGTGAAGCTGCAGCTGGAAAAGACCTGCATCTCTGGCAGTCACACTGCTGCCCAGTACCTTTTCATGGTTAAGGAGCCCTGAAAGTGTGCACCACCCTCCTTTGCTTTGGGAGACTGAGAACAAGGGCTACACTTGTCCCTGAAACCGCTGTGAAGGACTCACAGCACCTGAGGGCCAAGACAGCCTGGATTCCTACAGTTCCAATTGTCAAACCACTGCAAAGCTAGATTCAGGCCCCTTCAACTGCATTGAACCCCCAGAACCTGCCGGAGCTGGCTTTGGAACTCACTAACTTCTTTGAACTCGAACTGCATGCTCAAACCTGTTTGCGGCCATACAACGCTAGCTGAGCTTGTCGACTCTGAGAGCCCTCATGATCTGCGTATCCTCAAGAGCTTCATCGAACTGATCCCCTAGACCAGCGCATCCAGTCACCAGAATCTCTGCAGTTGAACCAGCAGTCAAACTGACCCTGGTCGACTGCACAATCTGCTCTTCTTCAAGCATCGTTTTCAAAACATAACACACTCCTGTTCGATATCTGCTCGATAACACAGCCCATCTAGGATGGTGCGACTACCACACTTGACCTTTCTCACCTCTTCCTCACTCAGTATACGTCTGGAAGCTACTAGCCTCCCATTGGTCTCATCAATATAAAGAATTATGATCAGGATCTAATTTCTTTGTTTGATAACTATCTCCAACCACAAAAGTGATGGGTGGAAGGTTTTGAATTAATCTGACCCACTGACACTGCTCTGGGCAAACTTCAAAACCACAGTCTGTTAGCCTGTCAGTGCCATTGCAAAAGGAGTCCAGCCATATGCAAATAAGTCAGGTACTGCCACAAATGGTGACAGCCCAGCCCGAACTGCTAGTCCAGGTCCCCTCTGCATGGAAACACAAGAAAGTCCAGGCATGTTTCGGTCTTGTTGGGCTTCCTCAGTGAGGTGCAAATTGGTTCCCTATGGTGCAGCGAGCAAGGAACTCTGCCGTGTCAATCTTCCTTCTGCAACTAATGCAGTAATGAAACAGTAAAAATCCAGTTGATAGATGATGCCTTGTGAATTATCGATAAACGTGATGCATACCTATTGGTCCTACTTGACCCCTCGTAAACATCAACACGGTTGACCACAACATGCTACTGTCTCTCAATACTCACAGAATTGGCTTTTCAGACAATGTCATAAATTGGTTCTCATAACTATCTGGGAGACACCAGGCCATTGAGAGGGGTTCTCTGAGGTCGACCCACTGCCATTTGCTCCATCCTCCATCTGGTTTTATTCAATCTATATATGGAAACCCTCAGTGCACTCCTAGCCAACTCTGACATCTCAATTAAACAATGCACAAATGACACTCGGTTATACCTAAAAGTTAGGGGCCCTCAAGACATCATCACTGGGCACACAATGCGACCATTCAAACATGGCTGTCAAATGCCTACTTGAAATTGGACGTTAACTAGACAGAATTCATTCTCTTACGGTACCCCACCATGCAAGCTCCAATTCAAAGATGCACTTGGGAAGATTTACCCAGCAACTCACCAACTCAGCAAAATCTCTCAGATTCATTGTGAACAGCAACCTATCCTTTCAATAACACATAGCTAAAAATATCAAATCTGCTTGCTATCAAATCACCCTACTTTGCAAGATCAAACATTTCCTTCCACCCTAGGTATTCTGAACAGTAAACTCTCAAATAGATTGAAGAAATGTCCTACTAGAAAGGCTCCCAGCCACACACCTATCACCTCTGAAGGCGGCACATCATGCAGTAGCGTGCCTCATCACCAGGCCATGCAAGTTCATAACAAGTATTAGTACCCGGCATGGGTCAACCAGAATGTAACCACCATTATGATTGGCCCTCGCCGGGGCTTTACCCAGCCGGACTCCTTTGTTCCTGCCGGGGGAGGGGGCATGGCAGCCCCTCAGCCAATGAGGAGGCTCAAAGCTGGGCCACCCCCACTCTGAGCCTCTACATGGCTGGAGGCTGCCATCGTCCCCCGCATTGGGTTCAGGTACATTTCTTTTTCTCGCCCTTCTCCCCCCTCCCCTGCACACAATCCCCTCCGTGCCCTCCCAACCCCACTTACCTTCGTATTTCTCATTTTCAGGAGCAAACGCGCTGGGAACACTTCTGTCCCCATCGCGTCCGCTCCCAATGGCCATCATGGAAAGGGAAAACTGACTATGTTTTCCCTTCCCAGTGGGCATTTCCTTTGACATTTCTTTTTTTTTCTGTTCCGAAACTCTGCAGCATTTAGAAACAGAAAAAATGCTTTTAGTACCCTGTTCATGCGGCCCGGGGTACTAATAGCTATAAACCCCTCGCTGCAGGGGCATTACTGAGTCAGGTAATGCCCCGTGCCTTCATTAACTATGGACCCTGCGGCATTACCTGACTCAGTGATTCCCCCACGGCTCGGGTTTTATTGCTTAAGTGGTAAATCTCCCAACAAGTGTCAGCACCAGGAAACATGAAAGACCCATATTAAAAACAGTTAATACTTCACTTCAGAATTCTTAACAAAGGAGACCAGATGCAGTTCAAATGTTTGTTTCATTGTCAAAGGTTTTCAAGAAGGCAATACTCTGCAGACCCAGAAACAATAAGAACAGCAATGCAAACCAAAAAAGTGGTTGTCATTTGGATGCACTAATGGTTGCACAGAAATATAAGCAATGTCATTAATTTTTAGAAATGGCCATGCATCTGTATAAGTATCTAGATACCAACTATGAACAAGAATAACCCAGTGGCACACTTGTAGAAAGGAAGCCAGAAGTGCCCTGGCAGATTCGATTTTCGTATTCCTCAAGATCGCCTTGTTCAAAAAGCAACATAGTACTTTGCTTCGATGCTTTGATTCAAATAGGTAACATTGCCAACAAAGAATTATGTGTATTCTTTCCCTATCAACAAATCACGTAATCATTGCTCCGTCGTCTGCATGGACGGAAATTATATTGAAGTGGAAAGCGAAACTAGGGGCAGATTGTTGCACGCACTGATGATGATACCGTACCACTGACTGAAGATGCCTGTGATGGCTATGCTGAAGCAGTATAACTACCATGAAAATGCGTGTGGAAGACATGGCATTTGTCTCAGTAGAGTCACATACAGTAACAGATTCGACTGTGGATGATTCTGAGAAGTCAATCTCTCCAAAAGCCAATCAGTCGGAAGCTGCACCTTCCAGCAGTTGGAGACATGGATCCACATCGGAAGGCCCTCACATTTGATTGAAGTCTTTGTGGTGAGAACAGGGTGGAATGGCCCTGGAGTCGAAATGCAGAATTTCTCTGATGCACTCACAGATAGACCTAGTTGCTGGGTCTAAGGACATAGCATTGTTCCTCAGCAGGTTCCGGCATTGCTTTCTTCTTGACCTGCTAATAGAGAGATCTGACAGCTTTTGCAAGGGACTTACAATAGTTCAAAACAGAGTTATCTTCCAAATGCAAATTCAAACAACAGACTGGGGAGGGGCTGCACGAGTGTGCATAGTGTGCACATTCAGAATCCTGTGGGGTGACAGCCCATGCTATTATTCAGATTTTCACATGTGCAGCAAAAGCAGTGGTTGGGATTCTGGCCATCAAAGATCAATCTTTTTACACAATTTTGATAGTCTATTCTTAATAATGTTTCACTAGACTGGGGATGTTATGCACAATGAACATAATGAGAGATGCTTAAAGTATTGCTGGTATATTTAACCACCTGGCTAGTGAAATGTGAACCTCTGTCACTGTCTATAACTGCTGGAAGACCAAACAGAGGTATGCATTCTGTAGGTCAGCTTTTTGACTTGGGTAAACTTTCTCCCACCTAGAAATCATGTCAACAACAACAAGACGGATGTCGAACTTAAGGCATTTAAGCAGTTGCATAAAATTGATTTTCCTATTTTGGGCTCGACCTATTTTGGACTCGACCATTCACATAGGGACTTACCAGTCCACATTATGGAGCAAGACACATCATGTCCTTTGCACTTCCCATTGTCAACGTACAAGGTAAGATCAGTGCTTTCAATAGGGCTGGGCCATGAACACTGTTCCATGTGGTCGTGCCTGCTGACGTCAGATAGCCACGTTTCTTCCACCATATGTTGTGAACCACACCTTGGAAAATGTCTCAATGGGCACAATGCAGCATCAGCTCGAGTAGATGTACTAGGCAAACAAAGGTTGCAGATGCCTTAGATGCAGGTAAAGTATCAAAAAGATTGGAAATCGGCCATCTACTATGCAGAGCACCAATGCAGAAAGCGATTGCTATGCAGAGCCTCACTGGTAATCGGTTTATAATGCATTGACCATTTGGCGGCGGTTCACAGAGGGATGAATTTGAGCTCTGGAATCAAATCCGCCCACCCAGTTGGGATCATGGAGTGGATGCAGCGGCTTGGGGTGGTGCGGGTGCCAGATCAGGTACAGGGTTCAATATAGAATGTTTATATGACTCTAAAATATCTTCTTGAGTTTCCTTCAGTGGGGGTAACGCTTGACATCGTGGATAAAGTCTACTGTAAGTGTACTGGTTTTAAGGAAGGGCACATTATTTCTCTCTGCTTTCAGTACTTTCAGTTCTTTCAACTGCCCTTGAAGTTCCTCATCATGCTCTTTTCTTTGACATGGAACACCTTTGAGCGACCGCCGCGTACCAGTCGAAGAAGCAATTCAATGATTTTCATGAACCTTCAAACTCAGGTCCACTAGAGCTACTCTTAGGTAATCCAATCTATCAAGATAAAAGGCTTCTTTCTTTGGAGCTGCTTTGTGGTGTTACTACATGTAAATGAATGTAATATGTCCACTGAGTAATGTACAAGTCTTAAACAGATAATTTGTGTACATACAATTACCTGGACTTCCTTTAGGGGCAAGTGGCACTTGCTTTGGCTGACCTGTTCCCATTCTCACAAAGGCACAACAAGAGGTGGTTTGTAAGGAGGTCTGTGCCGCTCTTGTCAATGAGAAAGATAAACAGAGAGAGAGATATGATATGATGCAGAGAGACAGACATTGGCAGCGATTGCCATTGTCAGAGGTATGTAATATTCACGTAACAGTAACATATAGGGGTCGATTCATGGAACAAATGTGTGAACCGAAAATCATGGTGCAAGCTGGCACAAGCGTGAAAAAGCAAGCGTGCGATTCATGGAAGGGCCTGCGCGTGTTTACTCTGGAATGTGTGCCAAATCCGAGCGTGGTACGCACAGGCGCACACGTCACAGCAACATCCTGAACGACGTGTGCGACATGCTCGGATTTGGCGCACATCCCGGAGTAAACACGTGGAATCGAATACGGGAAACCCGCACACGCCAAAAGACATGCACAGGCATCAACAGGTCCGCCACACGAAGGCAGGCGGAAGTGTCCCCGTGCGCAATATAAAAGTGCACGCAAACAACAAACACGTATATGCAGCTATGATGAATGCCCCATTTGTCGCAGCACTGATTGTGGGACACCGCAGGAGGAGGAGAATAGCCAGGCCCCGCATTTCTTTGCCCCGGCCCTGCCTTTTTGGGATGCCTGACGACCAGGTCTATGGCAGGTATAGGTTTCCACCTCGTATCATCCTAGACCTGGTCAGGAAGATGACCTTACATCACCCACCTTGGAGAAGGTGCTCAATGATCTGCATTTTTTGGCCAATGGGTCATTTCAGCGGACAACTGCCATTTCATGCTGGTTGTCACTGGGCCATGTCTGAGACCTACATCTGACCTCCTCCCACCATCATTGTGACTTTGACAGCCAACTGTACTGTCTACAGCATGAAGTGCATCAAGCACGGGTACAGCCAAGAAAAGAACATACATCATAATCAACATAAATAAATGGACATTTCAATAATGTACTCACCAAAATTGATTGCAGACATGCCGTGGAGAAAAAAATAATAATCCCCACTAGGGGTGTTAACACAAGTAGTACAGCAGCAGACAGGCCACAGATATGACGAAAGTCCAATTCCCTTGTGTAAATGATTGTAACACTGAACCATCCTTGCAAGCCCATGGATAGGGGAAACAGGAGTGGCATATGTGAGTCAGGACCCTAAGCTGCAAACACATACACGAGACAAGCTTGAAGGGCCCAGCTGGAACAGACAGTGGATGTTTTTAAAAGCCACAAAGCACTGCACCGTCACATGAATGCACAATAGACAAGCAATTTTAAACTATATTAACTAATTAAACTAACTATAAAAATCAAAAATAGGCACATACGACCTGGGGGCACCAAGGAGGGGGGATGTACAGGGTGCACCTCAACACCCACATGCGATGATGTTGAGATAAAAAAAACCTCCATGGGCTTAACGCCTGCAAGCCCGACCTATGTGGGAGATAAGTCATCGTCCTCCTCACCCTCTGACTCAAAAGGTGGACGTGGCACAGTACCCTGACCACGACTATGTGCAGTTTGCCCCTCATCGGCAGCAAGTCGGCGGGACCGGTGAGCCTGGTTCTGTGCGGCGATGACACATAGGTCTGCATGCAGAACCTCACGTGATACGTGTGCTTCCTCTTGCAAGGTAGCACATGTAGCACAGAGTTCTTCCTTCATGGCCTGGCATGACATCTGGAGCACCTCCCGGAAAGCAAGTAGCTCAGCCGAGATGGTATTCTCAAGCTGCTCCAACCTCTCTTCTGTCCGCTGCCTCTGTGTCATGTTGAGCACACCCAGGGTGGCTCTGAGGGATTCATGGTCTTCCCGCTGGGCCTTCCTGTGTGCCTCTGCGTAAGCAGCAAGTGCTTGACGCAGAGACACCATTTCATCCCTGCGTGCCCTGTCTGAGACCACCATGCCCAGCCTGAGTGAGCGGGCCGTGGACTGTACTGCCCGCTGCTGGAGATCCACCTGCCTAGCAGGGGGGAGCATGGATTGGGCCACACGTTCCATGCTCTGAGCGATATTAGCAATTGCGGCCCCCTGGTGTTCGGAATTGGCAACCATGGCTTGCTCCCACTCAGTATAGCCCGGTGGCACACAGCCACCGCGTTGCTGGGCTTGACACCCACGGGGCCCAAGGAGCCGCGGTCCTTGTTGCGTTGGCACCACCCGCGGCTGCAGGACTACATTCCTCCGTTGACGTGATGCCCCAGGCACATCAGCAACTGGTGTGGAGCGTGACCGTGCGTCCTGATCCACCAGAGGCAGATGTCCCACCACCATTTGGACCCTCAGTGCAGGTGTCACGGACAACGGATCATCCACATCAGAATCACTCACCGTCGACGAACGGACATGACGTGCATCCAACTCAACATAGTCGTCAGTGGGATCATCTGGTCTGGACTCATTGCCAGACACGATGGTCTGGAGCACAAGTGGGTTCTCATGGCCTACCACCCACAACCACCACTTGTGGCGGGTTGCTGGTGTAATGGCAACCCTGTGTCTGGATTGACATCACCATCCTCTGCCTCCATTGTGTCATCATCTGAAAAGTTGAAAAAATAAACATGAGTACACATGTCAGAAGCACATAACCCACACACACATAGACATCACATCGACAGCCAACACATGAATCAGACATGTCACACACAAATGAGAATCCGGCATGCATCCAGTGGCATTGATATGCAAACACATCCCAAAAGCAGAAATGGATGTGTCCAAATAGAGAAGCCTACACAAGTACAAAATGAAGTATATCACCTCCATCAGCCACAACCTTGGTCAGGCACATGTCACAGGCAGAAAAGACAAATGGCAACAAAGAGATGGCACATACCATAAGCATGTCAGAACTGCAAATTGACCAAAGCTGCAAGTGGATCAAAACACACAATGACACACATAATATGCATGTACACATGCATCACTAAACCATCATCACCAAAATAGCTTCATCCATCTGCAGCTCGGCCTGTACCGGGTGTCATGGCCCATGTAGATACAGTGAGTGTCCAGAGCAAAGCAAGGGCCTGCAGGCATGAGGGACCATAACACCCAGTACGGTCTGAGCTGCAGGCCATGACGCCTCCTGTACACCCCTCAGGGCCTGATAGGGCACATTGTGCTATGAATGTGTCCTATTCCATTATTCCGTGTGTAAGTACTGCACTGCCAGGCCCCACCATATTAGCTAAGTGGGCCTGGGCGTACACATACTGCACAACAGTTTATGCCAGTTGAACATAACATGTGCAATGCTGAAATCTCACCAGCATTAACATCAATCAAATACTTGATAGTCAGTCAACAAAAAAGCTGCGGAAGACACATGTATAAATGAACACTTTCACACACACATAAGTGAGTAGCCGCAATGTTGCACTACACAACGTTGAAGCTGCTTGCTTATGTACATGTGAAAGTGTTCCAAAACACCCCTTTCCCTATACACCAGTATTGTGAACATGAACAGCATCCAATACAGCAAAGCAAGCAGCTACAACGCTGCTTGCTTTGATGTATGTGAAAGTGTACACATACACGCGTGAAGGCAGCTCCATAGTCATTACAACCCGATTGGCAGGCTATATTCAATCTGCGCCACATACCAGTTGTTATAGGCCACACATTGACCAATCAACTTTGCTAAACACCCACTAGGGTGTTCCAATACTGAGTACATGTGTCACAGGATGCACCTGTGCCTGTGGCATTCATGACAGAGAAGGGATGAAAATCTGACCATACATGCCAGGTAACTTTGACATTGCAGCAGTGAGTAGGCATGTAGAACAGTGTAACAAGGCTCAAAAGTGGGTTGATGCAGTGCCGAACATGTGTACCTTACCCACTATCTAATTGAACAAGTACATTATGATGTCAATCAATGAACATAAAGGCAGTGTAAGGAAAAGTTCAGGCATCACGTGCAATGTGCATGCAATGGGTTGCATGCCTACAGGCAATCCAGCCCCCCACCTCCCCTAAGTGAAAATGCAGGGAGGCATTGCATGGCAGCGAAAGGGTGACTAGAGAACTGTGTATTGCCAGACAGTGTCGACTAGCGTCAATTGCATCATCCGATTCAACTGGCAACACACCAGATGAGAATGGGACAGTAAGCAGGACACATGATGAACCCTCAGTAGAAGACCCATGTGTGCAGGAGCCACCACACCAGTTGAACATAGTCAGGGGGCCTGAAATAGGGGGAGGCCTGTGCCCCACACAGACTGTGACACCCTAAACATGTGCATGATGCAGGACTGAGCCAGAGTGGCATGGAATGGATGATCAAATTCCATTAAATGTATGTCATCATGGACACGTACTACAATGATCATCCGGGCAAGGACACATAGGGCCATGCATGGAATGCACATGGAGCATGAATGGGCACTCATGTCCCAGCGGAGCATCTTCCATCTGCACAGTCCGAGTGAGACACCCTGCATCAAGGACAAAGGATGTAACCCACTGTATGTGTCTGGCAGGTTGGCAGGGGGAAGTGGGCATGTACACAGGAGCGTTGAACAGGCCATTGCAGTTCTCCAACATGACACCCACCAGTGCCATGGTGAAATTGGTGTGCAGGGGGTTGAAGGGGCAAGGGAGCATGCCTACGTGGAGTACCCGCATGCAGGCAGAAGACATATGCACGTCAGTCATGCGATGACATAGTCCCAGTGCTGAGTGGAAAGACACCCCAGGCTACATGCAGAAGGGTCAGTGAGCTGGAACATGGACTGGAGGGGCAGCCGGGTGACTAGCATGTGAGCATGGTGCAGGTGTGGTGATGAGGACAGTCCCCGTCTGCTCTACATGTCCAGCATCCTGCACAGCAGGCACGCATCAGTGAAGCATTGCATGACTCGCACATGAGAACCATGTACACATAGCATGTAGTGGCGGTCAAGCACAACACATTACACAAGCAAACCACACATGGCCTGAACAAACACGCGACAACACTCACTGGACGGGGCATCAAAGTCCGGCATCTCTCCCACTCCTTTGTACAATTCTGCCGGTATGAACCCCGCAGCAAAGGACTCGTGCTAAGTGAGGTCTTCCTCCTCTGGTGGTGGCCCACTGAAAGTCACCAGAGTCATGTTATAATTAGAGGCACGCTTTAGTTTAGCAGAGCGTCGGAGGTCATCCCAACACTTTTTGCACTCCTGGGCTGTGCGCACCTCATGTCCGATTGCACTGACACCCTCTGCAACATGCTTCCAGTGGGTCAAACGCTGGGCAGCCGTAGTGTGACAATTCGGGGCCACTAGCATATCGCGGTCGTGTTCTGACATGTAGCCCACAAGGAAGTTCAGTTCTTGCTTGCAGATAGGCTTCTTCCTCGAAATGCCAGAGGCCGGAGCCGTGTCTGGGGTCTCAGCCTCTGCTGCAGATGCAACCTTCCTCCTCTTGAGCAGTGACCGGACCCTGGCTGGCAAATGCCGCCCTGATCAGTGTGGGCAGTGGCACTGGTAGACTGAACCGAGGGAGTGGCAGGTGGAACTAGGATGGAAGCCCTGACTTGCATCAGTGGCTGCTGGGTGCCCTGTAATGGACCCTGCACAGCAACATCCGCTGTGCCAGTGTCATTGACCGGGACTGTCCTGGATGGTAGACTCACAGCCGGGGTGCTGTTGGCTGCATCTGCCCATGCATTTGCCAACATCCGGCCGCTTGGGGCAGCAGATGACAATACTGTCCCAGGGACACGTGCCTCGGTCAGGGCAGCCCTGCATTCACTTACGGTGCGCCTCTTGACCTCCTGGAAATCGTCCTGGGACTCTTCAGGTGCCAATGCAGCATGCGCTGGCAGACCCTGAGCCTGGGTGGTGGTGTCCACAGCTGCAGCTAGCACTACCCTTGGGCCTGTGGCAGTTGATGAAACGGACTGACGGGTCACATGGGTGCCAGTGCCAGATGCAAGAGCTGCATCTCTCGGGGCCACAGGGGGTGGTGGCATGACTGCACCAACACGTGGCACAACATAGTGCTGAAGTGGTGCACCCCTGCCTCTTCCCCCTCTGCAGCCGCCCTGGGCACCCTGGAGTCCCCCTACTCCCTGGTCACCCCAGCCACGTCCCTGACCACACCCGCCATGTGGAGTATGCCCAGTTGAGGCGCCCCTCGCCTTTCGTTGCCTCCCAACCATGGCACAGATGGAGTAGTGCCGGCACAGATGGAGAAGTGCCAATGGGAGGTGTACACGACAATTGTCCTGGGCAATTGGGGTGAAGGGGGTGGGGTACTAGATGTTAACAGCACCCCTGCAGCTGCAAGGCTGTATGTGACCCCGGTGATAAAGTGACGGGTCACGCAACGCTCAGGCACCCCAAAACTGCAGTAAAACTGTGCACGCAACCCCCGGTAGCCCACGTGTGTGGAATTAACCTCCCGCAGTACGCGGTGGCACCCAGGGACACGAAAAAAACATACGCGTGGGACACGCAGGCTACTATGACCTCGAAAACGGGTACGCGATACACAGGGGCACCCGTAGTGGGAAAAATAGCGTGCGCGCCTCACCGTCTAACTAGCGTGGTAATGAAAAACACACGTAGCCAATACCCCCACCAAAAGAAGAGATACGTCCTTGAGCCGCTGTGAAGTTGTGATGGCGCGCAAAACAACACGAAGTAGCAACACACACGACGGTCTCCACGAAAGGCACATACAGCAAACTGCTGGGCCCGCTCACCTTTCACCCGTGCTGAGGGAAACGCCAGTGCGCGTCACATCACATACGCACTTAGGCCCTTTCCTCGAATTACACGCATTAACACGCGGATGTGCTGTTTTTTCAAGTGCTGAATCACTATGCACCAGTGCTGAGGGGAACGCACGCGCGTGTTACGTCACATACGCGCTTACACGCTAAGGGCCTTTCCTCAAATTACACGCTGACATGCTGTTTTTTCATTGCCAAATCACTCTGTATCAAGCTGGCCACGCGACAACACAGGGAAGACCACGCTCCTGCCCAGAAGGCTGAATTACTGCCCCCCAGAGCCCTGAGCTGACTCCCACCAGCCATCTCCTGCTGCCTGCCTCCCTGCTGGCCACGTGCCCTGCTATTTTGTGCCTGCACGTCTGCCATCTGCAGGGGTCCAGTTGCTGTGACCACCCCTGCTGGAACAGAAGATACCCGACTGAAGTTCCGTCGCTCCACAGCCCAGCACCAGGACCCAGTTGCCCACCCACACCTGCCTCGGGGGTTGCCATGTCGGGGGAAACACCATCAGAGACCACTGGCAACCCCCAGCCACAGAGGCAGAGGGCAACCAGCTTCAGTGCCACAGAAGTTGGTATCCTGGTGGAGCAAGTCCTGGTGCATTATGATGCCCTCTTCAGAAGACCACGCGCCAACAATGAAGGACGGAAGAGGATCTGGAAGGAAATCGTGGCTGCCATCAACGTGGAGGGGGTGGTAGCCCGCGACATGGCACATGTCCGGAAGCGCTGGGAGGACTTCAGGTCCAGGACCCTCAGCAAGGCCCGGTGTCTCTTGGAGGCAGCGCATGCAGAGGGATGCTGGGTCCGCCTTACCAACAACCAGATAAGGGTCCTGGAACGTATTCGCCCAGCGCTCCACCTCCAGGTCCTTCATAGGCAGACCTGTCGGGAGTCGAGCGGTAAGTGTCCATGGGTACTGATTGGACGCAGTGCATGTTGAGGTGTGCAAGGAGTGTGCAGCTTGGACATATGTCTGGAAAGCCCCATGTATGGATGTGTATGTGCAGGGACATGAGTCTGCCGCATGTGAGTCCAATAATGTGTGAGTCACATCAATGGTGTATGTGTTCAAATGCATGATGCACGGATGCATGTGGGGATGCACACCTGTTTGCATTTCTGTGTATGTACTGTAGCATGGTTGTGGTGTGACACATGGGTGCTGGTTCCACCTTCATGTACGTGCACGGCATACATGTGTGTGTGTGTGTTTGACATGTGTGTGAATGTGATACGCCATGGATGCATGTGACACAGACATGTAGGAGTCTGATTGGCAGATGTGACATAGTTGTAGATGATTTCACTGTGACAGGTGGTGGAGATGTACAGATGCATGTATGTCTGGTGGCGTGTGTGCATGTGTTTGGCGCTCCCCGTGTTGCATGTGATGTCAGGCTAACCTTCGGATGCTCATGCTGTTGTATGTGCATGGATGTTGCTGCCTGCTGCAACATTCCTGTTAATTTGCGCATGTGTGTAGGTTCAAATGATATGTGTGTTGGGGAGTGTGATGCCATCTGTGAGGTTTGACACTGCCACTCATGTGCAACTGTCATGTGTGTATCAGACCATTGTACAGTGCCCTGATGCCTGTGTTCTGTCTCTCCCTGTCTACAGCGTCAACTGATGAAGAGGGTGGAGATGGTGCTGTGGAGCACAGCGGCAGGGATCCCACAGCCAGCCAGAGACGCAAGGCCCAGCTCCCCTCCCGGTTGTCATCTCTTCGGGGAGTGAGGAGTCTGGTGTCGCATCCATGGTCGCAGCTGCCGAGGGTAGGTCCAAGAGGTGGAGGTCAGAGGTGGACTCGTCGGCAGCAGAAGGGGCAGCTGAGCCCCCATGGGGGCTTATGGAGGAAGATGGCACAGATTCATCCAGGTTGGTGGTGGGTTTGGTTGAGGAGGAGGCTGTGGAAGGCCCATACATGGGGCCTGGAGGGGGGTATTCCACTTGTGATAGTGGTGCAGTCCAGGGTCAGGGACAGGAGGCAGCACAGGCTGCCGTAGAGGTGCCTGTGTGTAATCCTGTCCCCGATCCTGTGACTGCATCATCCTGCACCACAGGGATACCTTCGTCCAGACCCATTTTCAGAGAGGGGATGCGCAAACAACAACTGGCCTTCCTCTCCCTACAGACGTGGCTATCTGGGCCCGGGTTGAGCCTGTCCTAGCTGTGGTGGCGTTGCTTCAACGTGGTATTCGGGATGGCGTGTAGGGTGCTCGTGAGGACAATGCACATCATTCCGAATACCTCATTGACCACGTCGGCCTACTAGGACAAGTCACCCAGGCTGGGTTCCTCCATGTGCTGGATCTTCTAGCGACCCCCTCCGCAACTGAACCCCCTATGTGCCAATCGTCCTCCATGCCATCTTCCTGCCCAAGTATCACCTGGGCATCCTGTGGAGCTGCCCCTGAACCAGCGGCCAGGAAACATCCCTGCCACAGTCGGGAGTCGGAGGTCCAGCAGGGGTGGCCACCCCCACAACTGGACCCCAGCAAGAGGAGGATGCAGGCATGGACCAGCAGGGCACGTGCACGGCAGCAGCAGGCTCAGGGTGGGAGGCATCATGGCTTGGGGACATCTACATCAGAGGGGCAGGCATCGGCCAGAGGGCAGGAGGACCCTGGATTGGGAGTGTCTTCTGTGTGGCAGCAGTTGGGCCGGCAAATAGATGCGGAGTGGCAGCAGGCGGAGGAGGTACGGCTCACTATGGTCAGGGCAGAGAACTCCATGCGCAGGGCTTTGAGGTGGGCTGAGTGCCTCAAGGCCACTCGCAGGGAGTTGGAGGCCGCCATGACTGCATCCCTGCGAGACCTCGAGACTAGGGAAGAGGCCCGCCTCCAGGACGCAGAAAAGGAGTTCGATGATGCCCTGGCCCGGAACATCAAAGAGTGAGCCGTAGGACATGCCCGCCACCTTTGTACATAGTTCTTTAGTGTTAGGGTTTCTTTGTTTATTTTTTTATTTTAGAGTTCATGGACTTTGCTCCACTTTATGTACATAGTGTTTTGTAGGAGTTCTGGTAGGTTTCCTTTGGTTTGGGCATCATGGACCCTTTGGACTTGCAGTGTATATAGTCCATGAATTTATAATATGTTTTTTCAATACGATTTTTAATACATTTCATATATCTTCATTATTGGTGTGGTCTACTCTCATTGGATTTGTGCATGTCTCTATGAGCATTGACTCAGTCATGTGTTGCCACTGTGTGGCTCTGTTCTACATTTATGCATGGCCATGGTGGTTCTTTTGAGACTCTCATGGCATGGGTAATTTAGGAGTGGGTGCAGTGGATGGTTGTGTGCTTGTACTGGGGAACAAGGGGGAATAGGGTTGGCATTAGGGACATGGGTCAGTGTTGTTAGGACATGTTGTTTGGTGGGACATGTGTCGTGGCCTGCTGGTAGATGCCCGTCACTGCTAGGTGGGTGGGTGGTTGGGTGGCTGGGGGACATGTGTCGGGGCCTGCTGGCAGGTGCCTGTCACTGCTGGGTGGGTGGGTGTTTGGGGGACATGTGTCGGGGCCTGCTGGCAGGTGCCTGTCACTGCTGGATGGGTGGGTGTTTGGGGGACATGTGTCGGGGCCTGCTGGCAGGTGCCTGTCACTGCTGGGTGGGTGGGTGTTTGGGGGACATGTGTCGGGGCCTGCTGTCAGGTGCCTGTCACTGCTGGGTGGGTGGGTGTTTGGGGGACATGTGCCAGGGCCTGCGAGCAGGGGCCTGTCACTGCTGGGTGGGTGGGTGTTTGGGGGACATGTGTCGGGGCCTGCTGGCAGGTGCCTGTCACTGTTGGGTGGGTGGGTGTTTGGGGGACATGAGTCGGGGCCTGCTGGCAGGTGCCCGTCACTGCTGGGTGGGAGGGTGGTTAGGGGACATGAGTCGGGGCCTGCTGGCAGGTGCCCGTCACTGCTGGGTGGGAGGGTGGTTGGGGGACATGAGTCGGGGCCTGCTTGCAGGTGCCCATCACTGCTGGGTGAGTGGGTGATTGGGTGGTTGGGTGTTTGGGGGACATGAGTCGGGGCCTGCTGGCAGGTGCCCATCACTGCTGGGTGGGTGCGTGGTTGGGGGACATGAGTCGGGGCCTGCTGGCAGGTGCCCGTCACTGCTGGGTGGGTGGTTGGGGGACATGAGTCGGGGCCTGCTGGCAGGTGCCCGTCACTGCTGGGTGGGTGTGTGATTGGTTTGGTGGCTCAGGGCCATGTGTCGGGGCCTGCTGGCAGGTGCCTGTCACTGCTGGGTGGGTGGGTGTTTGGGGGACATGAGTCAGGGCCTGCTGGCAGGTGCCCGTCACTGCTGGGTGGTGGGTGGTTGGAGGACATGAGTCTGTGCTCCCGAGTGCATGGTGCCATGTGGGCTGGCCGCGGGGCATGCCCAGGGGTGTGGGATCGTCCCCTGTGGTGAGTGCTGCCTGCAGGGCATGGCCAGGGTGGATGTGCTGCCTGCAAGGCATGGGGAGGGGGGAAAAGGCACACCCGAGGGCCCACACTGCCAAATTGCATGTAAAAGTCCACGCGCACCCCTCGGAATACGCGTACCTCACCCGGCCAGCGAAAACAATTGTAAAAGTCCACACACACCCCTCGAAATACGCGTACCCCGCCCGGCTAGCGAAAACACGTGTGTGGCTCCGTTGTACATTTATGCATGGCCATGGTGGTTCTTTTGAGACTCTCATGGCATGGGTAATTTGGGAGTGGGTGCAGTGGATGGTTGCGTGCTTGTACTGGGGGGCAAGGGTGAATAGGGTTGGCATTAGGGACATGGGTAAGTTTTGTTAGGACATGTTGTTTGGTGGGACATGTGTCAATGCCCTGCGCATGGAGTTCTCTGCCCTGACCATAGTGAGCCGTGCCTCCTCCACCCGCGGCCGCTCCACATCTATCCGCTGGCCCAACCGCTGCCACACGGAAGACACTCCCAATCCATGGTCATCCTGCCCTCCGGCCGATGCCTGCCCCTCTGATGTTAATGGCCCGAGCCATGATGCCTCCCGTGCTGAGCCTGCTGCTGCCTCCGGCGCAACTGCCTCTGCCTCCACGACGGCATCCAGGATGATGGAATCCACCATGCCCTGCTCGATGATGTCGGGACATCCTCCATCCGCTGGGGTCCAGTTGGTGGGGTGTCCACCCCTGCTGCACCTCTGACTCCCGACTGTGGCAGGGATGGGATCTCCACCAGGCTGGCTGCGTTGGTTGGGGCAGATCCACAGGTGGCCCTGGTGGCATCTGGGCTGGAAGACAGCACGGAGAACGACTGGCGTATGGTGTGTTGGCGTATGGTGTGCACAGAGGAGGAGGGGGCTGCAAGTGTGGCCGACACATGGAGGAAACCCCCGACCATGGACCCTCCCAACTGGGCCACGTTAGCACACAGTTCTTCGTAATGGCGTGCTTGGTGCCCCCTGGAACCACGCACGTCATCACAAATGTAACGTGTGCGCAACACGACACCAATCAGGACGGACTCCATCTGGTCACGGGTCCCCTCATCCGCAGGTAGAGGACTGCCAGATGACATGGACCTCCCCCCTACCTGCGGACGGGCCTGGGACGGGGCATCCCTGCTGGTGCATGGTGATGCAGTCACAGTGTCAGGGACAGAGACATGCACAGGCACCTCTGTGGCGACCTGTGCTGTCTCCTGCCCCTGCCCCTGGACTGCACCACTTGCACTAGTGGTACCACCCTCACCAGGCCCCATATGTGGCTCTGTAGCAGCCTCCTCCTCTATGCCCACCACCAACCTGGATGGCTCTGCACCGTCTTCCGCCGTTGCAAGCACCATGTGGGGGCTCATCCGCTCCTTCCGCTGCACCCGTAGTGGCAGACGCGGGACCAGTCCCCTCACTCCCGCATGATGGTATTTCCTGGGAGGCTGACTGGGCCTTGCATCGCCGGCCGGTGGAGGCATGCCTGCCGCTTTCCTCCACAGCGCCATCTCCGCCCTCTTCTCCACTCACCACTGTGTAAAGGGAGACATTGAACACAAGCATCATTGTACTGAACTATAGTCCCCTAGACACAAAACAATGGCACATGAGTGGCATTGTCAAACGTCACTTCCATCATGTCCCTCCACAAAACATGGGTCAGTGCAGGCAGCACACATGCAGGAACAAGCATGGCACATGCAACATACATTAGCATTGGGGGATGTTTTTACCCATGCATCCAAGCCCTACCATAAAACAGTGCAGTACTGGCATGGAAAACATCATGATGGCCAGAACTCCCCAGAGAGTGCACAGGGAAAACATGAAGAATAGGCTTCCACCCATTTTTGCCTATGTTGTGAGCACAGGAGGGCACTGCCTAAAACCACAATTGGGCTACACACACAGTAGCCTGTAACCATTGGGAATGTCAATGCTGATTGGCAAAAAGCAATTCAGAACTGTGGGGAATTAATTTTCTTAATCCCAAAAATGGTTGCATTACCAGTACTCGCCACTATCAGAAAGCCGGCGTTTTAAAACCACCAGACTTTTGTGTAAAACTGAACAAATGAAACAAAACCAGACCAAGGAAAGACTTGCTAAGAGGTGGATACAATGTAAAACTATATTCTGAAATGACTTGAAGGAAGTAATTATTTAATGTATAGGTAAAAATTGTCAGTTTGATTTGAATGTCGAAAACTGGGAACAAAAAGTGTCATTTAGCTGAAACCTGGCTTAATGAAACTGAATTCTGCCTGACAACTACCCCCGACAGGAATTGAAACTGGATCAACAGCCACTCTTCCCAGGCGTAGCTGCATCCTGCTGCCCCTTGCCAAAAGGAGTTCACCTCTCTGATTAGATTAGGGGTGGAGCACCTGGGAACTGGAAGGGACAGAACAATGCAACTTCCTTGACTCAGGCAAATGTTATATTGGGGGCGTCGTAAAATAGCTTTCTCTTGGGAGAAACTGGGGGGCGGCTGTGCCTCTGTGAACAAGCTGGTTTGGGGGAAGTGGATAAACCAGTTATTCCACCCTGTGATGTGGGAAGCCACACCCCTTTTTGACCAGAGCATAATTTAAAAAAGATAGATAACTCATAGTGCGGACTTGTCAGAATTATATAAGTAATATCATTATTTTTGTGATTTTTCTGTGAACATTTTAAGAGGCGTTAGGACCCTGTGGTGTATTCTGGGGGGTTGCTAGCGGAAAATAGGGTCTCACTCCAAATGTATGCATGTTAAAAATGTGACACTTTATCATCTGTAACCCATATCCCTGGTGCACATTTGTGTAAAATCTGGAAAGGTTTAGAGGTCGTTATCTGGATGAAAAGGGGAGAATTCTGTCATCAGTGGACACAACATCGTACAAAGACAGGGATCGGATGGTTTGGTGCTACAGAAAATATGTTAACTGGACCTATAATATTAGAAAAATGGTACATAGATAAATATGTATTTGGGTCAGAAATAGATTTGTGTGCAATCTGACAAGGGGAGGTTCCTCTGACCATAAAACCTACAGCATCACTCTGACTCACATTTCCTTCCCCCAATCAAGGGAGAGAGGAGGAATTGGCCAATGATAAGTGAGAGGGGCAGGTTTAGTTATGACCAACGCACACACCCACTTTCCAAAACACATAAAAAGAGACTGCTGGGACAGGTAGAGAGATTCAATTCCATTTGCTGCGGAGCATGCTGACCGACGACTTCACATCCAGAGATCCAGACTTCAAATCCATCAATCTCCAGAACCTGTAGCAGAAATTAACTCCAGAATTTGTAGCAGAGAGGCCTGAATCCACCAGCTGAAACCTCTTCAGCAGGCCTCAAAACTAACCAAACTATTCAACAGCCGGGCGAGCTGTTTGAATTTTTGCAGAGAATTTTTGCAAGAACCTGTACCAGTACCCAGAAAGCAGTGTTACATCCAGAATCCAGAGAGGCTAGACCAGCAGAGCAGAGCTGACCCAGATCGCTGTGAGCAGAACCGGTGCCTGATTGACCCGCCGAGCAGACAGAACCGCAGCCGGACGTGTTGACCAGATCCGTGACGAGGCCTAGTTCAAATTTATATTGTGATTTGGCTCAATTTCTCCACTTGTCAAAATAGCAGCTCCATTCTTTCTTTTGTTAAAATCTGTTTGCAACCTGGTAATAACTCATAGAGCATTGCTAAAGTGAGCCTGAACTAATACCAACATGCATCTCCCACTCACCCTGAATCTCTAGAGGGAATTAAAATCAGTTAGCACATTTTCCCGTCCATTGTCATCACATTTAAAAAGCATTTTGGGCCTGTGTTTCAAGCTCCTACCTGTTTCCTCTAAGCTTGCTGGGGGGGAACTGAAATTCGTATTGTATTTGATTGCATTCCTGAGAACTGTGTGCTCCTCTTTCCATCTCCTTCCATTTCTTACATTGCATAGGGGAGGGGGTGAATTGCCAGAGAAAAAGTGATTATCTTATCTTTTGCTAAAATCATATCAAGTATTTCTGTACTGCATTTTATTCCTCATTGCTTTTCCCTTGAAACCATAAAAGTATTTTTGCTACTTTATCCATCCTATACTAACTCCTCATTGATTGTAAAGAAGTGTGCTAGTGCCAGATTACCCATTGTTGATCAACATCATATGTCTAAGTGTACTATCAGATATTAATTTATTATAAAAGTGTGATATATATATATTGTTTAATTTTTCAAATAAACCTTTTAATTAAACAAACCTACTTCTTGGCTCAGTGGGGTGAGGGGGATTCTAAGAGGGGGGTGTTATACAAGGGTTGTCAACCAGAGTACTGAAATGGATATAAAAATACATCAATAAGGGTTTTCCTCAGCATCCCAGACTAGGCATTGACTTAGCTGTAGTGTTGATTGAATATCGCTTACAGCATCCATGTCTAAAGCACCGTAGTTGCATCCAATGGTGGGCTGATTCTCACATGCACCATGGGACATGCTGGTAACATGCACACACATCACCGGAGGGTCATGCATTTGGCCTGGTATACCCCCGGACACAGTGGATACAGGGATGAGTAGGCTGTATCTGTGAAGCAACACATCGTCACCAACATGTGTCATGCATCCATGGCGCACACACTACTCAAACACACGGACATGTACATCATGCATGTCCATGACAACAGCACACATCTCTCACACCCCAAACATGTCAAATTACAGACACAGGCATGCATACATGTGTGCCTTCCACATGCTGCTCCGCATTAGGCATTGTTACACATGCACCATCCATGTGGGTCACGCCTGACTGGACTCAAATGTGGCACCATGTCCCTGCACACACACATCCAAACATGACCCATTTCACACATGCAGCCAAGTAGCTAACTACCAGCACACTGCAACATGCCCTTTTTTAAACGTGAGTGCATGGCCACTTACCGCTCAACTCCAGATGGGCCTGCATCCTGAGGATCTGGTGGTGAAGCACTGGGCGAATGCGCCCCAGGACCCTCATCTTCTGGGTGGTAAGCTGTCCCCGGCGCCCCACTGCTTCCTCTGCTTCCAAGCGGCGCCGGGCCTTCTTGAGGGTCCTGGACTCGGAGTCCTCCCAGTGCTTCTGGACGTGTTTGATGTCGCGGGGTGCCACCCCTTTGTGTTGATGGCACCCACTATGTCCTTCCAGATCCTCTTCCGTCCTTCCTCGTCAGCACGCAATGGTGTGGAGGGCATCATAATGCCCCAGAACTTGCTCCACCAGGATACCAACTTCCTTTTCACTGAAGCTGGCAGCCCTCTGCCTCTCTGGCTGGGGTTGCCACTGGTGCCGGAAGGTGTTGTGTCGGACAGGGCCAACCCTGAGGCAGGTGTGGGTGGGCAACTGGGTCCTGGGGCTGGGCTGTGGAGTGATGGTACTTCAGTCGGGAGTCTTCTGTTCCAGCAGGGGTGGTCACTGCAACTGGATCCCTGCAGATGGCAGATGTGCAGGCACCAAATGGCAGGGAACGGTGGCAGCAGGCAGGCAGCAGCAGATGGCTCGTGGGATGCTGCTCGGGGCTCTGGGGGGTATCAATTCAGCCTTCTGGGCAGGAGCGTGGTCTTCCGTGTGTTGTCACGTGGCCAGCTTGATACGGAGTGAATTGGCACGTGAAAAAACAGCACATCAGCATGTAATTCGATGAAAGGCCCTTAGCGCATAACACGCGCGGGCGTTTCCCTCGCCACGGGTTGAAGGTCCCACGTGGGTTTCCATTGCTCTGTACATGCTCTTTGTGGGATGCGGTACGTGAATTCCGAGGGTGCGCGTGGACTTTTCTACACGTTTTGGCTGGCGCGAGCAAGGTATGTGTATTCCGAGGGGTGCATGGTGAGTTTTACAGCATTTTTGCTGGCACGATTGGGGTACATGCATTCCGAGGGGTGTGCGTGGACTTTTACATTGGTTTTCGCTAGTGCAGGCGGGGTACGTGTATTCAAAGGGGTGCGCGGGAAGCTTTCCATGTGTTTTCGATAGTGCGGGAGGGGTACGTGTATTCCGAGAGGTGCGCGTGGACTTTTAAACGTGTTTTCGATAGCACGAGCGGGGTAAGTGTATTCCGAGGAGTGCACGTGAAGTTTTACACACATTTTTCCAGGGATTTTTCCACACGTTTTGGATAGCGCAAGAGGGGTACGTGTATTCCGAGGGATGCGCAGGGAGTTTTCCATGCATTTTCATGCTTGGGGGGGGGCTGTATGCTGGTCCCCTGGCCTTTGCGCCATGTAGGAGATGTGTGCGGTGTTTTTGGCGCACGTGGCAGGATTACTGGTGCTGCTGCAGGGTCGCCGCGCCGCTCTACGTCACGACTGGTCATGGATGTTGAAATCCATGAATACGCTGTGCGTTGAAATGGGTTTTGGCTCCACTTGTGCGCCGAATTCTATGATTTACCCCCATAGTGACATGCCATAATTCACCCAAGTTTTACACAGGATAGCATTGCATTACTGTACACTACGTGACAGAAGAAAAATCGAGAGATAGACCGAAAGAGAGAGAAAGAGAGAGAGAAAGAGTGAGAAAGAGACGTGCAATATAAACCACAGTAACATACTCTACATAATGTCACATAATGAATGCAGAACGTTCTGAAAGCATTTGCAGGGCCTCCAAGTGGGATGGTGCAGCCGGTCCTCCTTCCCTAGGCAGGCTAATGCTGATTCTGTGTGTGGGGGGCCTTTGCTGATGAGCTGATTTAGGCATCCATAATCCTACCACACAGAGACAGTCTTCCACGCAGCAGATATTTTGGAGGGCCTCTCGATATTGGGGTGGGGGGCTCTATGAAGTAACGAACTATGTTACATTAATTGGACACATAGCCACATGCATACTGCAGCAGAAGACATTGCAGGACATTACAGGACAAAGGGCAAGCGAGAAAGAGGCACCTGGTTTGTACGCAGGAAAACATTGCATTACTGTAAGAGGCAGCAAAAAGCTAGTGGGATTAAGAGAGACATAATGGAAGTGAGAGGCAGAGAGATAGACCACAATATGACATTCAACAGTGATAAACTGTGGATGGCATCATTTATGAGCTCCAATTCGAATGGATGAGGTGACTATGAATGTCAGTCCACAAGGGACACCAGCAACCATGTTTCTTTTCTTTTGTTATAAGTGGTAGTGCTGCACAGGTATATGATTGGTTGGTATGACAAGGCATGCAATCCAGGAAGCTTTGCAAACAGAAAATTGGGGCTAGTCTGCCTGATTTTTCCTTGCAGTGCGATAAAATAAACCTGCCTCTAAAAGCGTTTCACCCTAAATATGAGTCTGAAGTGGTTTTGCCTCCGGCAGAGAGTAATAACTGCAGAATATAATGTAATGCAGTGTCATCGGAGCGGGATAGTGCAGCTGAGCTCCTCTTTCCGGAGGCACATGGATACCGACTCTAGGGAACCTCTGCCAAGTAAACAATCATGAATGAATATTGGGGCATATCTCCAGATATATACTTTAGAAGAACACATTGCAGGAGGTGACAGACGAGAGAGTGGGAGGGTGAGAGAGACAGACAGAACAATTACAACTATTCCACAACTGAGAAAACCTATTTTGTCCTGAAGAAGGATGGGCAAGTCAAACATCACAGGCCCCCACAGCTGAAACCCCTATATTTGGCTCAACATAAATATACTCTTTACCTCTAATTTACATTACTCGTGCTCCTTGATTGATTCTAGTTGTTATATATGTTGTCGAGAACACAAATGCACTTTACGTGATATGCTATTACTTTCTGACCCGTGTGCAACTGTTATAAAACACATGTAATTTCATTTAATGTAGTATACACAATGGGCCTCATTCTGAGTTTGGCGATAATTCAGTGGTTATTTCACAAAATTACCGCCAGAATCATTTACCATTACCGCCACTTGGTCCTGTGAGTTTACCATGGGATTAAAAATGGTGGTAGGGTGGTGTTAGTGCCCGTTTTGGGAGTCCATAGGACTCCATGCGGTTTCGCTGTAATTCTACTGGTTTTGAGATTTAAAGCGGAGGATGTTCCTCCAGCATGATGCTAGAGGTAAATACTCTACTTCAGCACCCAACTCGTGATTTGGTGGAACGGTAAAAGCAACATAATTCCATTAACACAAAAAAAGTAATGGTAACATAATTACCACCACTTTTCTACTGCTCCACCAAACTCTCAATGAGGCCCAATGTCTTTTTACTTTCATTAACCTTTATCCTTTTGCCAATCATAGGCTTGTGTGTTTTTTTGTGTATCTTCATTACATACATGCACTCATGTATATACCTTAATTAAACAACCATTTGCCATGCCAACAGTTTGGACTCTTGTGTAGGCCTGGGAAATGCACTTGCCAGGTTCTGAGATAACTGGCTATTGATGGTAACAGGTGCAAAATAATGTGAGTTCCTGGGCTTCTAATAGCAGTGCCTGGCAAATGCCCAATAGTTAAACACAAGCTAAAACTGTTTCTTTGCCGATGAGATGCTTGTTAACAGGACTTCAGTGAAGGATACACAGAGTGACTATAAATCGAGTCACTGAAGGCAGACCTGGTTAAGACATTTTTATTACACCAGTAGCGGGTTTACAACTCCATTGAAGTCATTAACTCATAGAAGACTGATTTGAAAAAACACGGGCAGGCACTTTAAGTGCAAAGTGTGATGGTACGTCTTGATTAAAGTGAGCTCAAGAGTTTCCATGAGGAGGTGTTTTTTGTTTTTGGCGGGGAGGGGCAGGAACTGTGTGGTAACGGCCATAGGGATTAGCAGGCCATGGGCAATCAATGGGTGAGAACTTTCCCAAACAACATCTACAAGCTGTGTGTCTTTCTAAAAATGGCTGTTCCTACAAGACTGTTCCATTTGGACTTTTCTTGTTAATAGTAGGAGAGGCAGTAAGAGACTGACATTGTCAGCTATGTGGTATACATTGTTCTGTAACATTCCATGCTGTACTAAAGAGTAATGTTTAAGAGGAGAGGAAGGGAGTTTACCGTGTGCACATTAGAGTACTAGAAGGTTTGGTGGGTGACTTTGGGGGCATTAGGGCTATTTACATTTCAGGGGTGAGAGTGGTCTTTCAAGCCCTGGCTGATGAAAGCAAGGTTTATTCGGCAATGTGCAGTCATTGTGAACATTCTTTGCTTCCATGGTTGGTGACTTCTTCTGTCCAATACGAAGAAGAATGTTGATACATTGGAATTTTGCCTGATCATTTAAACACACTCAGACCTTTGTCTCGGCCATGTAACTATTAGTTTGCTAGGTGCAGTCCAGCCGGTATGCAAAGCCAAAAGAGATGTGTGAACAGGTGGAGGTAGAGAAGGAGTGTTCCAAGCTAAGAATTCCTGTGCATTGAGCCATCTTGTTCTTTGATTGGGGGGCAAGTGAAGACAGTGGGCATTTATATTTGCAGTATATGTTCCCTTCTGTATCCTGTCTGATATGAGGAAGGGGAGACATTGCATTGCACTGCGCTCTTATCCGCCTGATGAAGGACTTCAGACCCAGATACAGCACAGAAACAGCTACCATCAAGGTAGGTGATCGACGATGGCCTTAAAATCATCGATGATGGCCATCCTTGCCTCCTAGTTCTCCTTGACCTCTCAGCAGCATTTGACACAGTAGAACCCCAGACACTCACCGACAATCTACATCATTGCATGGGGATCAGCGAAATCATCCTCATCTGGTTCAATTCCTACCTTGCGAATCACCAACAGTTCGTACAAGGGATTCTTTTAGATCACTAACTCTACCGTTCACCTGTGAAGTGCCACAAGAATCCACACTGTCCCTAGTAATCTTCAATCTTTACATGGAACCACACAGAACCCTCCTAGATCCACACAACATCCACATTCACCAATACACAGATGACACGCAGATGTACCTCAAGATATCCCCCATCGAAGACATCCACAGGCTCAAGGCCTGTCTCACATTGATCCAGTCCTGGATGACCAGTGCTTACCTGAAGCTCAACCCCTCCAAGTCTGAATTCCTACTGATGAACTACAACACCGAACACCCTGACATCCAGACCTGGCTCTCTGCTATGAACATCAAGTAATTCACACCCTATCTGGCCACCTGTGCTAAGTCCTTTGGGTTAAACATCCACAGACACTTCACATTCAAACAGCACACAAAAAGAAAGACACAAACCACCTGGTACCAACATTTACTCCTGCAGAAAATCAAGACCTTCATTCCAGAAAACAATTTCATATCCACTGTCCAAGCCTTGGTCCTCTCCCACCTGAATGATGGCATTGCCCTTTTGGAAGGCCTTCCCGTGACTACACAGGCCCCCCTAAAATGTGTCCTGCTTGCTGCAGCAAGACTCATTGAAATTTGACCACATCACCCTGACCCTCATCGAACTGCAGTGGCTCCCACTACAAGCCTGTATCATCTTCAAATCCTGTTGCATCATCTACAAGGCTCCCATCCTGAAGTCCCCATGCTACCTCACTGTGATACTCAGCATCTCCGTAGGTCTGTGATCCACCAGAAATAAGGAAATATGCAGACTTGAATTACAATGGTACAGGAAGGAACGAACCAGAACACTGGGCTTCTCTGTCTACGATCCAAGACTCTGGAACCTCCTTGCCCTCAAAATCAGACCTGCACCATCACTTCTATAATTCAGGAAAGAGCTCAAGACCCTCCTCTTCAAGGAATGGCTCCACCTTAACACTGAGGTTCACACAAACTGCACTCTGTACATTACCTGAGACTCAGTGATCTACTACCCACTGTCTCCCTCCCTGGTTGCTTATAGATCCCTTGCCGCCAATTGCCCACTCTGAGGAGCTTAGAATGAGATGCGGATACTGAGGACTTATAGCTTTGGCTATAAACTCTTATTCAAAATCAAAAGGGTTGGGGAAATGCCTTACTATCCTTATCCTAGGTGGTATTTACCTACCTCAACCAAAAACTAAAGCATCTGTCCAGTGCTTAATTTGTAAATAAAATAATTGCCAGGGCGCAAATATTTTCTAACACTCCTGTGACACTACAGATGGAGAGTTCCCCACCACTGCTGCCACAACCCATAGCTGCTCCCCACAGTGTTGACATATTTCAGGTTACACTAGAGCTTGCATCTGCACATTGTGGTTGATGGATGCACTGACTAGCAAGTGAGTCTGAGATAATGGGCTTCATTACACGGACGGCGGTAACCATGGCGCTATTAGCACCATGGTTGCCACCGGTATTTTACTGAGTCCGCCTTGGTGAATGGGGGAATTACCGCCCCATTCCAAGGTTGGCGGGGCGGTAATTCCTCATTCACCAAGGCCCTTCCCCATTCCCATTCGAGCCCCCATAGGGCTCAATGGGAATGGGGAAGGAGCAAATAACGGTACCGCTATCAGCGGTACCGTTATTTGCCCTAAGTCCCTCAGCGGGTCCCTTCCTTAACGTGTGGTCTCACCACACGTTAAGGACAGGACCCGCTGAGGGACCTCGTAGTATGGCGCTAAGGGATTACCGGCACCAGTGCCCTTACCGGTGCCGGTAATCCCTTAGCGCCATCCGTGTAATGAGGCCCACTAAGTGCTCAAAGATAAGAGCCTGGATTGAGCCCTGGAAAACTCCCCCACAAATTAAGCACTGGGTCTGTCTGTTGTCAAGATGTTCAAAGTAGAATTACGTCCTATGTCCAAAATCCTATTCTGGCCCTCCAATTCTTAAAATTAACTCTAAGGTGCAAAGTATATTCTCTCTGGATCGCAAGGTGCACAAATGTTCCAGTTCAACGAAAAGATATAACTCCAACCACAAATTCCAAGTGGACAATGTTCACAGTGCCAGGGAATGGTTCCCTTACCAATATGCAGTTTCTTGTAGCCCAAGAAGATGGCTTCTCCCTCTTGGCACGCACACAGTTCTCAGAAAAATAGCTCCCTTCTGCAGGTTCCTTTTTGCAGGTAATGTTCAAAACAAAAAATCACGTTTGAAATAGTTCAAGATCATAGGGCATGTGGCTTCCTAGGGATTCTCCTGTAATTTAACACACTCTTGATTTGGCCTGGTATATTCTTCTGTCAGGACTTCTTTACGGTCTTTAACACATTTATCTTCACCTGCTATACTCTCCTGCCAGGATTTTCATATCATAACTTTATTACAATTCTCTTTTACACATGAAACAATACCAGCCTAATGTTGGCGTATCTTTTCTTGAATGGTTCTCTGCTTCATATATATTGATATTCATATTTTATTTCTATCGCGCTCGTACACAAGTGTTTCAGAGCGCGACAAGACAAGAGAGGGGAACAGGGGAGAACAAAACAGCGATCTTACTAGGCCCAGTGACATTGAGAACGCGCAAGTGTATGGGAGAGTGGAAAAGTGCATGGAAGGGGGGAGAAGTGGAAAGTGCGAAGCAGAGGAGAAACAGATAAATAACAATAAATAAATAATAAAGGCAACACACAGTGGTAGTTCAACCAGCAATTTGCATGTGCTAGGTTTAAGGCTTCAGATAGGGTAGTTCTGATAAGTGCAGGAAGAAAAAAAGGGGGGGCTATATGGGTACAGATACAGACCGCAGTGCAAGGGGTTGCCCGGTGGCAATGCGGGAGGGTGGCGGGGTGAGCAGGTACCTGGGCCCGGAGGACAGAGGTTGGCCAGGTGCACGGTGCCAAGAGAGAACAGATCAGCAGGGGAGAGGGGGAGCGAAGGAAGAAGAAAAGAGGAAGGTTTAGAGGTGCTTCCGGAACCAGAGATGGTTCTCCTCAAGTTTTAGAGTGGCAGGGAGGCTGTTCCAGAGGGAGCCCCCAGCCGAAGACAGAGATCTACCCCCAGATCATTTCTTTGAAAAACGACTGACCCTGAGGGAGTTAGAGGTAGAGGAGCAAAGAGCTTGAGAGGGGAGGTATTTGCGGAGGGATAGCTGAAGGTATTTTGGATCCAGGCCCCAGAAAGCCTTGTGGACAATGCAGAGGGTTTTGAATGTATTCCTTGCATCCACTGGGAGCCAATGGAGAGATTTCAGAGCTGGAGAGATACGATCCCAGGGCTTGAGGCCAAGGACAAGTCTTGCAGTCCTGTTCTGGATTAGTTGCAGACGGCGGAGAGTAGAGGCAGGTAAATTCAGAAAGAGGCTGTTACAATAGTCCAACAAAGAGAGAACCAGAGCTTGGGATACCATGAGCTTCTGGGGGAGGAGAGGAAAGGCAGAGTACCTCTGAGGAGGTGCAGTAGGAAATTTGACTTTTTAGAGACCTCAGAAATGTGAGCGGAGAAGGAAAGGGTGAAGTCAAAGCTGACCCTGAGGTTCTTAGCCTCGCAGGCGGGGGTAGGAGGAGGGCCAAGGGAGGCCGGCCAGAGAGTGAGGGGAAAGGATGGTGAAGGTGTGCCGATGAGGAGGATCTCCGGATTTCTGGCATTCAGACAAAGATCATTGGCGGCACACCAATCTTGAATGGCAGTTAGGCAATCAGAGATGAGAGAGGGAGAGGATAGCCTGAAAATGAGTTGAGTGTCGTCAGCGTAGCACTGGAAATTTGAGCAGAAAGTGGCAATGCAATGGGCGAGAGTTGCCAGGTATTGGTTGAAAAGCCAGGGTGAGAGGTTAGACCTCTGGGGAACACCACAGGTAGAGAGGAAGATAGATGAAAGGAAGGACCCAAGGACCCAGTAAATAGGGTCTTTGCCCCTTTCTCAAGTTCGTACATTTTTACTCGGTTTTCTCTTTCTGTCCCTTTGAGATGCAAGTTTAATGACCCATTCGTTGAATAGCTTATGGGTCTTTCAGTGGTATAGCTTTTATTTTTATTATTTGCTTCTCCACATATTTCACTTTGTATACTGATAGCTACTTCAAAGCAGTGCACACTTTCAGGTAACCCGGTAACCCTCTCCGCTTCCCTGGGCTTATCAGGATGCTCTAATTGTCTCTCGCACCTCTCTGCTTCTGTTCTTGTTGGATTGCTGGTATAGCATGCGCCCTGTCATCTGCTCCTCCTCTGCCATACCGGTTTTCCGTTTTCTCCTGCCTTTCAATCTCGGGCAGCGCATTCTCGCACTCTGGTTCATTCTCGTGCTGGGCGGATTAGCTTTGGCAGCCTTTCCTGCAGTGTCTTCTACCCCAACGTTCCAGCCAGTGCTCTTGCACGTAAACGCACAACTCAGCACCTGCTGCTCTCTCCCATTTCTGCCAGCTGTGTGGGTTTTACATCTCCCGGTCTGATTAAAGTGTTTCCAAAGATTAGACTGCAGCATAGGTTTCCCGGCCTTAGTGATCTTTTCATTTGTTGTCTCTGCCTCCTCTCAATAGTTGATGGATGTCTCTTTGTGTTGTTGAGGAAGCGGGTATGCGATTCATTTAGGAGTAATCATTACTGCTCTCTGCCTCTTCCTCATCTCAGTAATTAATGTATTGCTCTGGTTATCATGTCAGGTAGCTATTAATACTGGATAAAGTGCATGAATGAGGATGAGTGGTGCAATAAGCCATTGATGCCTAAGGAATGGGGGAACATCCCCCAGAGGGAAAAAGGGGATGTGACTGTTTCCAATGGTGTCCTCCCTTCAACCAGAGGGTCATCTCCCCCATAGTGGTCTTCCCTCATTCAGCACCCCCAGTGCCAGGATGAGGTTGCGGCTGCCGTTCCTTGGCCACATAGGGAGAGACTACCTCATGGGTAATGACATGGTTAGATTCATCACACCTCCCTCGCTCCTTCCCTGTTAGCTTCCGCTCCTTTTCCTCTCTGCATTCCTCACTGTGTTCTTCCCACTATGGTTGTAAAGCGCTCTGTTGCTTCCCAAAGTGAGATCTGTAGTCAATAAATACCCGAATAATAACAAGGACAGGTATGCTCTCATTATGAACATGCAGCTGGCACAGGAGTGCGTCCTTAAGCAAACTTTCTTACATACATTCACAGAAACTGGGTTGATTTAATATCCAAAACAACAGATGTATCTGGTGTGGGGATCTCGAGCAATAACACAAAATACAACACATGATTTGTTTAGGAAGGGTTTACTGTGATTTACACTGTAAGGTATTTGTTTAGAGGAATTCCTAAAGGTATTAGGATACTATTCTTAACAAAATAAGAACATCTTTAATAAACGTGGTGCCAAGGAGGGCATAACCCAAAGACCTTTGCTCTCTAGGTAGTCCCTGCACCTCAAGGTGAACCAGTCGTATAACACAAAAGTCAGTGCCTGGACGCCCACGGTTAAGCGTGCTATACAAATCTATAAAATAAATAAAGAAATTGAACCTATTCTTATATCACTGTCCCTTCAGGGTTGAATTATTCTAACAACGAAACTTCAAAAGGGATGGCCAATTAAAGGTTCAAACCTATTATTTCCTTTAGCCTAAAGCACTAACGCTGAGCTGCAACATATTTCTCCAAATTCGGACTACAAAAAAGTGTCCTTTTAAAGTCCATCTTTATTGTAAGAAAACAAACATATAACAGATGCCTTACTAGGCATTCCCCTCCTAAGGCTGATAACGGTTCTGCCATCTGCAAGATCTCTGGTCAACACAGATTCATAAGGTCTTTTCACGGCCTCTGACTTCTTAAAAAACATACAACTTCTCAGGTCTGTGCAGGACCTTAGATTCTCTCATGCTTCTTTCAAGTCTCTCCACAACCTTGGATTCTAGGTGTCTCCATGATGTGGGATTCACCCAGACATCGTTTAGGTTTCACCATGACGTTGGATTCACTTAGGCTCAGTAATATGTATGTCTCCCCCCCTCGTTCAGGGAGATGATATCCTCACAATTCTTTCAGAGGTCCCCTTACTACATTTCCCAGAGTCCTTTCTTCAATACAGCATCATCTCTTCTAGTAGATCCTCTGACATAACCTTGCTGGAGCTACTCTGATATGGCTGATGGTAAATGCACTACCTCTTCCCTGGCAGTGACCTCCTCACCTATCCAGCCAACCAATGAAAGCATATCGACTTCCACCTAGTTTGCACTACTCACTGACTCACATCACCTTACTTCATAGGGCTGGGCTAGTGACTGATTCCCTAAACGGTATGGAATCATTTCGCAGACACCGATTTTTACAACAGGTTTTTTGCCGTATGAAAAACTCCATCGAAGGTTTTTGTGGGGGTGGGAAACGGCAAATAAAGGGTTGGGGGGAGGGAAATAAAAAGAATAGTAAAATGAAGGGGGGTTTGGTGGAGAAACCCCCCAAAAATAATGTAAAAAATGTTGATGAAGTTTTTCATAAAAACTCCCACGGCAAAACACCCGTATGACATGGAACGCCCTAACCCATCCCAAAACGAGCACCTCCCTGGTATGGCTCATTTTAGAGCTGCTGATTGGTATGTTCCCCCATAATGATTCATTTGAAATGTGGGTATATTGTCAATTCCATTTTGGCATTGGTGTGGTCCTAATTCATAACTAAATGGTTTAACAGCTAGCACCAAGGCTTTAACCACAGTCAGGCTCCTCAGTGCCATTTTGGATCTGCAATTCGGCCTGTGCCTCTGCGATGCTCCTTGTTGGTAAGCAACTTTGACTAAGTGGTGCAAACTGCCTTAACTGACCATGAGCGCTCCAACTCTCACTTCAAAGGTGCAATGCTTCCTCCTGGAACAGTTTCTGTCCATATTTGCAGTCCACTAACTCCTGCAGCTTGCCCCCTCTTCGTTATCCAGTTTTGTTAAAGTGCTGCGACCACATTTCACTTAATGACGCCTACTCCCTGCACTCTGGTATTTACTTGGCAGTGAAAAGGAAGCTTTTATAGTTTTGCGCCCCCTAGTGTTAGAGAGTGACTCCACGGAGGCATCATTGTAGTCTGGGATCACCGTTTCAGATAAAGATGAATACCTTTGAAAACAGGTAACAAAATGACTCTGAGAGGAGGTCAAGCTCAGAGAATCTCACTCCATCCACCCTCTGGGAGCCACATCAGGTAGCGACCAAGACAGTTGCCCGTATCTTGGCCCCCTTACACAAACTGATAGGGAGTTTCTTCAGCTCATCACCCTTGAGAGACCTGTTCACATTTTGTACACATAGACGGGTCATAGGACATTACTGTAACTTGGTTTACATAACAGTGGATAAGATGCACTGTATTCTGCCACACCATTTCCCCATATCATTACAGAAATGCTGTGTACACAACTTTGTATGTTGTTGATATGAGCTCAGGAATGTCAAAATGGACTGAGACAAAGAAGGCGAGCGATGCAAGCCTTCTGCATGTTGCACAGACTTCACAGAAAGCATATATTGTAGCGATACAAATGAATGCCTGCATCCTGATCTTATCTGGATATTTTGTACAACAACTCCCATGACAACTCAGGAGGATTGATCAGGGGCAACGTGCTCGTCTTGAAGCAAGTCGACAGGGTCTGAGCTTAGAAACCTCTGGGTATTAAGCGCATTATAAATAACCTATCATATCATAACATAACTAACCATTAACTATGCTGGCTGGGGTGGATGAGGGCTTTTGTCAAAAACATTTGCAGAACCAAAGATACATAATTTGTGCGGTGCCGAGAAATTCTCTCCTTTATGCTTGGGTATGTATTTGGTGATTTCGGGTATGCATTTGCAGTTTATGAATGCTGTGGTGTGCTGACCTGCCAAACAGCATCAAACTCTGCTATGAGGTGAACATACATTTGCCATTGGCAATAACCCTGCCAATCTTGTCCTATAGAGGAACAGAAGCTTTGTGTCTGAGAGTTCAGCTGCCATAATTGCTCATAATTGCCCACTAAATAGGGACCCATTTAAGGGCCATTATCACGTCGATGTCAGGGGAGCAGCTTAAAGTCAGGTGTCAATTATGTGCCACTCTGTTGTAATAGCAGTTAGAGGTGAAAAGGCAAGAGAATGACATTGATGGGATACGGGGTGGGGCGGAATCGCCTGAATAGCTAGTCCTGAACTGCCAAATGGTATTCCAACCCACATCCCCCAGCATCAAGATCCTGAATGTGGTGGTTGCTTTCAAAGAAGAAAAAGTGTGAACACTGGCCATAGAAGCTCGCCATAGAAAAATGTGTGACTGCTTGTATCCCGATTAACAGAGACATGCCTGCAATAAAAACAAATCGTACCCAATTACAGCTTTCATGTGCCACAGGGTCTGTGCTGAAGACCTTAAATGTACAAGAAAAAGCACCTTTACAGTGGTCCACTCTCAAGAAATCAATTCACACATCTTTCAGGGGAAAAAGAATTAACACTTTTTTACACCTAGTGCCTGATTCACAGAGCATTTTCCAATGGGATTGCACCATTGTAAAATGCTTCTGTGAATCAGATCCAAGATGTCTGACAGAGGAACAGGCATATGCTGTAATTATTCAAGGGACAGGGTAGCTGGGTCAACAAATAGCTGAGCAACTGGATTTCAAATAACCTTTTGTCATGACCACATGGTTCACAGGAGTCATAAAAGCCTCAGCTCTAAGAGGAACTGACACCATTTGAATGTCCCATCCAGGAACTGAAATGCCACTTCAGATTGCAATTCATCCCATTACATAAAATAATACCTTTTGAATTCTACATTGGGGATTACAACATTGCTTGTAACTGTTGAACAAACGGTTGAGGAGACTTAATTCTTTTTTAAAATGTTCAGTTGAGAAGCCCAATCAGATGGCTGCAAAACGAAATGTGTTCATATTGTTTGTTATGTAAGTTTTGCAATTGTGGCAATCTACGTGCAGAAATGGTGCATGCTAATGAACCATATAGCCTAGTATTCGTGCTGGTGAGCCTGTGCATGAGGAACAATGTAATAAATCTGTAATTTATGCCATACTGAGATGAAAATTGCATTATTTGAATCGCCTAAGTGAGATGACTTTAGATCAAATGGGAGGAAAATTAGTTTGGAGGTTACGCCCATTAGACTGCCTTCATATGCCCAATGACCAAAGAGGGTTTGGTTTAGTGTGGTTAGTTTGATGTTCCTTTTAGAACACTGTCCTATCACATGCATTGTCCACTTAGATTAGAAAAATGATAAACACCTTTCACCTTTTATAAATGTTCAAACCCATAGGTTCTCGACAGACACTCACTCACTGAAAAAGAGGAAGCAGGAGAGAGAGGAGAATTGATTACAACAGAAAGGCGATGGAATAGATTGCTTTCCTTGAGACCTACCTGGAGTTAAAATCCCAGACCTGCTTCAGTGGAAGAGACAGCAGACAGGCTGTAGAGGGAAGTTGTCCCATCTCGTTGACCTCTGCCCACCTGTTCCTAGAGGGGAATAATTAAACCAATCCTTAATTATGGTGCCCACCTATCTGCGAGAAAGCCAAAGGAAATGCATATGTAAGTATGATATAAATGGAAATACCCCTGAGGGAAGCAATACTATAAAGGGAAAGCGATGAAACTCCGGCCACTAACATTTGTAAGTACGAAGGGGTGGGAGTATAAACATTGATTTTCATTCCTTAAAGGTTAGGGAATATTTCCGAGGTTATCAATATTTCATCTTCTTAGGATGCTTTTTTGTTTCCCTAATAGAATAAGCCATTTCACACTGCAAGTGACCCTCATTTTTCCAGGTACTTCTTCCTTTCCATTAGTCATTGAGGTGTGTACAGTCAATGATTTGTCTTATAAATGATCTGTTAGTAGCTACATGTACCCTCCATAATAGGTCTTCTTTCATTTTACAGGGTGTATCCTGCACATTGGTCGATTCAGTTGGGATTACATCAGGATTCGTTTTGATGCCTCTATCATTCCATTCAAATACTTCTCAAGATTACTTGATAGAGACAATTTCGACTATAATACCCCTATTTCCATGAGATATCTTACACTGTAATACATTGCATGGCGCTGTTTGTTTACTACTGTGGAATATCCAGCATACGTGCAATTAGGACAGAAATATGTTAGATTCAATGCAGAAGTATATATGTTTGATATGCCTTTGCTTTAATCGAGTACATCACTCAATTTTGGTATACCACATTTTTATGTAAATCATTTTATTTGCAGTTTTTGTTGCACAATTCACATCCTTTTTGTGTGTGAATTTATATCAGTGTATTGCTATTTTTGTAAATTTGTGTACAGATTTTTGCTTTTTTCATGTGCTTTAATGTGTTTACATACATGTATATGTGTTTCTAGGTTAATAATTATTTGCATTGGTCTCATTATCAGTTTTATATGAGGAACTTCATATCATTTTATCATTCTTCATTCCATATTTTGTAATTAAATGTCCAAGCAAGGCGGATTTGACCAGTGATGTGAATGGAGTTTTTTTTACTTTTGCTCTACAAATTACTAGCCTAAGTGGATGTCCATTCTTATATTTTCTTTCATATTCCACCAAAAAACATGAACAAATATTGTTGTTTGCCACAAAGGTCAAATGCAATAAATGTTAATTTCACTAATTAATTGAACACCAAATGTTCATTTATCTCCTGATTAAATTTTCACATGAATATCATATTTGTATGCTTACTCTGATTATTCGCAGTGTTGTTAGCAATGGTGGTCATGTCTCTGCTAAACACAAATTGCAAATAATCAGAGTAAGCATATAAATATGATATACATGTGAGAATTTAATTTGAAGATAAATAAACATTTGGTGTTTAACAAAAAAAGTTAATTATCTAGGGATCGGGATGACTTATCGAGCTAGAAATAGTTGCATTCATTTGGCAATGAAATAAAGAATATTCCATGCAAAATACATGACGCCAGACCTCACCGTTCATGAGGAGTTATGCACCCAAGATCAATGCCTCATACAAATCCACAAACAAACACGAGTTTGTTTTATATATTTAGATATGTTTGCAGTCTTGTCTGCTTCTTGCTATATAGACGTATATTGTTATCACAGACAGTAGGAGAGAGAGTACCACATCTCAATCATTCTGGGATTCCCCCCTTTTGTTATATCAGTGTATTGCTATTTTTGTAAATTTGTGTACAGATTTATGCTTTTTTCATGTGCTTCAATGTGTTTACATACATGTATATGTGTTTCTAGGTTAATAATTATTTGCATTGGTCTCATTATCAGTTTTATATGAGGAACTTCATATCATTTTATCATTCTTCATTCCATATTTTGTAATTAAATGTCCAAGCAAGGCGGATTTGACCAGTGATGTGAATGGAGTTTTTTTTACTTTTGCTCTACAAATTACTAGCCTAAGTGGATGTCCATTTGTTATAGCACGATCTATTACCTGATCAGTATTTATCAAAGTAAAAATGTGCGGGATTGTGGCTTGGCAAAGCATTATTCCTTATACAATTTCACACTGTTGCACCAAACTTTGCATAGTTACCTGTTAGGACCCTCTAGACAATACTTGCTACATGACATATTGACACCCCAACACGTTTCCAGTATTGCAGCAAAAGTCCTAATTTGTGGGTTTGTGGCTTGGCGAAGCATTGTTCCTTATAAAATTCCACACCGTTTCACCAATCTGCACCACATTTTTCACAGTTACCTGCTAGGACCCTCCGGACATTACTGGCTACTGACAGTTGGACACCCCCTTCTAGAGAAAACTCTAGACTTTCTGGTGGGTTTGTGGCTTGGCTGAGGTTTGTTCCTTATACCATTCCACATTGTTTCACCAGTCTGTCCCAAATTTAGGACCATCTGGACATTAGTGGCTACATGATATGTGGACACACCACCCCTTTCCTCGGATTACAGCACAAGTTAAAATGTGTTTGTGGGTTTGTGGCTTCGCAAAGCATTGTTCCTCATGCAACTCCACACTGTTTCACTAATCTGCACCAAATTTTGCATAGTTACCTGTTAGGATGCTCAGGACATTAATGGCTTCATGACATTTGGACACCCCACCCCTTTCCATGGATTCCAGCAAAAGTCAACATTTGTGGCTTTGTAGCTTGGCGAAATGTTTTTCCTTAAAAAGTTCCACACCGTTTCACCAATCTGCAAAACATTTGGACACCACACCCCTGTCCTGGATTTCAGCACCTTCACACATGAGACTGTTGCCTGAAATCGGCAAAGCCATCAATGTGGTTGTAGAAGGACCGGTCCTCAACCCTAGAATGCATGGTTTCTCAGACATTTGCACAGCAATGCACTGCAACGGACTGCACCATGCCACGGTGAGGCAACCAGTGTGGAGAGAGCACAGTAGGTCCCAGTATGCAGCAGCACCCCAACTCTCACCCCCCAAATCATTTATTCTGGGGTATTTCAGCCAGACACCCATACCCATTCTCTGTGCAGTTTACTTCAGAGTGCAAAGCGAATCAGAACAGTGACCTACAGGATCATTGATTTTCAACAATTGATGAGAGGGTTGTCATGTCTGTCCACAGAACCCCTTCATAGAACGGGTACTTTTTGCTAGTATACAATAAAATGGAGCGAAAGGTACGTCATTTTCACTTTGAGCTGTATGCTTTGTCAGTTTGTAAGTGAGCACATTGTGCCATCTGGAGATGGGGTTAAAACTCATTTATGCCTATCCAGGCTTCATTGCCACAGTGCTACTGCTGAAGTGCATTCGCTTTTGGTTTGAGTGTTCTTCCCGATATCTCTTTAAGCTAGAACTATATAGCAGGAACATCCCATTTTGGCCTGCCAGTGTTATTTCTAATCAGATAGTGGCTAAATTACTGCTTTAAATGTGCTACAGGTGTAATAAAAGGGTTTTAACAAAGTGTGCCTTCACCAACTTTTTCATATTGCACTGACGTCCTGTTAAAATAAGCGTTGACAAAGGCAACAGTTGTGACTTGTATAAAGGTATTGTGTAGGCATTTTCCAGGCAATGCTATCATATGCCCTGGTAATCACACCCTGTTGCAGCTGTTGACATCTTATTGCAATTATGTCAGTGCCTGGCAAACGCCTATCCCATGCTACCCAAAAGCCAAAACTGTTGGTTTTGCCAATGCTTGCTTGACATTTAATTTGGTGCTTCTGTTTGATGCCTCGAACTATTCCAATATAAAAACAAAAAGAAAATAATAATCTCTATAGTAAAACCACTTGAATAAAATCAGTGTGCAGATACAAACTGGAAAGCATTAATACAATGGATACTCAATAAATGACACAGGTGTAAAATGCCAGAATTAATAAACACATTTAAAGTGACAATTCATATTGACTCCTGAGACCCAGCGATTGAGAGGTCACTCATGTAATGAAGTGTTCACGCGACTGATGTAGCTTACAAAATGTTCGAACTCTGGTCACCGGTCTGTCACAGGTACCACCGACAGCTGTTCAACCCTTCCTGTGTCACACACTCCTCCCATTTGCAATGTGCCTCTAGTCAGGGCCAGCAAATAAACGAGCGGATGCTCACATCCCTATTGAATGGCAAGGACGTGCCTTGTGTTGAAATGATAAACAGCTTCCCAAAAGGCAGTGCACAATCAATACCGAAGATAGACTTGAGCAGACACGACCGGAGCCGAGCTCTGTGGCCAATGCGCTCACAGGTGCTGTGTTAGTTATATCTAAGTTATATGTACTCTTCCATACAGGCATAGATCACTACGCAGATATTCCAACTACAGATTTATTTTATTCCTAACAATTATATTGTCTTTTCCACATAACGTCGTATTGCTACTGTAAGTAAGCAAATATTGGCACTGCACATGTCTCTGGTCAAAAATGCCATATTGTTACTTTAAGTCTGGGTTCCACAACCTTTGACTCTCTAGATGTTTTGGACTACAACTCTCATGAGTCCCAACTAGCAGAGTCAATGGTGAGGGATCATGGGAGTCATAGTCCAAAGCATTTAAGTAGACTTTAAGTAGACATTTAGTCTGTCCAATAATGCTGTAATGCCCTTTTAAGAACACCCTGCGTTATTTATTTATTTATTTATCATGCGCAACCAAGGCGGCCCGGGGGCATACGGCCGCAGATCGTAAAGAAAATACTCATCCCAGAGGAACGTACAGGTGCCTGTTTATCTGAATAGATGAGTCTTAAGTTTGTTTTTAAAGTCTTTAATTGTTCTGCAGTTTCTGATAATAGGTGGAAAGGCGTTCCCAGAATGCTCCCTTTCTCACCAGTTCTAAGGAGGTTTTAGGTACCTAAAGGTTCTGTTCTCTGTTAGAACGAAGTGAGCGTTTTGCTTGCTTGATTTTTAGCCTCTTAGTTATATATGGAGGCGCATCACCGGATAAGGCCTAAACTCCACCCTTTGTTCCATAGGTAGCCAGAGCAGCTTCCTTCTTAATTCAGAAACATGGGCATATTTTCGTAAACCCATGAGAGCTCTTATTGCACTATTCTGCACTACTTGGAGCTTTCTCAGTTCAGCTTTATTTAAGCCAATGAGCAAAGAGCCACAATAATCTAGTTTTACGGATATTATGGCTCTAGCAATGGTTTCACATCCTACTTGTGATAAGAAAGATCTTATATGTGCCAGAAGTCGAATATAGTATGCAGAAGAGGATACTAGGTTGTTGACATGGGCTGACATACTCAATGATTGATCGAAAATGACGCCTAGAATTTAAATTTTTTCCTTGACTTGAATCACATGATTATCAATACGGAAGGTTTGTTAATCTGATGTCAATTTATTGAGTCTTTGTTTAGAGCCGATCAACATCAACTCTGTTTTACCAGGATTCAGGGCCATGCCATTTGCATCCATCTATTTACGAATACGGTCATAAATTCCCGCTGCAGTCATGACACCCTGATCATTGTTCCCTGACAAGGTGTTAAGGCACTGATAATCATCAGCATAATTGGAGAAGCATATGTTATTATTCTCCAAATTATCCAAAAAGGGAATGGTAAATAGATTTTAAAGAATCAGTGACAACGCTGCCCCCGGAGGAATTCCATAGTTCATGGATATAAGGTCTGCCTGTGCTTGCTTGCTGCAAACCCAAATTGTTCTCGAGCCTAAGAAAGATAGCAACCATTTCCTGGCATTGTCACTAAAATTCGCTCTATCCTCCAATCTTTGCAAGAGGAGTTGATGGTCCATCAAATTGAATGCCGCTGAGAGGTCCAAAGACATCAGAAGCATTGTGGATCCTTCATTATTTTTTGTCATCATGTTGGATTTGAGTTCCAGAAGGGCTGACTCTGTGCTGTAGCCCAGACGAAAACCTGATTGTCCGTTATTAAGGATAGGGTGTTCAGTAATAAAGCCTGCTAGTTGATCATATGCCACTGTATCCATAATTTTTTAGATAAAAGGAGAGTTGGTAATAGGCTGGTAATTCTTTGCCTCTCCAGGATCCAGGTCAGCTTTTTTTAAAAAGAGGAGTAATCCAAGATACTTTAAGCCTATTAGGAACTAAACCATCTCTAAACGAGGTGTTTGTGATTTTGGTAAGGGAATCAATGAGTAGTTTGGAGCACGCTTTAAAAGATACAGCAGTAAAGTGGTTTCCCTTACATGATGATGGCTTCAATTTAGCAAGCGTGATCCTGAGATCATCCTGCGATATATCCTTAAAATTAAATTCCGGTATGGTTTGTGTCTTGTTGGTGATTCGAGCCCCTTCTATGACATTAGCTGTAACTGTTTATTTTTTATTTTTTCAATTCCTTCTTTTTTTTATTGGCCTTGTCTATCGTGGAAAGTTGGATTGATGTACACCGGACCTGATTTATTTCTAGTTTTACTTGGTGTGTGGATTCTAGTTTTTCCAATTCTCTTAGAATCGTAAAAATGTCCTTAGTATCATATTGGGCCTCGAGAATTCGAGCCTCATAAGATGACTTTTTTGCTTTGATGACTGCTTTTTTAAAAATAAGGGCACCAGCATAGGGAAGTTTATCCTCCTATGTTTTGGTCTGCTTCCATTTATAAAGTGCTTTTCTTTTTTAAATTCTCAATTGTTTGAGGTTTTCCATGAACCAGGTGTTCTTTTTGTGGTTGGTCACCTTACGTCGTTTCAGATGTGCCCGCTTAATGCACATTGGCCCTTTATGCTACCATTGCACCTTAACACATTTTGTTGCAAAACAACATCTCTGCCTCCATGTCCTCCCTCCCACCACCACTACAATCATCTGCCACCCTCCCTGGCCTCCACACAAATCCATTCCCATTCCAATCGCATGCATGCACAAACACACCTGTACAGGCATTCACACACGAACACACGTGCACACTTACATGTATAAGCAAGCATAGATATACATAAACACACATACCCATACACCCCCAAACCCCCACACACCTTACCTGCTCCAGCAGCCTGGCAATGCTTCAGGTAGGACCCACAAGTCTCTTCGCTGAATGGCCCACCTCACACACCGGCACGAAGAAGGTGGAAGTGTCAATCTGATTTCACCTTGAGTACTGGATCCTGCGTAGTGGCCATGAGCGCCAGATGTTGCCTCTCTTATAGGCCATTAAATCAGGGATGGGCAGAACCCCACCCATCATGCCCATTAGAATATATTAAAGACTGGGATAGGAAAATGCACCCGGCCCTGTATGGCCCACTGAGCATTTGCCGGCTGCTGTACTGTCTGAACACAAAGGAAAACCATGTGTCTCTAACATCAAAAGCCGGTCCAGGAGCACTCACTCAAGCTGAGTGAGTGCTCACTGAACCTGCGTGAGGGCTCAGATGTACTTGGTCCTGTCCGTTGTCTCCTTGATGGCAGGTTAACGCCCTGTCACCTATTATGGGCGAGCCACAGTCCATCAGAAAGTGCAAGTATTATGCCAATTAGTCACTTGATGTAGAAGTGATGCATTTCACCCTTTATCCATATAGTGGTGAGCCATCAGATACTTTTAACCCAATAAATGGGTTAATCCCTATGAAATCTATATGTAGCCAAACCCACTAACTTACCTCTGTTCCCCATAACTTGTGTAAACTGATATTATTTTATGACATCACTGATGATGAGTTTGTAGTACTTAAGCTTATGTGTATTATGCTCTTCTGCTGTTCGGCCTTCAACAGGACAACCACAAGCTTTCAATATACAGTCAATGAATTCCCATTGAGAAAACAGCTCAATATCAAAGAACAATATCATGACAGCATTAATGGTGGTGCAGACTCAGAACTCCAGAGATTAAAGATTAATTGCCCTCAATGTGATACTCACTGTAAGGTTACTTCCAAAAAGCAACTTCCCCTGGCCCCATTATTACCTAAAAAAAGTATTAAGTTTATTCATGATTATTGCTTATATCTTACATTTTTTTATTTTTAAAGTCCCCTTTACATCAACCTAATTGATATTGGAAACAGGAACATTTAACCTTAACATAGGCTTAACAACACCATCCGGTAAGCCTTCCATCATGTATAGATCCTTTAAGTTATCTGGAACTGGATGTGTACTTAATTTAGTCAGTGAATGTAACAGAGGTTGTATCTCATTTTGTGTCACACTCATGTGATTATTGTTTTGTTAAGAAGCAACACACTGAGCATAATCTTGCTTAAGGGAACATCCGCCAGTGAGGTGTAGCGAACCGCTAGCTGCGTTGTCTAGAGTATGCATGGCTCACCTGGAACTAATGAAGGACCTCCTTCATCCCTACCCGTAAAGAGGCCAAAGTCTCTTTACTCACTAAAGATCTCAGCTACGTCCCTTGTAGTCTTGACAACATTGTTCATTGCACAATGGAGGCCATTATGGCCATATAAAACACTTGTAGCTGCCTGTGCCCAAACAGGTGCCACTATTCCACTGTGAAATACTTTCATGATCTTACCCACAATATAATGTGCCAACATAGACCATTTTTGATGCTGCCTTTGACAGTGTTCATCTGTCTTGCCAGGACTCCAGTGTAAAACACTGTTAGGATGGACGCCACATTATACACCAGCAGGACCTTTTGAAACACTTTTCAGGCTGCCTGTGCCCGTAATCGTACGTTATCCTGATAACCCATTGTAAAACCATGTCATGTTGGCACCCACAATATATGTCAGTTTGGATGTTTGAAACACTGTTTGTGCTGCCTATGCCAGTATTCACACAACATAAAGAAGGAAGGCCACAGTGGCTTTGCAGAAACCAAAGTGGACTCTAACCAGAAGACGCACAAGCATGGGGTTCCTGCCTGGAATGTATAATTCATTGTACAGGGCTAGTTTTAAACGTTTACACACATGTGTTTATTTGATGCACAAGATTCAACGGATTCACTAGAAGAAAAAATACACAAAACAAAATCACCCTGCTCATACCTTAAGTCACGCATTTGGCTGCCCAACATGCAACGCAGAGTATTAGCCCTTGTAGAAGCCTGCAGCGCCTGCTGCTCCTCACGTCGCCCGGGACCACCAGAGGCACTACGGGAGCGCCTATTACGAGGTTCCCTTTGCGGGACTCGGAACAGACATCTGGTAAAACCAGACGTCCTTTCCGGGTCCCGCGAGGGGACGAGGGTGCTAATAACGGGCTGTTAGTAACATGCCCGTTATTAGCTCCCTCCCCATTCCCATTGAGCTCTATGGCGGCTCAAATGGGAATGGGGAATGGTACCTTCAAGGAGGAATTACCGGGTCCTCCAATGTTGGAATGACCCGGTAATTCCCCATTGAAGTAACCCGGTATTGGAGCCCGGTATGGAGGCAGCCATGGCGCTAATAGCACCATGGCTACCTCCATACTCGTAATGAGGCCATTGCAAGTGCCCCTGATGGGGCAGAGTATTCTTGTTTGCACCACAACACCTCAACGCAAAAGAAATAACCAAGAAGGGCTATCACAGAGACCAAGTGACATTTAGATAAAAAGAACACATAGGGCCTCATAATAACCCTGGCGCTCCCGTAATGAAGGGTGCCGGTACGGGACTGGCACCCTTCATTACGGGAGCGCCGATTACGAGGTTCCCTTTGCGGGACACGCCAAGGACGCCTGGTAAAACTGGGCAGGTCCCGCGTGGGGAAGAGGGAGCAAATAACGGGCCGTTATTGACGGCGCCTTCATTAGCTCCTTCCCCATTCCCATCGAGCCCTATGAGGGCTCAAATGGGAATGAGGAATGGTTCCTGCAAGGAGGAATTACTGGTCCTCCAATGTCAGAATGATCCGGTAATTCCTCATTGCAGGAACCCGGTATTGGAGCCCGGTATGGAGGCAGCCAATGGAGCTAATAGCACCATGGCTACCTCCATGTTCATAATGAGGCCCATAGATAGGATGTGGAGATAAGAAGTACTTTACACAGGCTGAGTTCTCACTACCCCAGAGCAGGTCATTTAAAATGGAGGGGACAGGAAGTGGACGTTCAGCAGATCGCATTAGAAATGGAGCAAGCATATTGAGCAGAAGTGAAACAGGTCGCGTTTGTTGAGAGCTGGGCTGGGCACACTAGTGACCAGCTGAATTAGGAAAAGAAGCGGTATAGCAAGATTGCATGGGTAGTGAGGTCACTTCCGGTCTGGCAGCGGAAGACGTGGGTTGTAAGAATCATAGTGGGTCATTGGAAATGTACCCGGTGCAAAATTAAGGCATAAAAGCAAGGAGAAGGACGTGTATAACTTACTTTCGCAGCCATTCGATGTCAGTATGCAGGTTCAGACCTGATCACATTTCCGCATGTACTCATCCTCTGCCTTCGGAGGGCACGTGCTTCTACGCTTCGGCGAGATTTGTATGTAGATATAAAAGGAATTTTTGTACAAAACGTAAAGGAAAAGCAAAGAGTAGAGGTGAATTTGCGAGTTTTCGCTCTTCACTTTTGCACTCAACTTGCAGCTTTGTGAAAGTTCAAATGTACGTGCAGACGAACCATCAGCACATAAGCGCTAATGTTCCTAGTCTCCTGCGTGCAATTTGCACTTTTTACTAAATCACCATCAGAGACTGTGAGGAGGGGAGATGAAAAGCGGGATGTGAGTGGGGCATGAGGGGAGTAGAGGCGCAAGCCTTCTGGGAAGGGGCAGGGAACCAAAAACATGTGAGCAGCAAAAAAAGGCAGGGAGAGGCAGGCAGAAAGCGGTGGTAGAAGCAGGCAGGTTCCGTAGAGAGGGGCAAGGTAGGGTCGTGCAATAGAAAAAGAGGCAGTGATGGTCATTGGGCCGGCTCTTGGCGGATCCGAGATCCGGCACCAAATATGGAGCCGGATCTCAGGAAACCGGCCGCCCAAGACCATGAACCGCAATGGAAGAGTAAAAAAAACAAAAGATATATATACAAAATAAAAAGAAAAGCGCACGCGACGGCAGCATTGCCTTTTAACGAGGCTTTGGCACTGGTGTGTAAAGCACAATGCTGCCGTCGCGGCGTTTTTTGTTTTTTTTGTTTACGTATTCCAGCAGTGCTGGATGTCCACTAACAGCCCCGCCCCCTCTCGACCACGCCCCCTCGGGCACCGCACCCCTCCCAACTCCTCCCCCACCCCGGCCCTTGCGTTGTTGGATCCCCCACCATATTTTTTCCATTTCCACCACTGAAAAGAGGTATAGGGGTTAAGGTGATAGAGCGGGACCGGGACCGCTGAGTGTGTGGTGTGAGAGCAGAACATGAAAATAAGTGGCAGAGACAGGAAGCAACTAACAGTCGAAACAAGGCAACAACCATATGTGGATTATTTGGTATCACTCGTTTACTGCGAGTGCAAAAACAGTGAAAGCAAAAATACTTAATGCAAAAATACTGAATGCAAAAAATGCCCCCTTTTTTCCAGCGAATTTCGGCACAGTTATATGTGGGGACGAGGGGGGTCGTGTGGTGAAGTGTAATTAAATAAATATGTAAGGGGAGTATGGTAGGAGTGCGCTGGGCTCTCGCCTGCATATAATTGCACAAAACCCGAAAAGAAATTGGCATTTTTTTATTCAGTATTTTCTTTTTTTTGCCTTATTCACATCCGATTATTTCACTACAAAGGCCAAGGAGACCAGCAAATAGGTAAAGCATACAAGTGACACATATAGATGGAGTGGAAATTTAATAAAAGACTTGAACTATGATTACCTTCCATTTTTATCTCTTTAGAAAATATCGACCTGAAAGTTCTGGGCCAAAATGTACTATGGCTTCCCGGGGGAAGATACTTAAATCGGGCAACCACTCACTCTAGGAGATTCTACCAAATGTGTATGGTTCAGGGATTTGGAGGCAATGGTGAATTCCTATTTACTTGAAATTGGTGTGAACAGTGTCCCAGAATCATGGCTGGACTTTACCTTGGAAAAAAGAAGTCCAGATACCATGAAGCCCTGAACCATCTTGTTAAATTGCGTAGGTTTGAGATCTACTCGCAGGCCTGGATGCCTCTGGGTTGGGTGCGCTACACAAATTGCAAAATAAATAAATAAATTAATTAATAAATAAATAAATAAATAAATAAAGCTTGCGTTCTCCATAGAACACCCAAAGTCGTATCCTCTACTGCTCCATTTACCTGCACTAATCAGATTTGTGCTTTTGGTCCAACTGTACACTCTCCCTGTTTTAGAAAATACGGGTGGTTTGGCTGGACTCCCCAGGGGATATGATATGATATGATATGATGTGGAGGGACCGACTGTGCAGACTATGTACTAAACCGGTAGAGCCCCGACGACATATCCTCCATGCGCTGCACTTAGTATGGAGTATCAAAAAGCATATAGAAAATGTGCACTCTGCACTTCGGATCAATTCTGGAGTATGGTTTTTGGCGCTGAGTCCTTGATGACCGCCACAGCGGCCTACCATATATGGCAAGTAGCAGCCAATGAATTCTCTATTTAATCATAAGGATTTTAAATTTAGTACAATTTTAAGATGCGTGATTAGCACGAAAAGTTTTATTTTTGGGATTACGTGGAAGTTTTATTAACAGGGAAAATGAAATGTATTTTAACTAATATTGTGGTATGAATTTGTGATATGTATTCATGGATTATAAGTGTTGATATAGTGTAAAAGATCACTGATATGTAACCAAATGCACTTAATACATATATTTTCTTTAAGTAGTAATTGTAATGGAGTGCATCCCTAACATTAGTACTTACTTGCCTGCTGGGGGCCCCCTCGATGCACATTTCCACATTTGCAAAATAAAGTGCAAAAGAACAGATGACATGCAGGCAAAATTCCCTTTACACCTAGGTTGTGTAAGAGAATGTAAATATAGCCTACCATTAATGAAGGGCAGGTAGCATTTACAATGGATAACTATCGAATCACCTGATATTTGCTGCTTCTACGTGAAGACTGGTCCCCTCGAAAACCATTGGCAAACACATGCTGGCGTTGAACTATGTGGTGTTTGATGGCGGAAGAGGAATTCACGGCTAAAAGGTTATTTGGGTTTTGTGCCCCTACTCCGCCTTCAAATTTAAAGAAAATCTCTGGAGCAGTACAGCAAGTTATAAACCACTTTACACCTTCGTTTTTTGCATTGTTTGGCAACTTGCCAAAGACAGGCGGCCACCAGAGGAAGCTCATGTTTGCGTTCCCCGTAAGTACGAGGAGGGGACCTGTTACGTCTACACTTAGCCGTAAACAGGTGCTCATGCGCATACATTTCCACTTTTACATGGTGGAGTGCAAAAGTGGAGTGTAAAAAAGTGGCATGCTCACTTGTATGGTGCCCTCTTGCACTCTGCCATGCAAAATCAGTAAATGCCGCGTAAAATGTATACACTGGATACCTTTGGAATCTATCAGCTTTTTTGCTGGTGTAAAAAGCAGACGGATTCCATAGGAATTCACTGCATTTGGGCCGGCATAAAAATACATGCTGGCGCAAATGCTGGAGTATTTGTATGGTGGAGAAAAGGGGAGAGGCGGATTCGTAACCTATGACCCGCCCCTCCTCTCTGCCACACAAATTAATCAAAATGAGCAGTGACCAAAATCGAATGCGTAAAAATTTTACACAAGACTTTTACCCATACGATTTCTGTTATGCCTCATTGAACATAAGCCTCCTAGGAGTCAGAGGCTAGTGCTAGGGTGAGCCTCCCGGGCAAGACAGCCCGTTCCCCAACTGGTGGAGTAGGTGAGGCTGAGCCATCAGGTGTCACCTCTTACAATCCATCTCTGACTCCTAGGGGCTTCTGTACAATGAGGCATAACGGAAATCTAATGGGTAAACGTCTATTTATTTATTTATTTATTCAGATTTGTAGAGCGCACGTCAGCCTGGGGGCATCGTGGCGCTTGTTACAGACAATATCTTAGTTACATAGGATACAATATTTACATGCACATCAAATATTTACAGTAGACAAGGACATATATACAAGTTAGAAATGCAGTATATTTACATGGATTCCTGAGGGTTGCCTATTATTTTGCCAGGAAAGAGGTTTTCAGTTTCCTGCGAAAGATCAGGAGTGAGTTTTCCGCTCTAATGTCTGCAGGAAGGGCGTTCCAGGTCTTGGCTGAATGTAGGGGAAACTAAGACCTCCAGCTTTGGCTTTTTTGCTACGTGGTATGTAGAGGAGGTTGGAGTATGGCGTCCTGGTGGGGCGGGATGAGGATGGTTTGAGGATGGTCTCTGATAGATAGGGCGGGGCAGAGAGAGAGAGAGGCATGTGTGTGTGAGGGTGAGTATTTTGAGAGTGATCCGTTCCTTGACCGGGAGCCATTGGGCTGAGTGTCTGGCAAGGGAGATATGCTCTCTTCTTGGGATGCTGAGAGTGGCCCGGAGCACATTGTTCTGTGTGACTTGAAGTCTGTATAGGTTTTTGGCTGATGTGCCTGCTAGGAGGGCATTGCAGTAGTCCAATTTGGCTCCAATGGTTGCTCTAGCTATAGAGAGGCAGTTGGGTTTAGAGAGGTAGGGCTTGATGGCGTTTATAAGTTTGGTGGTATGCGCAGATGAGGAGGTGATTGCGCTGGCTTGTCTGGTCATAGATAGTGAGGAGTCTAGATATACTCCCAGTGTCTTTACGGCTGTGGAAACAGGAATGATGGAGTTGTCAATGGAGAAGTTAGCGTACAGTTTGTCAAGTTTGTCTAGGGTGTTCTGTTGACCTAGTATCATGATTTCCGTCTTGTCTCCATTGAGGCAAAGGCCATTAACTGCCATCCATGCCTTGATGATGGAGTAAATTGTGTGGAGTGCCTTGGCGTCTTCGTTGTATGATCCCGAGAGGTGAAGAAGTACTTGTGTGTCATCCGCGTAGTTAGTGTAATACGGTGTGAGTCTAGTTTTTCAAAGAGGGGCTTAGTGAACAGGTTGTAAAGTGTGGGTGCAGTGCATGATTTCTGAGGGACCCCGCAGTGGATTGTCGTGGGAGTGGCATTGGCGATGTCCGAGAAGACTTTCATGGCTCTTCCCTCTAGGAAGGATGTGACCCAGAGAGCTGATTCTTTAGAGAAATTGGCTGAGTGTGTGAGGTGTGCTGTGAGAGTCTTCCGGTCAACGAGATTGAAAGCGGCTGAGAGATATAGAAGGAGCAGAAGAGCAGGCTTGCCTTTGTCCATGATTTGGGTGATCTGGCTCTTCAGATCCACAAGGGCTGTTTCTGTGCCATGTCCTTTCCGGAAGCCTGATTGCCTAGTCCCGAGGATGGAGTGGGTTTCCAGAAAGTGTTGGATTTGGCAGTGTGCAGCTTTGTCCAATAGCTTCAGGAGGAATGGCACTGTGGTTATTGGTCTGTATTTGTTGGGTTGTGAGGGGTCGAGAGTAGGTTTTTTTAGGAGAGGCCAGACCCAGACCTCTTTGAGGTTGGCTGGGATGATGCCTGTTTTAAAAGAGGCATTAATGAATGCCGTAAAGAGCAGCGCAAAACAGTCCACGCAGTCTTTGATGAGTTTTGTAGGGCAGATGTCGCCTTTACAGGGGGAGGGTTTGAGATTTTTTAGTAGGTTGATCACCTCTGATTCAGTGACATCCCTGAAGGAGAAGTCAGGTATGGTGGGCTTGAACGAGGTGGGTGGGGCGTTGGTAGGCTTTGTTTCTGTCTGTTGAGGAAGTGTTTTGCAGTGGTCTTTGATTTTCTTTTGGAGAAGGTCAATTTTATGTAGCATGGCAGCTTGAATGCTGGTACACCAAGCTTCATTTTGATTATTTCATCCGGTGTATTGGGGGGGGGGGATGAGCTTGTTGAAAATGGCAAAGATCTCTTTAGAGTGTGATATGGCATTAGAGATTCGTGTGTTGAATGCGTTGGCTTTGGCATCAGTGATGGCTATTTTGTATTGGTGGGAGATTGAATTGAATTTGTTTTTGGTGCTGGTGCAGGGGTCAGATTGCCAGTTTTTTTGTGCTAGTCTTTTGTGGGATCGCATTAAGTGCAGTTCTTCAGTAAGCCATGAGTTGGTATGTAGGGATTTCTTCTCTTTTTTCCATTCAAGTGGTGCTATTTCATTGATAGCTTTGGTGATGATATCTTTGTACATGTCTACTAGGATATTGGGGTCATTAGCGAATGGGGGAGCTAACTCAGGGGTATTGAAGTATGGGCGCAGGTTATCCTCTGTGAGTTTTTTTGAGCTTCTGACTTGTGCAGCGATAGCAGGGGTCAGGGTTTTGTGGTTTTTGGTGATAGGAATAGAGAACTCGATGCAGTTGTGGTCAGTCCAAGGCAGTGTGGAATTAGAGGTGATAGTGGAGAGGCAATTATGGTCTGCAATCCAATCAAGAATGCAGCCTTTGGCGTGAGTAGGGCTTTCTACTTTTTGGGTGAAGCCCAGGTCATTAAGTTCCTTAGTGAGGGTGACTGCAGATTTATCCTTAGTATCGTTGAATCTGAGATTGAGGTCTCCTAGTAGCAGGGTTTTGGTGGAGCTTTTGATATTATTACCGAGGATGTGAATGATATTTTCCTGGGAGTCTGTGGTGATGCCTGGGGGGCGTTATAGAAGGTGTATGTTAATGGTGCTGTTGGGTGATAGTGTGAGTTTGGCCGAAAGGAGGTCAGAGTTGTATGTAGGGGGGTGATTGACGGGTCAGAGCTGGAGGTTCTCCTTGTAGATGAGGGCTACTCTGCCTCCTATTTGATCTGGCCTGTCTTGTCTGAGTATGGTGAAGCCAGGTGGCATCGCAAGTGCAATGGCGGGGCCTGATGCTTCATGTAACCAAGTTGCTGTGATGGCTAATAGGTCAATGTTATTGCAGGTTATAAGGTCATGAATATCAGATGTATGAGCTGGGAGTGATCTGACATCGAGGAGGGCACATTTGATGTGGGGAGTGTGTGGTTTATTAGAGTTGGTGCGTGTGGTGGTCGTGACAGATATTTTATGTGAGGTAGTATTGTGGGCTGTGATGTGGTTACCGGGTGGAAGTCTGTGGAAGAGTGGGTGACCCATGCGGGGGCTGTGTTTGGGGGTGGTGCGGGAACTCAGTCTATAGTTTCTGTGTTCAGTGGGAGGGGGTTTAATGCAGAGTTCTATGGTCTGAGTGCGAGCTCTAAGTCTTTCTCGTCTAAGCATAATTACAACGCAGGGTGTTTGGGGTGGCTGAGTATGTGGGGTATCCGGGGTAGCGAGGTGCTTGGTGGTGGGGCATGTGTTGAATGGTGTGGGAGTGAGGGGATGGATATGTGTATAGCGTTGGAGAGCAGTGAGTTTTGCGAGGAGAGTGAGCAGCGTGGTGGTGGTAGTGGCGAGCTTGCAGGACGCTATGTGCATGATTGTATAATGGGATGGGCTGTGTGTGGAGGAGGGCACAGTAGGTGGGGTGGACCTAGCCTAGGGTAGGCGGGAGTGGATGGTTCAGAGTGGGCTGAAAGGCATCATAGATGCTAGGTGCAGATGAGCGACTATAAGGCACAATACGAGTCAAGTGTGGTCTGGTAGCAACCATAAGGCACAACACACTTCAAAATGTGGTCTGTTAGCGACCATAATGCACAACACAATTCACAAGGTGGTCTGTTAGTGACCATAAAGCACAACACAATTCAGAGGTGGTCTGTTAGCGACCATAAGGCACAACACACTTCAAAATGTGGTCTGTTAGCGACCATAATGCACAACACAATTCACAAGGTGGTCTGTTAGTGACCATAAAGCACAACACAATTCAGATGTGGTCTGTTAGCGACCATAAGGCACAACACAATTAAAAAATGGTCTGTTAGCGACCATAAGGCACAACACAATTCACAAGGTGGTCTGTTAGCGACCATAAGGCACAACACAATACAGATGTGGTCTGTTAGCTAACATAAGGCACAACATAATTCAAAAATGGTCTGTTAGCGACCATAAGGCACAACACAATTCACAAGGTGGTCTGTTAGCGACCATAAGGCACAACACAATTCACAAGGTGGTCTGTTAGTGACCATAAGGCATAACACAATTCACAAGGTGGTCTGTTAGCGACCATAAGGCACAACACAATTCAGATGTGGCCTGTTAGCGACCATAAGGCACAACACAATTCAAAAATGGTCTGTTAGCGACTATAAGCACAACACAATTCACAAGGTGGTCTGTTAGAGACCATAAGGCACAATACAATTCACAAGGTAGTCTGTTAGCGACCATAAGGCACAACACAATTCACAAGGGGGTCTGTTAGCGACCATAAGGCACAACACAATTCACAAGGGGGTCTGTTAGCGAACATAAGGCACAACACAATTCACAAGGTGGTCTGTTAGAGACCATAAGGCACAACACAATTCACAAGATGGTCTGTTAGCGACCATAGGCTCTCAAAAATTGGGCCTAGCAGGTACACTGATGCTCGCATCAACGTAAGCGGAGCAGGTAAAGAGCAGGGCAGCGTGGGTGGGGTGTGCCATAGGGGCTGAGTCTTGCATGGCACACATTAAAAGGCAGAGGCGAAGTAGCATGCAGGTATTGAACGCATTCTAGGGCAAATTACAGCAATGAATATCGGATCTAGGCACATCTAAATTCGAATGGAACCTTATTGGCAGAACAAGGAGGTAGGGTGGTCCAGGTCAGTATTGGGTTCAAAATGTGCTCACCTTGATAAGGTAGCTCACGCCACTCCTGGGGGTGCTGCGGGTGTATGTTGCGCCAACGGTAATTAAGACAGTGTAGCATAATACTAGCAGCAGACAGTTTCTAGGGTACAATACGAACATTGCAGAAAGATAGCTAGGTAAAGTGTAACATGTTCGTGGTGATTCTGCTGCGGACACTGGGCCTGAGTGGCGATTGTACAGGTAGCGTGGTGATTATAGAATGGCAGGCGCAGTGATATTGCAGAGCGGGACGCTCGTCAGGTTAGATATAGGTCAAAGTAGAGTGCGGGATATAGGTACGCTCCATGGGTCTTATTGAAGCAGGGCAGACAATAGATAAACAGAAACCTGACACAGCATTTAGAAGTGGATGAGACAGATGTGACGGTAGCTGGGTAACGCCTTTGGGGAGTCGGTGGGTAGAGACGCCCAGGTAAGATGGTGAATGGCATATACAATAGTCGTTTCTGTGCTGGCGCCTATGTAGGGCGTAGACGTGAGGCAGGTTATTAGGCAATTTCGATGGGAAGCAGACGATACTCAGTGCAGGTGAGTGGGTAGTAATTAGCAGCAGTAATGTACTCACAGGTATTGTGGGGTAGGTCGACCACGGGGTCTGGCCTGCGGCCCGGCAGGCATTGGACAGGCTTAGGACAGATGCTATCCTTTGAACGTGGTCCTGGAACGGTGGGCCGGCTACGCCTACCGGCGTAGGATTGGTGCTGAAGTAGGCTCACTCAGCCAGTCCGAGGCCAGTGAACACCAGGGTGTGTATCTGCGCTTCAGAGGCAGCTTGGTGTGCTATAGGCGGCCATCTTGGCGTGGGGCTACCCTCGTGGCGTGCAATGGCGAAGAGTTGCACTCAGTAGTGAAGGCGGGTGAATGGCGTTTCTGCAGCGTCTCCTCTGGCAATAGCATTGAGGGACGCTTTGTAAGAGGATTCAATTCAACACTACAGCTAAGTCAACGCCTAGTCTATAATACTGAATGAAAACCCTTATTGATATATCTTTATGTCCAGTTCATGCGTTCTGGATGACTACCCCTATATAACACCCCTCTCGTGGAATCCCCCTGACCCCACTGAGCCAAGAAGTAGTTCTGTTTTGCAAATTAAAAGGTTTATTTGATAATTTAAACAATATATATTATATCACGCTTTATAATAAATTAATAATTGAATATCACACTTAATCTGATATGATAAAGATTAACAACAGAGAATCTGGCACTAACACGCTTCTCTATAATCAATAAGGAGTTGACATGAAATGGATAAGGTAGCACACAGGTGAATAGGAACAACAGAAGAAGGTGGTACAAAATGCTTTATAGAGTTCAAATGGATGGAATGTTGAATGAATGAAATGCAGTATAGAAAATCCTCACTATGATTTCAACAAAACAATGTAATCACTTTTCTCTGGCAATCCCCTCCCCCCCTTGATGCAAGGCAAGGAAATGGAAGGAAAACACACAGTTCTCAGAAATGCAATCAACTGTAATTCAGTTCACCCCAGCAAGCTTAGACTACAGAAGTTTGAAAACACAGGCCCAAATTGCTTTGATATGTGCTGGCAATGAATTAAAAAAATATGCTAAAATGCTTTTAATTCCCTTTCAGAGGTTCAGGGTGAATGGTATCTAGTTAATATTAGCTCAGGCTCACTCTTGCAATGATTCAGGAATGATTAGCAGGTTAAACGAATTTCTGGCAAATGGAAGGCAAGCAGCAGCTGTTTTTACACGAGGAGAAATTTGCAAATCGCGGTAAAATTCGCGGATGCGTGTTCCGCGATTGCGGTAAAACTATAAGGGGTAGGAATGTGGTTCTTGGTGCAATTCAAAGCTAAGATTCTAAGCTAGAAAATGACAAGTGACAGCTTTACAAATGACAGGTGACAGTTAGGAGACAGTTCTACTTAGATTAAAATAGGATTGAATTATATTATTTTAACTAGGAGATTGGTTCTGCACAGTTTTCTAGGTACTCACACTATATTCTTGAGTGAAATGGGCCTCGCCATGGATCTGGTCAGGGTTTTAGACTGGGCTCTGGTCTCTCTCTTCACAGTGATCTGGGTCAGCTCTCTCTGGTTCTCTGGTCTGGGTCTCTAGTTCTGGATAGATTGAAGTCTCTAGTTTGGCTCTCTGGTGGTTTGATGGAGGTAAAGTATGGATTTTTCCGGCAGAGCTTCCAGCGGCAGATGGATTTGAAAGTCTCTACCTGTCCTGTCTCTCTGCTTTTATGTGTTTTGAATGTGGGTGTGTTCTAGCATCACTAGACCCTACCTCTCTCTCAGCTTCTAATTGGTCAAACTTCCATTTCTCATTTGATTGGGGAACTAAGTTGTGTCAGAGTGATGTCAGCCATTTATGATCTCTTGAAAAAACCTCCCCTGTCATCTGTGCACCCAAATCTATATATGATCAAAATCCATATTTCACAGTTACACAGTTGTTTGAAATTACATATACATGGTGTGGCTGAATTTAGCCATGTCTCTGTCCAAATCTGTTGTTTCTAAGAGCTTGCATTCAGAAATGGCACATAATTGACTTTTTAACTGATTTTTCAATTTCTGACATTGACCCAACTTTACATACATGTGCGCAGGGAGTATGGACATTAACTGATGAAGTTTCAGATTTTTAACATGCATACATTTAGAGTAATATCCACTTTTCCGCTGACACCCCCCTGAACATACCACCGGTTCTAAAAACCTCTTAAACTGTGGGCAGAAAAATCACAAGAATTATGGTATCATTTATAACATTTTCACATGTCCGCTCTATGAATGATCCATCTTTTTAAAGTTATGTTCTGGCTCCAAAGGGGTGTGGTTTCCTCTCAGCACAAGGTAGAAATACTGGTTTATCCAGTTCTGCCAAGCCAGCTTGCTCTCACAGGCAGTGCCCCTCCCAGCTTCTGCCAAGAGGAAGCTACATTTTACGACCGCTGTAATAAAACCTTTGCCTGAGTCAAGACAGGCTTTGTTCAGAGCTCCTGTAGAGCACAGGTAATTCAATTATCAGATAGATGGCATATCCTTAGTGTGAGCAGCAAAAGGGCAGCTAGGCCTGGGAACACAGCTGTGACTCAAGTTTCACTCCTGATGGGGGTAGTTGCCAGGCAGAATTCAGTTCCTTAAGCCAGACTTTCAGCTAACTGTCATGTTTTTTTTTGTTGCTTTTTAAATTAACTTGCAATTTTACACATGCAGCTAGAATGCTGATTCTAAGTTTAAACTATGACATTTAAACAATTGCAAAGGCATGTGACACCAAACATAGGTCACTCATTTAATCTAAACATTTTCGATTTTAGTGTCTTTAAATCCAGTGCAACTTAAACTGCTGACTCCATAGCTCAGCCAGTTTTGTTATAAGCATTGTTCTGGGCTCTTCATTTCCCAGATTTTGTAGGCACACAAAACTCCATTCTGCCAAATGTCTGCTGGTGTTCAGTGAATATTTTGCACATATTGTAATGTTTGAAAATAGGCATTTTGAGCCTGCCTTCAGAGAAACACAGGGTGGTTTTAAAACGCCGGCTTTTGGATAGTGGTGAGTACTGGTACTGCACCCATTTTTGGGATTTAACAAATGAATTCCCCACAATTCTAAGTTGCATTTGGCAATCAGCATTGCCATTCCCAATGGTTTCAGACTACTGTGCGGGTAGTCCAATGGTGGTTTTAAAGCGCTTTGAAGCTAACCGGCGCTACTGTTTTTCCTTTGGCAACCCATTTCCCTCATGGCAACCCGGCCTTTCATTCTCGCACTGGTGGGTGGCAAGTGAGGCAACCATTTTGGTGTGCGCACAAACTGCGCAGCTTTCCTGGATTTCGGCGCACATGTGGGTTTTCCGCCATCTTGAATTTTCTAAGCCCACAGCACCAAATGTTGTGGCATGATAGCTTAAACGTGGGTCAGGACACCCAACAAGCCCCCCCACGTGACTGCACTTTGAATTTGAGTCGATGGGGAGTCGCGTGCCCAAGGGTTTTGACCCACGCACCGGTCTGTCCGCATAATCTTCTTCCTCTTCTGTAGATGGCACAGTTCAGCATCTTCTTCTCCATCCGGTACTGATCGATCGGTTCTCCTCGCCAGTCCTGATGGGAGTATTGGGCGGTCCACTGGGCCCATTGGATCTTCGTTCCCGGTCTCCGGATCGCCCTCCTTGGCCCGTCTTCAGGTTTTCTTTCTCCTAGGACGACAAAGGAAGAGCGGCAATACCTACTCATAGACGTTTTTCCACCACTGTTGAGATAGTGGGGCAGCATATGCATTTCATCATAACGAAACATTACATTCTTATTTTGAAAAAAACAGTATAACTAAGAGACAGTTTCATGCAAATCACGATATTTTAGAGACTAGATGTGGTATGTTTTATGATTGGAACAGAATTAGTCTGAGACAGTACCCGCTAGGATTCCAGAGGATTCCTCCAGTTGTTGCAGAGTGTGCCTGGGATGGCAACATTTCAACTGGTTTATGTGGACCCACTTGTCTTCCCCCTCTGCCGAAGGACCTTTGGGGATGTGGATTTTGTAGGCCACAGGGAAGATCTTGTCGATGATCTCAAAGGGTCCCTTCCATGTAGGCAAAAATTTGCGCTGCTTGGCCTGGTTCCTTTGGAAGTTGTATAGATAGACCCGGTCTCCCACCTGATATTCCTTCCTGGAAGTTTTCAGGTCATAATGGGTCTTCATGCTATCAGCTGATCTTTCTAGATTCCGCTGAGCATAAGCAAAAGCATGTTGGAGGTGTTTCCTTAAATTCTCCACATACTCATGAGTAGTGGAGGCATTTATCAGTGTCTGCTCTTGGGTCCTGTAGAGCAAATGCTGAGGAAGCACCATCTTGCGCCCAGTCATCAACTCAAATGGTGACATTTTGGCTGCAGATGAAGGGGTAGATCTGATGGCCATTAGGACCAGAGGTAATCGGATATCCCAACTTGGCCCAGAATCTGCCACAAACTTCTTTAATATGCTCACAATGGTCCGGTTATATCTCTCTACTGCCCCAGAAGAAGCTGGTCTATAAGCAATATGCAGCTTTCTCTTGACCCCCAGTATCTCCCACATCTTTGTCATTACTTCACTGGTGAAGTGGCTACCTCTGTCTGACTCAATCCTTTGAGGTAGACCAAAACGGGAAAAGATGTGGTTAATCATCAAGGCAGCTGCAGTTTCTGCCTTGCAATTTGGGGCTGGGAGACATTCCACCCACTTGGTAAACAAGCATGTCACAGTCAACATGTACTTATTCCCCCTAGCTGAGCGAATCACAGGGCCTACAAAGTCGATTTGTAAATCTGACCATGGCAGTGTCATTCCCCTCTTTTGTAAAGGCGCCCGGTGCGTAAGGGATGATGGCTGAAATTGTGCACACACAAGACACCCCTTCAAGTATTGGTCGAGGTCCTGCCCCATGTGTGGCCAGTATGCAACCTCTCTTAAGATTTCCAATGTTGTGTGAAACCCCCTATGACCGGAAGTGGCCGCATCATGGGTGTGACTTAACATCAGGCTTCGGAATGAGGTAGGAACCACCCACTGATCGTGGCCAGCTTTGGATTTCCTTACCAGCAAACCGTCTTGGATTCGGAACATTTTTGGACATTTCATCAACACTCTTAGGTCCTCTTTCCCAATGTAATCGGTATCCGTCAGGGGAAAGTTCTCAGGGTCCTCAAGGTGCTGGTAAAATTTACCAATTATTGGATCCCCCTTCTGAGCTGTAATCAAATCAGCATCAGGGGTCTCCTTACTCCATTGTGCAATTGAAAGGTCGTTGTGAGCATTTGTCTGGGACCTAGTGATGGCAGTGACCTGGATTTCCCCCAACAGGGACTCAATCTCAATTAGATCCCCTTGGATGGCCCCGGTTTTGGCCAGCTGATCAGCTAAGTCATTTCCAGTTTTGTCTGGTCCCTCTACTTTGGAATGACCCTTGATCTTTTTCCAATAGATGGTCATCTCATTCGAGGTGACCAGATCATCAATGTTTTGGATCAACTTCCCATGTTTCAAGGGTTTGTTGTTAGCACATAACATGCCTCTGGTTTTCCAATTAACCAGGTGCTCCACGAACCCGTTCCGTACATAATCCGAATCTGTGATTATGACCAGTTCGTGGAGTTGATGCTGGACAGCAGTGAGGATGGCCTGATGCACAGCCATCAATTCTGCCACCTGACTACTTCGGGGACCAATTTTGTATCCAGCGGAGGGTTCTGGGGACTCATTCACCCATGCATTCCCTACGCCGGCCACCAGTTCTTTCTCCCCGTCGTTGTCAACATGGTAAGAGCATCCATCCACATAGACAGTGGGCATTCCCTCACACTTGTCCTCTTCAAAGACTTTGTGTGGGGAATTAAGGTATGCCTCCGTGTTGTCCTTGATTTTTAGACTTTCGTCCTCGAGACAGTTTTCTCTGGCACAATCATGCAAGTCAGCCAGACCTTGCGCGAGGGGACTCTTCTTGTTTTGGCCATATCGGACCTCCACAGGAAAGCCTTGCATTGACAGAATCCAGGAAGTAATTCGGGAATTACTCACATTTCCGGTCCGGATTCTATCACTTTGGAGATATTGCAGAGGCTGGTGTGGAGTCTCCACTATGATGTGTTCCCCCTGGATAAACGGGCGGTAATTCTTCAATGCCCACACCGTCGCCAGGAGTGCCTTCTCACAATCGTTGAATTTTTCCTCCACAGAGGATAGAGTTTTGCTCGCATAGGAGATTACTTTATTGACCTTGTCATGCTTTTGGTATAATACTGCCGTCAAGCACGTATTAGAGAACCCCGTCTCCAGGAAGAACTCCTTGTTTCTGACAGGGTAAGCTAGGCAAGGCGCTTGTGAGAGGCTTCTTTTGAGTTGTTTTACTGCCTCGGCTTGTTCTGGACCCCATTCCCACTTGACCCCCCCCTTCAGGAGATGAATCAGGGGTCTGGTAATCTCTGCGTAGCCCTCAATGAACTTTCTGTAATTAGTCAGTCCAAGGAGGCTTCTCGCAGAGTTGTGGGGTCTTTCAGTTTCTGAAGTGCTTCCACTTTCTTTTCCTGGGGACAGAGACCCTGAGGAGTAATCTCATGCCCCAAGAAATTAACACAGGTTCTACACCACTGTGCTTTCTGAAAGGAAAGTTTTGCTCCGGCGGCCCTCAACTGTGTCAGAACATAACGGATCTCCGCTATGTGTTCCTCCACAGATGAACTTTTGATGAGGACATCATCTACATAAGCCAGGTTACCCCTCGCACCCAGGTCGGGCATGGCCTTATGTAGGAAAATGTTGAACTCATTACCGGAGTTAAGGTATCCGAAGGGAGTCCGGGTCCATGTGTACTGCTGGCCCCCAAAGGTAAAAGCCAGTTTGTATTGGTCCTCCCTGCTGACAGGCACGGTCCAGTATCCATTGGTCAGGTCTATTGCTGTGAATACCTGTGACCCCTGGATCTGGGCCAGCCCTTGGTCAATGTAGGGCAGAGGCCATCGGGAAGTATGGACCCGTTTGTTGAGCTCCCTAAGGTCGGCGCAGAGTCTCCACTGGCCGTTTGGCTTCAATATTCCCAGCACCGGATTATTGAAGGTGCTGTGGACTGGACGGATTATTCCCCGGGACTCAAGGTTCTTAATTATTTCAGTAAGGGACTCCATTGATGCGAGAGGCAAGCGATATTGCTTCACAAACACTGGAGTCATGCCAGGGTCCGTGGTGATTGTTGTTGTGTGGATGTCAGTGCGACCACAGTCATATGAGTCTACCGCAAAGAGATCTTGGAAATCCAAGAAAACTTGTTTCAACTTTTGCTTTTGTTCCAGAGTCACACAGGCATCAGCTAGGTTGACTCTCTCTTCCACCATCTGCCTGAAGCCTGGAAAGACTTCTGGCTTGGCTATCTCAGCGGCCTCCTCCAGCTGGGTGGAGAAGTCCCTGGTCAGAGTGCTGATTTGGACTGGAGGCTTCAGGTGGGAAAGGCAGCCCTCATGGACCTGGAAAATCACCTCATCCCTCCTGAAGTCACAAGTCACATCTTCCTTACCATAGGGGCAGGAAGTGTACACCAGGAAGTTCCCCCCATGCCGGGTAAAAATCCTGTCTGGTGTTGTATTGTCCTCACTGTCACTGTCAAAACAGTCCTTGGGGATTGGTCCTAACAGTTCATTTAATAAGTCGATGGAAAAATGTCGGTCATCAACCGCCATTCCAATAATGGTGCCTGCGGCTAGAGTAATACTCTTTAAGTCGCTGTTATCCACCTCTCTTGGAATGGTGTCATGTTCTATGTTGACTAATGGAGTTGGGTTTACCCCCAACCCTTGCTGTTGGAGAGAAGCATTTAGATGTATGTAAGCATCAGGGTTTTGCAAAGATTGTCCTCTTTTAGCTTTCACTTCCAGGGAGAATTGTCGGGTCCTTTCTGGGATGGTGACTTCCTCTTTAACCTGAATTTCAACTGCATAAGGTAGCAATTGAGCTGACCTAAATGCTTTTTCTGGATCATCAAAGCCCATGGGATTATCCGCTAATCGGGACCAAGCTTTGAAGTTTATTAGGTCCAAACTAATGGCAAAGCGATTGACAATGTCACTGCCTAAGAAAAAGGCGGCAGGGACGTCTCGCACGACCCAACAATTGTGGACTATGCTCTTGTTGCCAATGGAGATTTTGAGCATACACCTGCTTGGCAGGAGATGTTTGGAATTAGGTGCTTCCAGGTCCATTTCCCATTTGTCTATCAGTTTGAAGGTGGGAATGGCTGGATCTTTTGGGAGTTGGCGAAACATGGCTTCGCTGATGAAGCTCTTACCGTTGTTCACACACACTCGAGCGAGAACAGAGTCCTTCCCATCATTTAACTGAACAGGGATGAACAACTGCTCTCCAATTTGCGGAATAACAGCCAGGCTCTCAGCTGATTTCACATCTTTCTGGACTATAGGAGTGGGAGTTTCAGATTGTGGATTGGTATAGAATTTCAGAGTGTTTCCTTCCAGCGTGGAATACCACCTTAAACTGGAAGGAAGGTTGATTTTCAGAAATAGAGGGGACCCCCCATCACTAGTCTGTTGTCCTACTGCTATTACTGTCACGTCTGGAATCTGGTTGTTCTGGAAGTGAAATTCTACTTGGTCAGATTTTTGTTCAACCATGTGGCATGTGCCGTTTAAACTAACATGGTTGACACTCTGTTTTAATTTTATTGGTCGGCTAGTCTGGGTCCAGAGGACCTTGTTTACACAATCTATTAGGGGTGACAACCTTCTCAGGAGGTCATTCCCTAGTAAACAAGGGGTGCCCTCCGGGGTCACAACTATGACCGGGTGTTTCAACTTATGTCGCCCAATTTTAATGTCCAAGTCTGCAGTCCCCTCAACGGGAATTTCCTTCCCGTCAAAGTTCTGTAGTTGTCCCGGAAGAGAGGTGAGAGGAATTTGGTAATTCTCTCCCCTTCCTGCATTCAGTTCGTCAAAGGCCCTTCTGGACAGAAGGGTAGCTTGAGATCCAGTGTCCACCAGTGCCGAGATTGTACCCTGCCCCTGTACTTGTACCGGGGCATAATATCTTCCCTCCTTCTCCTCAAGGGGGCACAGGTAATGCACATTTTTGGACAACTGGTGGGCTAACTTTCTGGTTTTGGACATTGCTAGAGAAGAGATTTGGGCAGAATTCTGTGGAGAGTCTTGGGAATCTGAAAGAAAAATTTGGCAACTGGAGATCAGAGCCATTGTGGGTTCCCCTGGTTCCAGTTCTGGGCCGCCCCCCCCCTTTTTTGGAGGCAGTCCCCAGTATGGGTTTGAACCCGGGGATTTTCTTGCTGTTGGTTCTGGGATGAGATGGTGGGCGGCGGTAGCTCAGTCTCCACATCTCCCCAGTCTGGATTTGCATTCCTAGGGACCCATTTTTCTTTGGGAGGAGTTCCCCCCTCTCTGAAGGAGAAGATCCTTTTCCCAGGATCCTCTGAGGATCCCTCTCCCTCAAATTGGAAGATCTGTACCTCCTCCTCAAACTGAGTCTGTTTGGGTCTTTTGTTTCTCCTACCCCCCTCTGCTCCTTAGGGGGCAGACTTTCAGGGGCAAGAGATTTTGTTTCCGGTTCCTGGGTTTCCAGGGGCTGTTTACAAGTGAGGAAGAAAGCTTCCTCCAAGGCTTTACACCCCCCTTCCCTTTGTGCCTCCTCCCTGGGAATCGGTGAGTTATCGGGGTGCTGCCCCCGTCATTGTTCTGGAGCACCAGGTCCAGAGTTGGGTGCGTTCTGCGCCGGCATGCCGATCTGAGGGTTCTGCTGAGCCCTCAGTATGTGACCCAGATCCCGCGCCATGTTTTGAACCTGGCGCTCTAACTGGGAAACCCGCTCAGGCTGATACGGGGCCCTGTTTTCTCCCCTGGGCTGATCCCGGGAAGGGTAGCTATCCCTCCTCTGGTAATACCCCGGGTTGGGAAGATTTGGGTACCCCTCCACCCTTGGCCTCCCCTCTCCCGGATTCAGTGGTCTGGGCTCAGGGAATTGGGGAAAGAAGGATGGATGGTTTTGGGGCTGAAAGTTGGGTGGATACCTGGGGAAAAAGTTCTGCCCAGGATTTGGAGAGTTTCTGCCCTCCGGTGGGAAGTTAGGAGGGAAGTTCCCTGGGTTAGGTGCTTGGCTGGATCCCCCCCCTTGGGCTGGAGGAGTCCACACATAACCCAGGATGGGTCTGTTTCCCTTGTAACGGGGACTTACATAATCAGGAGAGCGAGGGACCCCATTTGTGGGGCTGCCTCCCTGGCTCCCTGTCTGTGACTGGCCCGAGGACCTTCTGGGCCTAGCATTATTAGGTGCAGGTAGGTTTTTAGGCCCCCCCATCTCTAAATCTAAAACGGGGGTGACCTTTACCTCTGCCACCTTGGCAGCAGCAGGGGTGGTGTTGGCTTTGCGGTTTTTCTGGGCATTACTTTTGCTATCTACCGGTTTCTGCACCTCATAGATCCGGGTAGCCTGTTCAATGACCCAGTCTAAAGGTCTTTTCTCGTGAAAATCCCTCACGAGCTGGGTCATTATGTATTTGGGCAAGGCATGAAAAAACGTATTAATGAACTCTCTACTATCTGTTCGCACCCTTCTGGTGGTCTGCGCAAAAGCACGTTTCAGTTCCTGCACAAATTCTTGTGGGGCCTGATCCTCCCCACATTGTAAATTGTAGGCTGCCTTGCGAGCCTCTTGAGGATTTCTATGAATGGAAAAATGTTTCAGGATGGCCGCCTTATAGGTGGACCATCTTAAATGATTTTGGTCCTCCAGCCCCGCAAAGAAACTGGAGTATTCCGGGGAGAAGGTCCACTTTACATATTGAATACAGCTTTGGCTGTCCTTCAAATGGAAAGTCTCCATCATTTGTTCAAACAACTCTAAGTGCTCCCAAACAGAATACTTAGCGTTCTTATGGTAAGGCGTGATGACGCTCCTGATCGCCTTAATCTGCTTTAAAGGGTCCTTAAGCAAGGCCCTTTTTGTCTTATTGGCCCTTTTGGTCCGGGTAACCCTGGTCCAATCGTCCTCGGACTCCGAGGCACTGCTCCCAGAGGTTCCTGTCTGCTCTTCCAGGTTTTCCCGGATTCTGCGAGCCTGGGAATGGCTGGCAGAATGTGGGGACCTGGTCTCCTGTGTCCTGCGCAGTTCAGAGGAGTCTTCAGATTCCTCCTTGCTGCCAGGATTTGATGGGTACCCCCCCCACTGACCTAACTGGGCAGAGGTTTTCAGGATGCCCTTAAGGGGCCTACTCTCCTAGGGTTCCCCACTGAACTGTACTGTACTTGGGTGCCCATACCCGGATGCCCACCCCTCCATTCCTGAGTGGTACTGGCCTATGAGCCCCATGCTTCTGGTTGGATAGTAATCTGCCATCCCTGTGGCCCTGTGCTCGTGTGCGCCAGGGGACATGGGGGTGGCAGAGTCCAGGGACTGAGAGGTATGAGGGCCTCTGGTACTAGGGCTCCTGAGGTTATGCTCCGGAGTTTCCATTTCCCAACGAACCTCATCTCTATCCGCCCCTGCTCCCTGTTGCAATGCAAGAGCCTGCATTTGTGCCTTCAGTTCCTCTGTTAAGGCCTTACTCGACTCTATCAGTTTCTCCTGCATCGCTACCTGTTGTTGAAGCCTATCATTGTGTTGACAGAGGGCCTCATTTTCCCTCTGTGCTTCCTGGTTGGTCCTGGAGAACTGGGCCAGTCTTTGCTGCAGGAGGTTTACCTCCTGAGCTGTGTCCCTATTGGCCTGCTCCTTTCTTGCTAGAGCATCCTCCACCCTCCTGGTGTGCTCTAACAAGTTCTGGTTTTCTTTTTGGAGGTCACCCAGCCCCTGGAGGGCCAGGTGATTTTCTTCCATTTTCCTTTTTAAATGGCAGACTTCCTGGCCTATGGCGTCTCTTTCCTGACTAAGAGCCTGCATTTGTGCCGCCAGGTCGTCCCTCTGCCTTTGGAAGGCACCAGCTTTCTGGCGCTCCTGATCAAACTCTGCCTGGGTATCCAGGTCTTTCAGAATCAGTTTATTGCTCTCCTCTTTCTCTCTATCTAGCTGGCTTTGCAGGGTGACTACCTGCTCCGCGCATGCCCTGTTGAAATTGATCTGTTGCTCCAACTTTTTCTGGTTCTGCAGTAAGGAGTCCAAACTGTCTTGGTGCTCCTTCTGCAGGGCCAGAAATCTGGTATCCTGGTCTGTCTTTTCCTGTTGTAGGATACCCATATCCTCTTTTATTTTAATGATGTACTGCCTGCTGTCATTTTCTGACTCCTGGCTCCCCTGCAGCCTCTGCTCAGAAGAGACCAGGTCAGATTGGACCTTCTCTAACACCACCTGTTGCCTATTTGCCAGATTTTGGCTTTCAGCACATCTATCCTGCATGTCTCCCATATATAGGTACAGGTATGCTGCTATCCTGGCAATCTTATTGTGTTCCTCTTTGGCTTTAGGAGCCATATATAGTTCACTCAGGGCCACATGTAATGGACCCTGATCTCTCCATGAGTCTGACCCTGTTTCAGTGACCTGTCGCGTGATGGCCTGCAACCAGGCATCCTGGTCCTGCTCAGCCCATTCACCTCTCACAAATTATTGATATATCTTTATGTCCAGTTCATGCGTTCTGGATGACTACCCCTATATAACACCCCTCTCTTGGAATCCCCATGACCCCACTGAGCCAAGAAGTAGTTCTGTTTTGCAAATTAAAATGTTTATTTGATAATTTAAACAATATATATTATATCACGCTTTATAATAAAATAATAATTGAATATCACACTTAATCTGATATGATAAAGATTAACAACGGAGAATCTGGCACTAACACGCTTCTCTATAATCAATAAGGAGTTGACATGAAATGGATAAGGTAGCACACAGGTGAATAGGAACAACAGAAGAAGGTGGTACAAAATGCTTTATAGAGTTCAAATGGATGGAATGTTGAATGAATGAAATGCAGTATAGAAAATCCTCACTATGATTTCAACAAAACAATGTAATCACTTTTCTCTGGCAATCCCCTCCCCCCCTTGATGCAAGGCAAGGAAATGGAAGGAAAACACACAGTTCTCAGAAATGCAATCAACTGTAATTCAGTTCACCCCAGCAAGCTTAGACTACAGAAGTTTGAAAACACAGGCCCAAATTGCTTTGATATGTGCTGGCAATGAATTAAAAAATATGCTAAAATGCTTTTAATTCCCTTTCAGAGGTTCAGGGTGAATGGTATCTAGTCAATATTAGCTCAGGCTCACTCTTGCAATGATTCAGGAATGATTAGCAGGTTAAACGAATTTCTGGCAAATGGAAGGCAAGCAGCAGCTGTTTTTACACGAGGAGAAATTTGCAAATCGCGGTAAAATTCGCGGATGCGTGTTCCGCGATTGCGGTAAAACTATAAGGGGTAGGAATGTGGTTCTTGGTGCGATTCAAAGCTAAGATTCTAAGCTTTCAAATGAAAGTTACTGCAAGTCTCTAGCACAAACGGTTGCGGAGATATGAGCGATTGAATAAAGGTCGTTTTTCAGATTTGAAATTTTAAAAGCTCAAAAAGACAAGTGCAGCTTGCAACTAGAAAATGACAAGTGACAGCTTTACAAATGACAGGTGACAGTTAGGAGACAGTTCTACTTAGATTAAAATAGGATTGAATTATATTATTTTAACTAGGAGATTGGTTCTGCACAGTTTTCTAGGTACTCACACTATATTCTTGAGTGAAATGGGCCTCGCCATGGATCTGGTCAGGGTTTTAGACTGGGCTCTGGTCTCTCTCTTCACAGTGATCTGGGTCAGCTCTCTCTGGTTCTCTGGTCTGGGTCTCTAGTTCTGGATAGATTGAAGTCTCTAGTTTGGCTCTCTGGAGGTTTGATGGAGGTAAAGTATGGATTTTTCCGGCAGAGCTTCCAGCGGCAGATGGATTTGAAAGTCTCTACCTGTCCTGTCTCTCTGCTTTTATGTGTTTTGAATGTGGGTGTGTTCTAGCATCACTAGACCCTACCTCTCTCTCAGCTTCTAATTGGTCAAACTTCCATTTCTCATTTGATTGGGGAACTAAGTTGTGTCAGAGTGATGCCAGCCATTTATGATCTCTTGAAAAAACCTCCCCTGTCATCTGTGCACCCAAATCTATATATGATCAAAATCCATATTTCACAGTTACACAGTTGTTTGAAATTACATATACATGGTGTGGCTGAATTTAGCCATGTCTCTGTCCAAATCTGTTGTTTCTAAGAGCTTGCATTCAGAAATGGCACATAATTGACTTTTTAACTGATTTTTCAATTTCTGACATTGACCCAACTTTACATACATGTGCGCAGGGAGTATGGACATTAACTGATGAAGTTTCAGATTTTTAACATGCATACATTTAGAGTAATATCCACTTTTCCGCTGACACCCCCCTGAACATACCACCGGTTCTAAAAACCTCTTAAACTGTGGGCAGAAAAATCACAAGAATTATGGTATCATTTATAAAATTTTCACATGTCCGCTCTATGAATGATCCATCTTTTTAAAGTTATGTTCTGGCTCCAAAGGGGTGTGGTTTCCTCTCAGCACAAGGTAGAAATACTGGTTTATCCAGTTCTGCCAAGCCAGCTTGCTCTCACAGGCAGTGCCCCTCCCAGCTTCTGCCAAGAGGAAGCTACATTTTACGACCGCTGTAATAAAACCTTTGCCTGAGTCAAGACAGGCTTTGTTCAGAGCTCCTGTAGAGCACAGGTAATTCAATTATCAGATAGATGGCATATCCTTAGTGTGAGCAGCAAAAGGGCAGCTAGGCCTGGGAACACAGCTGTGACTCAAGTTTCACTCCTGATGGGGGTAGTTGCCAGGCAGAATTCAGTTCCTTAAGCCAGACTTTCAGCTAACTGTCATGTTTTCTTTTGTTGCTTTTTAAATTAACTTGCAATTTTACACATGCAGCTAGAATGCTGATTCTAAGTTTAAACTATGACATTTAAACAATTGCAAAGGCATGTGACACCAAACATAGGTCACTCATTTAATCTAAACATTTTCGATTTTAGTGTCTTTAAATCCAGTGCAACTTAAACTGCTGACTCCATAGCTCAGCCAGTTTTGTTATAAGCATTGTTCTGGGCTCTTCATTTCCCAGATTTTGTAGGCACACAAAACTCCATTCTGCCAAATGTCTGCTGGTGTTCAGTGAATATTTTGCACATATTGTAATGTTTGAAAATAGGCATTTTGAGCCTGCCTTCAGAGAAACACAGGGTGGTTTTAAAACGCCGGCTTTTGGATAGTGGTGAGTACTGGTACTGCACCCATTTTTGGGATTTAACAAATGAATTCCCCACAATTCTAAGTTGCATTTGGCAATCAGCATTGCCATTCCCAATGGTTTCAGACTACTGTGTGGGTAGTCCAATGGTGGTTTTAAAGCGCTTTGAAGCTAACCGGCGCTACTGTTTTTCCTTTGGCAACCCATTTCCCTCATGGCAACCCGGCCTTTCATTCTCGCACTGGTGGGTGGCAAGTGAGGCAACCATTTTGGTGTGCGCACAAACTGCGCAGCTTTCCTGGATTTCGGCGCACATGTGGGTTTTCCGCCATCTTGAATTTTTTAAGCCCACAGCACCAAATGTTGTGGCATGATAGCTTAAACGTGGGTCAGGACACCCAACAAGCCCCCCCACGCGACTGCACTTTGAATTTGAGTCGATGGGGAGTCGCGTGCCCAAGGGTTTTGACCCACGCACCGGTCTGTCCGCATAATCTTCTTCCTCTTCTGTAGATGGCACAGTTCAGCATCTTCTTCTCCATCCGGTACTGATCGATCGGTTCTCCTCGCCAGTCCTGATGGGAGTATTGGGCGGTCCACTGGGCCCATTGGATCTTCGTTCCCGGTCTCCGGATCGCCCTCCTTGGCCCGTCTTCAGGTTTTCTTTCTCCTAGGACGACAAAGGAAGAGCGGCAATACCTGCTCATAGACGTTTTTCCACCACTGTTGAGATAGTGGGGCAGCATATGCATTTCATCATAACGAAACATTACATTCTTATTTTGAAAAAAACAGTATAACTAAGAGACAGTTTCATGCAAATCACAATATTTTAGAGACTAGATGTGGTATGTTTTATGATTGGAACAGAATTAGTCTGAGACAGTACCCGCTAGGATTCCAGAGGATTCCTCCAGTTGTTGCAGAGTGTGCCTGGGATGGCAACATTTCAACTGGTTTATGTGGACCCACTTGTCTTCCCCCTCTGCCGAAGGACCTTTGGGGATGTGGATTTTGTAGGCCACAGGGAAGATCTTGTCGATGATCTCAAAGGGTCCCTTCCATGTAGGCAAAAATGTGCGCTGCTTGGCCTGGTTCCTTTGGAAGTTGTATAGATAGACCCGGTCTCCCACCTGATATTCCTTCCTGGAAGTTTTCAGGTCATAATGGGTCTTCATGCTATCAGCTGATCTTTCTAGATTCCGCTGAGCATAAGCAAAAGCATGTTGGAGGTGTTTCCTTAAATTCTCCACATACTCATGAGTAGTGGAGGCATTTATCAGTGTCTGCTCTTGGGTCCTGTAGAGCAAATGCTGAGGAAGCACCATCTTGCGCCCAGTCATCAACTCAAATGGTGACATTTTGGTTGCAGATGAAGGGGTAGATCTGATGGCCATTAGGACCAGAGGTAATCGGATATCCCAACTTGGCCCAGAATCTGCCACAAACTTCTTTAATATGCTCACAATGGTTCGGTTATATCTCTCTACTGCCCCAGAAGAAGCTGGTCTATAAGCAATATGCAGCTTTCTCTTGACCCCCAGTATCTCCCACATCTTTGTCATTACTTCACTGGTGAAGTGGCTACCTCTGTCTGACTCAATCCTTTGAGGTAGACCAAAACGGGAAAAGATGTGGTTAATCATCAAGGCAGCTGCAGTTTCTGCCTTGCAATTTGGGGCTGGGAGACATTCCACCCACTTGGTAAACAAGCATGTCACAGTCAACATGTACTTATTCCCCCTAGCCGAGCGAATCACAGGGCCTACAAAGTCGATTTGTAAATCTGACCATGGCAGTGTCATTCCCCTCTTTTGTAAAGGCGCCCGGTGCGTAAGGGATGATGGCTGAAATTGTGCACACACAAGACACCCCTTCAAGTATTGGTCGAGGTCCTGCCCCATGTGTGGCCAGTATGCAACCTCTCTTAAGATTTCCAATGTTGTGTGAAACCCCCTATGACCGGAAGTGGCCGCATCATGGGCGTGACTTAACATCAGGCTTCGGAATGAGGTAGGAACCAACCACTGATCGTGGCCAGCTTTGGATTTCCTTACCAGCAAACCGTCTTGGATTCGGAACATTTTTGGACATTTCATCAACACTCTTAGGTCCTCTTTCCCAATGTAATCGGTATCCGTCAGGGGAAAGTTCTCAGGGTCCTCAAGGTGCTGGTAAAATTTACCAATTATTGGATCCCCCTTCTGAGCTGTAATCAAATCAGCATCAGGGGTCTCCTTACTCCATTGTGCAATTGAAAGGTCGTTGTGAGCATTTGTCTGGGACCTAGTGATGGCAGTGACCTGGATTTCCCCCAACAGGGACTCAATCTCAATTAGATCCCCTTGGATGGCCCCGGTTTTGGCCAGCTGATCAGCTAAGTCATTTCCAGTTTTGTCTGGTCCCTCTACTTTGGAATGACCCTTGATCTTTTTCCAATAGATGGTCATCTCCTTCGAGGTGACCAGATCATCAATGTTTTGGATCAACTTCCCATGTTTCAAGGGTTTGTTGTTAGCACATAACATGCCTCTGGTTTTCCAATTAACCAGGTGCTCCACGAACCCGTTCCGTACATAATCCGAATCTGTGATTATGACCAGTTCGTGGAGTTGATGCTGGACAGCAGTGAGGATGGCCTGATGCACAGCCATCAATTCTGCCACCTGACTACTTCGGGGACCAATTTTGTATCCAGCGGAGGGTTCTGGGGACTCATTCACCCATGCATTCCCTACGCCGGCCACCAGTTCTTTCTCCCCATCGTTGTCAACATGGTAAGAGCATCCATCCACATAGACAGTGGGCATTCCCTCACACTTGTCCTCTTCAAAGACTTTGTGTGGGGAATTAAGGTATGCCTCCGTGTTGTCCTTGATTTTTAGACTTTCGTCCTCGAGACAGTTTTCTCTGGCACAATCATGCAAGTCAGCCAGACCTTGCGCGAGGGGACTCTTCTTGTTTTGGCCATATCGGACCTCCACAGGAAAGCCTTGCATTGACAGAATCCAGGAAGTAATTCGGGAATTACTCACATTTTCGGTCCGGATTCTATCACTTTGGAGATATTGCAGAGGCTGGTGTGGAGTCTCCACTATGATGTGTTCCCCCTGGATAAACGGGCGGTAATTCTTCAATGCCCACACCGTCGCCAGGAGTGCCTTCTCACAATCGTTGAATTTTTCCTCCACAGAGGATAGAGTTTTTCTCGCATAGGAGATTACTTTATTGACCTTGTCATGCTTTTGGTATAATACTGCCGTCAAGCACGTATTAGAGAACCCCGTCTCCAGGAAGAACTCCTTGTTTCTGACAGGGTAAGCTAGGCAAGGCGCTTGTGAGAGGCTTCTTTTGAGTTGTTTTACTGCCTCGGCTTGTTCTGGACCCCATTCCCACTTGACCCCCCCCTTCAGGAGATGAATCAGGGGTGTGGTAATCTCTGCGTAGCCCTCAATGAACTTTCTGTAATTAGTCAGTCCAAGGAGGCTCCTTAGTTCTCGCAGAGTTGTGGGGTCTTTCAGTTTCTGAAGTGCTTCCACTTTCTTTTCCTGGGGACAGAGACCCTGAGGAGTAATCTCATGCCCCAAGAAATTAACACAGGTTCTACACCACTGTGCTTTCTGAAAGGAAAGTTTTGCTCCGGCGGCCCTCAACTGTGTCAGAACATAACGGATCTCCGCTATATGTTCCTCCACAGATGAACTTTTGATGAGGACATCATCTACATAAGCCAGGTTACCCCTCGCACCCAGGTCGGGCATGGCCTTATGTAGGAAAATGTTGAACTCATTACCAGAGTTAAGGTATCCGAAGGGAGTCCGGGTCCATGTGTACTGCTGGCCCCCAAAGGTAAAAGCCAGTTTGTATTGGTCCTCCCTGCTGACAGGCACGGTCCAGTATCCATTGGTCAGGTCTATTGCTGTGAATACCTGTGACCCCTGGATCTGGGCCAGCCCTTGGTCAATGTAGGGCAGAGGCCATCGGGAAGTATGGACCCGTTTGTTGAGCTCCCTAAGGTCGGCGCAGAGTCTCCACTGGCCGTTTGGCTTCAATATTCCCAGCACCGGATTATTGAAGGTGCTGTGGACTGGACGGATTATTCCCCGGGACTCAAGGTTCTTAATTATTTCAGTAAGGGACTCCATTGATGCGAGAGGCAAGCGATATTGCTTCACAAACACTGGAGTCATGCCAGGGTCCGTGGTGATTGTTGTTGTGTGGATGTCAGTGCGACCACAGTCATATGAGTCTACCGCAAAGAGATCTTGGAAATCCAAGAAAACTTGTTTCAACTTTTGCTTTTGTTCCAGAGTCACACAGGCATCAGCTAGGTTGACTCTCTCTTCCACCATCTGCCTGAAGCCTGGAAAGACTTCTGGCTTGGCTATCTCAGCGGCCTCCTCCAGCTGGGTGGAGAAGTCCCTGGTCAGAGTGCTGATTTGGACTGGAGGCTTCAGGTGGGAAAGACAGCCCTCATGGACCTGGAAAATCACCTCATCCCTCCTGAAGTCACAAGTCACATCTTCCTTACCATAGGGGCAGGAAGTGTACACCAGGAAGTTCCCCCCATGCCGGGTAAAAATCCTGTCTGGTGTTGTATTGTCCTCACTGTCACTGTCAAAACAGTCCTTGGGGATTGGTCCTAACAGTTCATTTAATAAGTCGATGGAAAAATGTCGGTCATCAACCGCCATTCCAATAATGGTGCCTGCGGCTAGAGTAATACTCTTTAAGTCGCTGTTATCCACCTCTCTTGGAATGGTGTCATGTTCTATGTTGACTAATGGAGTTGGGTTTACCCCCAACCCTTGCTGTTGGAGAGAAGCATTTAGATGTATGTAAGCATCAGGGTTTTGCAAAGATTGTCCTCTTTTAGCTTTCACTTCCAGGGAGAATTGTCGGGTCCTTTCTGGGATGGTGACTTCCTCTTTAACCTGAATTTCAACTGCATGAGGTAGCAATTGAGCTGACCTAAATGCTTTTTCTGGATCATCAAAGCCCATGGGATTATCCGCTAATCGGGACCAAGCTTTGAAGTTTATTAGGTCCAAACTAATGGCAAAGCGATTGAGAATGTCACTGCCTAAGTAAAAGGCGGCAGGGACGTCTCGCACGACCCAACAATTGTGGACTATGCTCTTGTTGCCAATGGAGATTTTGAGCATACACCTGCTTGGCAGGAGATGTTTGGAATTAGGTGCTTCCAGGTCCATTTCCCATTTGTCTATCAGTTTGAAGGTGGGAATGGCTGGATCTTTTGGGAGTTGGCGAAACATGGCTTCGCTGATGAAGCTCTTACCGTTGTTCACACACACTCGAGCGAGAACAGAGTCCTTCCCATCATTTAACTGAACAGGGATGAACAACTGCTCTCCAATTTGCGGAATAACAGCCAGGCTCTGAGCTGATTTCACATCTTTCTGGACTATAGGAGTGGGAGTTTCAGATTGTGGATTGGTATAGAATTTCAGAGTGTTTCCTTCCAGCGTGGAATACCACCTTAAACTGGAAGGAAGGTTGATTTTCAGAAATAGAGGGGACCCCCCATCACTAGTCTGTTGTCCTACTGCTATTACTGTCACGTCTGGAATCTGGTTGTTCTGGAAGTGAAATTCTACTTGGTCAGATTTTTGTTCAACCATGTGGCATGTGCCGTTTAAACTAACATGGTTGACACTCTGTTTTAATTTTATTGGTCGGCTAGTCTGGGTCCAGAGGACCTTGTTTACACAATCTATTAGGGGTGACAACCTTCTCAGGAGGTCATTCCCTAGTAAACAAGGGGTGCCCTCCGGGGTCACAACTATGACCGGGTGTTTCAACTTATGTCGCCCAATTTTAATGTCCAAGTCTGCAGTCCCCTCAACGGGAATTTCCTTCCCGTCAAAGTTCTGTAGTTGTCCCGGAAGAGAGGTGAGAGGAATTTGGTAATTCTCTCCCCTTCCTGCATTCAGTTCGTCAAAGGCCCTTCTGGACAGAAGGGTAGCTTGAGATCCAGTGTCCACCAGTGCCGAGATTGTACCCTGCCCCTGTACTTGTACCGGGGCATAATATCTTCCCTCCTTCTCCTCAAGGGGGCACAGGTAATGTACATTTTTGGACAACTGGTGGGCTAACTTTCTGGTTTTGGACATTGCTAGCAAAGAGATTTGAACAGAATTCTGTGGAGAGTCTTGGGAATCTGAAAGAAAAATTTGGCAACTGGAGATCAGAGCCATTGTGGGTTCCCCTGGTTCCAGTTCTGGGCCCCCCCCCTTTTTGGAGGCAGTCCCCAGTATGGGTTTGAACCCGGGGATTTTCTTGCTGTTGGTTCTGGGATGAGATGGTGGGCGGCGGTAGCTCAGTCTCCACATCTCCCCAGTCTGGATTTGCATTCCTAGGGACCCATTTTTCTTTGGGAGGAGTTCCCCCCTCTCTGAAGGAGAAGATCCTTTTCCCAGGATCCTCTGAGGATCCCTCTCCCTCAAATTGGAAGATCTGTACCTCCTCCTCAAACTGAGTCTGTTTGTGTCTTTTGTTTCTCCTACCCCCCCTCTGCTCCTTAGGGGGCAGACTTTCAGGGGCAAGAGATTTTGTTTCCGGTTCCTGGGTTTCCAGGGGCTGTTTACAAGTGAGGAAGAAAGCTTCCTCCAAGGCTTTACACCCCCCTTCCCTTTGTGCCTCCTCCCTGGGAACCGGTGAGTTATCGGGGTGCTGCCCCCGTCATTGTTCTGGAGCACCAGGTCCAGAGTTGGGTGCGTTCTGCGCCGGCATGCCAATCTGAGGGTTCTGCTGAGCCCTCAGTATGTGACCCAGATCCCGCGCCATGTTTTGAACCTCGCGCTCTAACTGGGAAACCCGCTCAGGCTGATACGGGGCCCTGTTTTCTCCCCTGGGCTGATCCCGGGAAGGGTAGCTATCCCTCCTCTGGTAATACCCCGGGTTGGGAAGATTTGGGTACCCCTCCACCCTTGGCCTCCCCTCTCCCGGATTCAGTGGTCTGGGCTCAGGGAATTGGGGAAAGAAGGATGGATGGTTTTGGGGCTGAAAGTTGGGTGGATACCTGGGGAAAAAGTTCTGCCCAGGATTTGGAGAGTTTCTGCCCTCCGGTGGGAAGTTAGGAGGGAAGTTCCCTGGGTTAGGTGCTTGGCTGGATCCCCCCCCTTGGGCTGGAGGAGTCCACACATAACCCAGGATGGGTCTGTTTCCCTTGTAACGGGGACTTACATAATCAGGAGAGCGAGGGACCCCATTTGTGGGGCTGCCTCCCTGGCTCCCTGTCTGTGACTGGCCCGAGGACCTTCTGGGCCTAGCATTATTAGGTGCAGGTAGGTTTTTAGGCCCCCCCATCTCTAAATCTAAAACGGGGGTGACCTTTACCTCTGCCACCTTGGCAGCAGCAGGGGTGGTGTTGGCTTTGCGGTTTTTCTGGGCATTACTTTTGCTATCTACCGGTTTCTGCACCTCATAGATCCGGGTAGCCTGTTCAATGACCCAGTCTAAAGGTCTTTTCTCGTGAAAATCCCTCACGAGCTGGGTCATTATGTATTTGGGCAAGGCATGAAAAAACGTATTAATGAACTCTCTACTATCTGTGCGCACCCTTCTGGTGGTCTGCGCAAAAACACGTTTCAGTTCCTGCACAAATTCTTGTGGGGCCTGATCCTCCCCACATTGTAAATTGTAGGCTGCCTTGCGAGCCTCTTGAGGATTTCTATGAATGGAAAAATGTTTCAGGATGGCCGCCTTATAGGTGGACCATCTTAAATGATTTTGGTCCTCCAGCCCCGCAAAGAAACTGGAGTATTCCGGGGAGAAGGTCCACTTTACATATTGAATACAGCTTTGGCTGTCCTTCAAATGGAAAGTCTCCATCATTTGTTCAAACAACTCTAAGTGCTCCCAAACAGAATACTTAGCGTTCTTATGGTAAGGCGTGATGACGCTCCTGATCGCCTTAATCTGCTTTAAAGGGTCCTTAAGCAAGGCCCTTTTTGTCTTATTGGCCCTTTTGGTCCGGGTAACCCTGGTCCAATCGTCCTCGGACTCAGAGGCACTGCTCCCAGAGGTTCCTGTCTGCTCTTCCAGGTTTTCCCGGATTCTGCGAGCCTGGGAATGGCTGGCAGAATGTGGGGACCTGGTCTCCTGTGTCCTGCGCAGTTCAGAGGAGTCTTCAGATTCCTCCTTGCTGCCAGGATTTGATGGGTACCCCCCCCACTGACCTAACTGGGCAGAGGTTTTCAGGATGCCCTTAAGGGGCCTACTCACCTAGGGTTCCCCACTGAACTGTACTGTACTTGGGTGCCCATACCCGGATGCCCACCCCTCCATTCCTGAGTGGTACTGGCCTATGAGCCCCATGCTTCTGGTTGGATAGTAATCTGCCATCCCTGTGGCCCTGTGCTCGTGTGCGCCAGGGGACATGGGGGTGGCAGAGTCCAGGGACTGAGAGGTATGAGGGCCTCTGGTACTCGGGCTCCTGAGGTTATGCTCCGGAGTTTCCATTTCCCAGCGAACCTCATCTCTATCCGCCCCTGCTCCCTGTTGCAATGCAAGAGCCTGCATTTGTGCCTTCAGTTCCTCTGTTAAGGCCTTACTCGACTCTATCAGTTTCTCCTGCATCGCTACCTGTTGTTGGAGCCTATCATTGTGTTGACAGAGGGCCTCATTTTCCCTCTGTGCTTCCTGGTTGGTCCTGGAGAACTGGGCCAGTCTTTGCTGCAGGAGGTTTACCTCCTGAGCTGTGTCCCTATTGGCCTGCTCCTTTCTTGCTAGAGCATCCTCCACCCTCCTGGTGTGCTCTAACAAGTTCTGGTTTTCTTTTTGGAGGTCACCCAGCCCCTGGAGGGCCAGGTGATTTTCTTCCATTTTCCTTTTTAAATGGCAGACTTCCTGGCCTATGGCGTCTCTTTCCTGACTAAGAGCCTGCATTTGTGCCGCCAGGTCGTCCCTCTGCCTTTGGAAGGCACCAGCTTTCTGGCGCTCCTGATCAAACTCTGCCTGGGTATCCAGGTCTTTCAGAATCAGTTTATTGCTCTCCTCTTTCTCTCTATCTAGCTGGCTTTGCAGGGTGACTACCTGCTCCGCGCATGCCCTGTTGAAATTGATCTGTTGCTCCAACTTTTTCTGGTTCTGCAGTAAGGAGTCCAAACTGTCTTGGTGCTCCTTCTGCAGGGCCAGAAATCTGGTATCCTGGTCTGTCTTTTCCTGTTGTAGGATACCCATATCCTCTTTTATTTTAATGATGTACTGCCTGCTGTCATTTTCTGACTCCTGGCTCCCCTGCAGCCTCTGCTCAGAAGAGACCAGGTCAGATTGGACCTTCTCTAACACCACCTGTTGCCTATTTGCCAGATTTTGGCTTTCAGCACATCTATCCTGCATGTCTCCCATATATAGGTACAGGTATGCTGCTATCCTGGCAATCTTATTGTGTTCCTCTTTGGCTTTAGGAGCCATATATAGTTCACTCAGGGCCACATGTAATGGACCCTGATCTCTCCATGAGTCTGACCCTGTTTCAGTGACCTGTCGCGTGATGGCCTGCAACCAGGCATCCTGGCCCTGCTCAGCCCATTCACCTCTCACAAATTATTGATATATCTTTATGTCCAGTTCATGCGTTCTGGATGACTACCCCTATATAACACCCCTCTCTTGGAATCCCCCTGACCCCACTGAGCCAAGAAGTAGTTCTGTTTTGCAAATTAAAAGGTTTATTTGATAATTTAAACAATATATATTATATCACGCTTTATAATAAAATAATAATTGAATATCACACTTAATCTGATATGATAAAGATTAACAACGGAGAATCTGGCACTAACACGCTTCTCTATAATCAATAAGGAGTTGACATGAAATGGATAAGGTAGCACACAGGTGAATAGGAACAACAGAAGAAGGTGGTACAAAATGCTTTATAGAGTTCAAATGGATGGAATGTTGAATGAATGAAATGCAGTATAGAAAATCCTCACTATGATTTCAACAAAACAATGTAATCACTTTTCTCTGGCAATCCCCTCCCCCCCTTGATGCAAGGCAAGGAAATGGAAGGAAAACACACAGTTCTCAGAAATGCAATCAACTGTAATTCAGTTCACCCCAGCAAGCTTAGACTACAGAAGTTTGAAAACACAGGCCCAAATTGCTTTGATATGTGCTGGCAATGAATTAAAAAATATGCTAAAATGCTTTTAATTCCCTTTCAGAGGTTCAGGGTGAATGGTATCTAGTCAATATTAGCTTAGGCTCACTCTTGCAATGATTCAGGAATGATTAGCAGGTTAAACGAATTTCTGGCAAATGGAAGGCAAGCAGCAGCTGTTTTTACACGAGGAGAAATTTGCAAATCGCGGTAAAATTCGCGGATGCGTGTTCCGCGATTGCGGTAAAACTATAAGGGGTAGGAATGTGGTTCTTGGTGCGATTCAAAGCTAAGATTCTAAGCTTTCAAATGAAAGTTACTGCAAGTCTCTAGCACAAACGGTTGCGGAGATATGAGCGATTGAATAAAGGTCGTTTTTCAGATTTGAAATTTTAAAAGCTCAAAAAGACAAGTGCAGCTTGCAACTAGAAAATGACAAGTGACAGCTTTACAAATGACAGGTGACAGTTAGGAGACAGTTCTACTTAGATTAAAATAGGATTGAATTATATTATTTTAACTAGGAGATTGGTTCTGCACAGTTTTCTAGGTACTCACACTATATTCTTGAGTGAAATGGGCCTCGCCATGGATCTGGTCAGGGTTTTAGACTGGGCTCTGGTCTCTCTCTTCACAGTGATCTGGGTCAGCTCTCTCTGGTTCTCTGGTCTGGGTCTCTAGTTCTGGATAGATTGAAGTCTCTAGTTTGGCTCTCTGGAGGTTTGATGGAGGTAAAGTATGGATTTTTCCGGCAGAGCTTCCAGCGGCAGATGGATTTGAAAGTCTCTACCTGTCCTGTCTCTCTGCTTTTATGTGTTTTGAATGTGGGTGTGTTCTAGCATCACTAGACCCTACCTCTCTCTCAGCTTCTAATTGGTCAAACTTCCATTTCTCATTTGATTGGGGAACTAAGTTGTGTCAGAGTGATGCCAGCCATTTATGATCTCTTGAAAAAACCTCCCCTGTCATCTGTGCACCCAAATCTATATATGATCAAAATCCATATTTCACAGTTACACAGTTGTTTGAAATTACATATACATGGTGTGGCTGAATTTAGCCATGTCTCTGTCCAAATCTGTTGTTTCTAAGAGCTTGCATTCAGAAATGGCACATAATTGACTTTTTAACTGATTTTTCAATTTCTGACATTGACCCAACTTTACATACATGTGCGCAGGGAGTATGGACATTAACTGATGAAGTTTCAGATTTTTAACATGCATACATTTAGAGTAATATCCACTTTTCCGCTGACACCCCCCTGAACATACCACCGGTTCTAAAAACCTCTTAAACTGTGGGCAGAAAAATCACAAGAATTATGGTATCTTTTATAAAATTTTCACATGTCCGCTCTATGAATGATCCATCTTTTTAAAGTTATGTTCTGGCTCCAAAGGGGTGTGGTTTCCTCTCAGCACAAGGTAGAAATACTGGTTTATCCAGTTCTGCCAAGCCAGCTTGCTCTCACAGGCAGTGCCCCTCCCAGCTTCTGCCCAGAGGAAGCTACATTTTACGACCGCTGTAATAAAACCTTTGCCTGAGTCAAGACAGGCTTTGTTCAGAGCTCCTGTAGAGCACAGGTAATTCAATTATCAGATAGATGGCATATCCTTAGTGTGAGCAGCAAAAGGGCAGCTAGGCCTGGGAACACAGCTGTGACTCAAGTTTCACTCCTGATGGGGGTAGTTGCCAGGCAGAATTCAGTTCCTTAAGCCAGACTTTCAGCTAACTGTCATGTTTTTTTTTGTTGCTTTTTAAATTAACTTGCAATTTTACACATGCAGCTAGAATGCTGATTCTAAGTTTAAACTATGACATTTAAACAATTGCAAAGGCATGTGACACCAAACATAGGTCACTCATTTAATCTAAACATTTTCGATTTTAGTGTCTTTAAATCCAGTGCAACTTAAAGGATAGTTCCGGGACTTTTTTTTTATTGTCCCTACGGGTCGGCCATGTGTTTGTAAGCATAAATCGGTCGATCGTAGGAAACTTTCCTATGGACCTTACCCGACTTTTCGCCCATTATCGCACTCGAAATCAGCCTCCATTTTGTGATAATCCTATCATTTCGCCCCATCGACCTGGCTCACCTGCCTTTGCGGCACTAAATCAAATCCCCCGCCCCTGAAACAGACTTTATCAAAACATTCATATTCCCCGCCTCTATCCGTGACGTGACTGAGCTGCGTAGGCAAACGCGCCCAGGCGTCTTCTACGCGACTCCACACAGACCCCGGAAATCAACACAGATCAGCTCACAATACAGCGCACCACAATTCGGAATATGAAACTGTACTTTGAAATCAAACCGCAAGATTGTAAATGTGGTAAAGTACATTTATTTGACATCAAATGTTTAGAGAATATTCAGCGATTTGCATTTTTATTTGCTCATGTTCCAAAAAGTTCGTATTGAGGAACGCGATGGTCCTTTGCTGTACACAGGGTCTTAGAGCATCTCACAATACAGCGCCACAATTCGGAATGTGAAACCGTGGTTTAAAAGCAAACGGCAAGATTGTACATTTGGCAAAGTACATTTATTGGACATCAAATGTTTAGAGAATATTCAGCGATTTGCATTTTTCTTTGCTCTCGATCCAAATTAGTTCGTCTTGAGGGAAGCGATGTTCGTGTGCAGTACACAGGGTGTTGGTTTACGATAAAAATAAGCTCTTCGGTCGCACTGATAATCGCATGGCTGTTCCAACAACGAGGCACTAGGCCACCACAACGGTAGGTATGTTGCATCTAACCGTTAGTACCGCGTAAGGGCATACTTGTACTTGGCGATCGTCCCATAAAATGGTCATGGTGGTAACGTTGTTCACGCGGAGAAGCAACTGGCGGCTGTAGAAGCCGTCCGCCGGTGTCTGGTACTCGTGACACAGACAGTAGTGAATGATGTACCTAAAAACATAAAAAATGAAATTAGTCTCACCATCAGATCCTTATTAAAATTATTCATTTCATAGCGAGGACAGCGCTACTGGGTGTACACAAGTGTTTAAAGGCGTGGCGAGGCATGGAGGGGGGGGAGTGGAGTACAAGGTAAGTAGCATAAAATAATAAATAAATAGGGCCAGCTGGTGGCAAGTGCAAGGTAAGTGCAGAACAAGTGCTGGGAAGGGGGGGCTGTAGGATACTGAGACAGTCCCCCAGTGCAGGGGTTGACAGGGAGGCAGTGCAGGTGGAGAGTGGAAGGGCCCAGGACCGAGGTCGCAGACAGTGGACCAGTTGTAGCAGGGGAGAGGGAGAGAGAAAGCAGAAGCAAAGAGGAAGGTTTTGAGGTACTTCAGTAAAAGCAGATGTTTCTCCTCAAGATAGTGCGCGGTAGAAAACAATATGCCACATAGAACGAACAAGTACAACTGAACCCGTCTTTAAAGCCACTGTATAGTAATGAAATTGCGGTATAAACTCATCAAAAGTTACTTACATTATATTTGCATTTTCCATTGTGTCTCTGTGTAGGGCAGACCCGAAACACCACTCCTTCTTTGCCGACGTTACTTCTTCTAATGAACGTGGCTCATCGTTTCGTTTCTGAAATTTTATTCATTATCTTTTCTTAGTCTTTCGGGATGGTCCCGGCCTGTCAAGGTCAAATCACAATAGAACCTTATACTGGGTCGTGGGCCGTTCCGCCACCCGAGCAAAACATCAAAGCAGCTGACCTTCACTTTGAGCGAGCACACATTTCTAGTTTGGGCCTGCAACATGAGGAGACTCGAGAGAACAGACAATCAAATTACAATCATTTAAACCGTGATGTGTATTTCTCAATGAGCTCTGCTTCAGGTGGACATGGAACAGAGGCAATGTTGGGTGGCAATGCAGTTGTCCCCTGCATAGGTTCGTTCACCACTCCATGTATGTGCCTATCGAGGACATCTACGATAAGTCTCTCAATAAACTCATATTGCATATCCTCAAACACTGGTTTGATCACCCATTGTTTACTTCTTTTAGTGAAGGCCTTATTGTAGCGAGGCCTTATTCCGGTCGTCCTACTTTGTTGACCGCCAACATTATGGTTATGTGCCAAGACCGCTAGAAGAGTCCGATTTATCATGCCTTCCATGCCAAAATGCAATCTTTTGGGCCTGTACTTTAGGCACATATTGTGGAACACCTCCAAATCTCCTGTGTGGCAGAATTCCGTGAGTCCCCTCAAATCTCTTGTTATAGTTTTATCAAATACAATCTTTTCAATGGCCTTGTGAGTGGGTGATGAAGGAATCAACCACTTCTTCTTCCGTGCCTCCTCTGTGGACAAATGGCCATGTTCACATTTGTGGAAATGTTCATTTGTCGACCATCGATGTACGTTGCTACAGTGCAACATTACTGACCGCCATTTTTCCAGTAGAATTTCCAACGACCCTTCACATGTTTTTGAGCTTCACCAAAGATGGTTGCTGATTGACTTGGACCACTGTGAAATACCTTGCATATCTTTTTTTTTTCCTGCAGCCGACAATTTTTTATTGATTGTTTTTGCAAGATGCCATACGTCAAATTGGTGATTTATATTTTTGTACTCTTCTCTCATTGTCTTGGCAATTGAAACGTGTCTGTCCGTGGCTATCAGGTCGATCACCATTCCCCGCGATTGTAGTTCTTGCAATGATGCTACAAAGCCAACTTTCTCCATGGCCACTGAGGATGTACTTTGTGACACCTGCACGACCACCGAACTCACAATTTTCTTACTTTCCATGTCCTGAAAGTGGTAGGTGCAGTACTTGGCTGAAAATCCTGGGCTGTCGCACTGTCCATCACCGGCTAGCCTGAAGCGTTTGCCCGCGAATGTACTTTCCATTGACATTTTTTCCATTCTCCAAGCTTCGCTGATGGCTGGAAATAGATAATCGGTTTGGTATTTGTAGAACTGAGTTTTCGCAATGAAATGGATTCCCACAAACTGAAAGAAATACTGTAACTTTTTAAAACTTGAACCACTAAAAAGTGCAGCCGCTGCACAAAGTAGATTGCCTGCTGGCAGTTGCCCCAGCATGGGTTGTGCAGACCATGCGAACGGATGATATTGTGTACAGGTGGCATGTATTTTAAGGTTAGTGCCTCGAATTGCACGAGTCACATTAATCAATGGCTCCCCACATACTTCCCCACCAACCCAATGCCCACATTTCATCATCATAATAATATCCATCAAACAGCTATCGAATACAATGAATTTGGCCTCTTTCCTTATACTGTCACTCTGCATCCCAGCTGGTTCGGCCTGTAACGTTGAGGACATGTCACTCGCATGAAAGGTACAATCTCTGATATCGTCTTCCGCTATGCTGAGTGATATTGATGGTGTTTCATTGTCGTCCATGTCATTCTCTTCCACTGCAACAACTGTTCCTTGTCCGGAGATGGGAGAAAAAAACAATGTCTTCAACTTTCGCGCGCTCTTATTTTTTGCGGGTGTGGATTCTGTGAATTGATCTCCGACTGCATCCAAACTACCAGGAGGACATTCACTATCAATGGCTGGTGGTGGTATAGCTCCGTTGTCAATCACTTCATATTCTTCCCATTGGCACGATGCATCTCCAGTCTCAAGTCCCTGCCAAAAGGTTTGACAAGCAACATCTCTCGTTCGCTTCACTGTCTGTGTAGATCTAGTTCTTACACCCACTCGCAACTAGAGGACAGATTAGAAAAGGGATGTTCAGTTTAAACACAACTTACAGTATTGAACTATTGACAGTGAAAGACAACATAATATAGTGAACAGGACACTAACCTTTTTGTTAGCTAATGCTACACACTACCGCAAGTCCGAGAGATAAATACGTAAACTTGACTCACCAGTGGAGGGATGTGGACGAATAGAGTGGGAATAGCGGTTGAGAGCAATTTTCGCCTCGCTCGCAGTGTTTTCTTCTTTATTAGCAATGATGTGGAGTACATGTCTGGGCTAAAGTGCCTGCTGCAGATGCGGTATCGATCACCCCTCTTGTCCGCAAAGACTTCTAGGACTCTACTTTCTAGCTCAGAGGCTGGATATCCGCAATATCGGACCCATTCTCTTATCTGATCTATTGTCTTAGGGAAAACATGCATTATAGTACCTTCAGATTTGTTATGGGTCTTCAAAGGGCAACCGCCAATGGAACAGGCAGGCATTATGGAAAGTTCTGAAAAGTAAAGATCAACAATTCTCTATGAATACCAATGTGTTAAAACATTAAATGACACATAAAAGGTTCAATGCAAGGTCCGTTTTGGTTCTTGGAACTATACACGTTATTCACATGCGGATAAGTATTTCAATAACTTTCAAAAAATAGAAAAAGTAATTTGACTAAACTCAGAACATGTGACTAGTTCCTTGCATGTACTGTCGTGAACGAAAAGAAAACATGGATGCAATTTGATGACTACTAGCAAATAGATATAAATTAAAAAATTGGACGCAAAATGATTATGGTACATGGACTTACCTTGACGAACAAACAGTTAGATGCAGGGATCAGAGTAGTTTCTTGTCATAGAACAGGGAGCAGTTCACAGGTTGCAAACTGACGAGTTTGCTCAAATTGGTCACGGAAGTTCACAGAGACGAAGAGCAGATAACCAGCACCTTCACGGGTTGACTAGCAAAGCGCAAAGAAGTTCTCATTAGAAATATGAAGTGGGTTATAAAGAATTCGAAACAGGGGTGTGTTTGTGAATGAATGACGTGTATATGTCGTGGCATTATGCGGATTGCAGGGGGGCGTCCAGCGTGAGGGGGGATGCTTGGCAGGAGACACGGGGTCTGGAGGTAGACATGGGAACAACAACCCATGCTCTATAGACCACTTTGAAGTGTACATGGTCTTTGGCACCTCTTGGCCTTTATCGCTCCCTGACAGCTCCACTTGCCAGCAGCGCAAGTACCCTGGTGCGAACTGCCTTTGATAGGGCGGGGGGTGGATCGGGGCGGTGGTCGTGCAGACAAGACACAGGAAGACTCGTGAATGGAGACACACTTATGTGGATTGCAGGGGGGCGTCCAGCGTGAGGGGGGATGCTTGGCAGGAGACACGGGGTCTGGAGGTAGACATGGGAACAACAACCCATGCTCTATAGACCACTTTGAAGTGTACATGGTCTTTGGCACCTCTTGGCCTTTATCGCTCCCTGACAGCTCCACTTGCCAGCAGCGCAAGTACCCAGGTGCGAACTGCCTTTGATAGGGCGGGGGGTGGATTGGGGCGGTGGTCGTGCAGACAAGACCCGTTTGCCGCAGGGCCTCACCAAGGAGAGGCCATCTAACTGAATGTAAGAGGATGGCTGCAGGATCTACTACATGGAAGGCAGGGGGGTGAGTTTATAAATACCTCACCCTCCCAGGAGAATATATGGGGGTCATCTCTGTACCCGGTGCCCAAAAAGAGGATTTATTATGATCAACCATATTTATTATTTACCTATAACCATGTTTTGTATCAATAAAATCCAACAGCTTTTTATTGCCAACGCTTGATGCCAACCCACAAAATAATATATGTATGACTGCTGCATATATGGGTTCAACGGTTATGTGGATTGAAGGTGTGCGGCCAGCGTGAGGGAGGATGCTGGCCGGAGACATGTGGTGTGACAAGACAAGGCACTGGAAGGCTATTCAACGGAGACACACTAGATTCATTTAAAAAATCAAAACAACCATTGTTAAAATATATGTTGGGCTTTATTTTAGATTTTAATTAAACATAAATAATAAACATTACACATTGTAAAGTTGAGGTTGCAGCACATCGAGGGAAAATCCGCGGTATTGTCCACTGTCACTGGGGAAATGTTGTCTAATGGCAAGTACCGCACAGGCAGGTATTACTCTCCGAACGCGGTGTCCGAGCCTCCCGTGAAGCCACCAAGTGAAGCAACGATAGGCCACCAGCCTGTACCACCTGTGAAAAAAAAAGATGCAAACTGTATTAAACTGACAAAACTTTCTTATCAATGTCGATTCAGGTAACACATGTCATTTTTCTTAGAAAAAAATTATATCTAGAAAATGCACTATATGGAACCAATTTACATGCGTTCGAATGATATGTAAATGTAATTTTATATGTGGGAGACGACCATGAAATAGTAGTGGCATCACTGACATCACAAACAGAGTATACTTACTCGTTACTCGGATTACGCGGACGAACAGTGCCACGAAGTTCGTGCATAAGCACCATCATCATCCTCAACACGGTCCGTGAGAGGCAGGCTTCCCTGAACTGTGGCAGCTTGGTGATGCATTGCGGACTTTGCTCGCCTTCCTGCAGACTTTGCTCGCTTTCCGAAATGTAGGCCAAGCACCCGGAATTTTCACGGCAGCAGCAGTTCTCCTCCTCAGTTGGCATTAGCTCGCACCGATTGCACGTGCACCAGGTGGAGACGCCGTCCATGCGACATGGTCCAGGCTCTTCATCCGTTGACTGGTCCTCCCAACTGCCGTCCGAATCCCCATCGTTTTCGCGTGCTTGCCTTTCCAGTAGTTCCTCCTCGGTGTACTCGGGCTCGTACATATACGGCATTATTGTGGCCATTGTGCGGTAAAGATAGTAAAATAATTTACAGAGATGGTACAGGTGTTCACACGGGCTACAAGCGGCGAAGGTAGCTGACCAGAGCACTGAAACGAGTCACAGAATACTCAAAGTAACACAGAGAGAGGAATGGAATCGAAAATCTGCTGCTGTGTGTTGTGAAACGGTCTGTTTATACTTATTGGGGAAAGAGGCGTCCTGCCATTTCCATGGCAACACGTCAATAGCTGAGGCGCAGCGATTGTTGACACGAGACGTGCTTGAAATGGGCAGTACGCGTCTGCTGATGTCAGGCTCAGGGGCGGGGGATTTGATTTAGTGCCGCAAAGGCAGGTGAGCCAGGTCGATGGGGCGAAATGATAGGATTATCACAAAATGGAGGCTGATTTCGAGTGCGATAATGGGCGAAAAGTCGGGTAAGGTCCATAGGAAAGTTTCCTACGATCGACCGATTTATGCTTACAAACACATGGCCGACCCGTAGGGACAATACAAAAAAAGTCCCGGAACTATCCTTTAAACTGCTGACTCCATAGCTCAGCCAGTTTTGTTATAAGCATTGTTCTGGGCTCTTCATTTCCCAGATTTTGTAGGCACACAAAACTCCATTCTGCCAAATGTCTGCTGGTGTTCAGTGAATATTTTGCACATATTGTAATGTTTGAAAATAGGCATTTTGAGCCTGCCTTCAGAGAAACACAGGGTGGTTTTAAAACGCCGGCTTTTGGATAGTGGTGAGTACTGGTACTGCACCCATTTTTGGGATTTAACAAATGAATTCCCGACAATTCTAAGTTGCATTTGGCAATCAGCATTGCCATTCCCAATGGTTTCAGACTACTGTGCGGGTAGTCCAATGGTGGTTTTAAAGCGCTTTGAAGCTAACCGGCGCTACTGTTTTTCCTTTGGCAACCCATTTCCCTCATGGCAACCCGGCCTTTCATTCTCGCACTGGTGGGTGGCAAGTGAGGCAACCATTTTGGTGTGCGCACAAACTGCGCAGCTTTCCTGGATTTCGGAGCACATGTGGGTTTTCCGCCATCTTGAATTTTCTAAGCCCACAGCACCAAATGTTGTGGCATGATAGCTTAAACGTGGGTCAGGACACCCAACAGCTTATTGTTGCAATTGTAGGATTTAGCAGCAGACGATCAGGTGGAATACCAATAAGCCTACAGGCTTACCTCATGCCACTCCGGATTCATGGGCGACCTCCCACTGCTCCTGCAGGGAGAGGGAGTTGCTTCTGCAGTGGAGGGGAAACGGAGACTAGTGTCTAGTGTAACACTGCATTCGATTTTGGTCACTGCTCATTTTGATTTATTTGTATGGTGGAGAGGAGAGGCGGATTATAAGTTACGATTCCGCCTCTCCCTTTTTCTCTGCCATATAAATACTCCTGCATTTGTGTGAGCATGTACACCGGAAATGGATAGAATTAGGTACTGGCTCAAAACTTGGAGGACCCACATTGGAAGAAGAAGTGATCCAGCCTCCCAGGGCACTCTGGGCGATGCAAGCAGCAGAATTGCCACCCTCTTACCATGGCTATATTGCGGATATCACGGTACGGAGAGGGAGAGCAATTGGTAAAGTTGATAAAAGGCCACTGATACTGCTGACCATAATTGAAGACCCATTGGCCGAAACAAAGAAACGTGTGCCTCCTGCCTGTAGGAGGAAAGGGGGTTACTTGCTTGTCACTTTGCCATCCATATGATCTTCTGTTGATCAAGTCCTCCTCGTTAAGCAACCCACATAGCTGGTCCCATGTCATGTGTGACTCCTTCAGCTTCATAATAATATCAGGTTATTACATAGCTCTTCCTCACGGATTTCTTCCGCATCCTAGCACTTTAATAACTGCTGTTATTGTCATCTAATGTAATGGTGATCCATTTTTGATGAAGTACTGAGTTGACCTTGCCAGGGGGTTCAAAATTGAGAAATGCAGACTGCCCCCATGTCGAAGCTTAGTGTGTTACCCATGACCTAGTCCTCCTGGAGGTCATCTCCTTTTTAGCCACCAAAACTCTGATTTGGTAATAGCTATAATAGAGAACTACAAACCACAGGTCCCAGAATGCAAATTGGTGTTCGCTACTTAGCTAGAGCTGGAGGCACTTGGATAGCATTTCCCCATGCAGTCCTAAGGGGCTCCAAAATGGGGATGTGGAATAACTGAAGGGTCTGCATGACTGTGAATCGTGTGGACTATTCCCATAAACCACGTGTGTGCCACATGCGGCAACAGTATTTCCATGTTGTGTTACATCTCAGGGATATTCTGCCAGCCCTCTTAATGCAGCACCGCAGAGTGCTTCGATTTAGACATAAGCCAAAAGGTAAAGGTCGTGAGGTCTAGCAGTAAAGAACCTGGATTCTAATTGTAACTCTCCTGCTTTACCAAAATACAACAGGATTTACGAATTTGGTTGTATTTCGCCTGCACATCCACCGAAAATACTGCCAAACTCGATTACTGATAACGTTACTTGGTCGCGTGGATTTACTGTGGGATTACAAGCGGTGTTAGGCTGATGTAAATCCCCATTTTTGGAGTCCGTAGGACTTCATGGGGATTTCGGTGAAATTACAGCAAGCAGTAATCCTGCCCTGGTCATTTTGGTGATTTTGAGAGGATTGAGTGAATTACTTACCTCAAGCTTCTTGCTCGATGTAAACCCTCCTCTTTTCCTCCAAACTCGGAATTCGGTGGTGGGGTAAAAAACACAGTACTTTGGTTACCGCCAAAGTGGCTGTAACGGAATGACCACCACTCCTTTACTGCGCAGCCGAACTCGTAATGAGGCCCTCTTTACCACGACGCGCACAATACAGGGAGCACCATTCCTCACATTTACAGCTCTATTAGAAATGCCTTGCCACCAATTCTTTTTGTATCCACGCTTTACATTTAATTACTTTTGAAACCAGTTTTCCATAATCGCCGGCTATGTTTTACACTCGAGCGTGTAATGGAGCAACCTAATAAACACGTGCACGTTTACTACTCAAGCTTTCACGTGACAGGCTGGTGTGCGGCGCGAGGGAACTTTCACGTGACAGGCTGGTGTGCGGCGCGAGGGAACTTTCACGTGACAGGCTGGTGTGCGGCGCTGGGAGATTCGCCCCTTCTAAATGTCAACCTCCGAGCTGTGGCGTGAAGGCCAGCTGGCGCGCTGTCAAGCGCACTTCAATGCCTGCTGACAGAACCCAATGAGAAGACCAGTGTTCCAAAGAACGCAGAACAGCCCACCGGGAACCCTGGAGGCCTAACATTTTCCCTGCACGTGGAGGGCTGTGTATGTCTAGCTAGCACTGGATTGCTTCTCAGAAGAACCATTTCATCAGCATTCTGCAATAGTAAAATATCTCCCTTTCACCCATGTGAAGACAAGGTACAGAGAGAGTATTATTTCTCTGTTCAGGCAGGACCATTTTTGGGGCGCTGATATCTTGGGGCACCGTCCCCCAACCAATCTCCGGTCTTGTCTCCCACCACCAGCAGTCAAAATATGCATGGTACTCACTACCAGTCCTCTTACCTTCTACAGATTTGCTGAAATCACAATAATAAACGCGTGTCATTTGAAGGGCAACATTTGCCGTCTACAACGAGGGTACAGGACACATTGTAAAAAATAGCAGCCACGGCGGGTGCAGTCTTAGATGCAGCAGTATAGAGGAGGCATACATACCCCAGTATAGACAGAGCACTTATATCAGCACTCTCACCGAATGTAAAAGTGCTCAAGCATGTAAACACATTGGAACCCATAAGGAAGGTTCACATGCCATTGTGTAGAATAAAAAGTGGATATTTAAAAGTTGCCAGAAAGTTGAAGTATGCCAACATAGACTGAAAAAGAGCTATGGCTTTGAAGGGGAAGAAGCAAGAGCAACAGAGGTTCGAATCCCGGGTACACACTTAGAAACCAAAGGCAGATTTTAGGTATTAGGTTTGTTATAAAAAAAATAAAAAAATAAATAGAATACATTTTGGGTTGTGCAGTACATTAAGGGCACTATTACTAAACATGAAGCAAAGCTATAGCTAGCTAAACCATGGGTGAGACCTTTTGAAGAGCACACCCTTGGGGCTGACAATTTGAAATTTTTAGAGAAATGCAATTTTGACTGGTTAGGCATCACAAGATTAAATGTGTTGCCCAAAATCACACAAATGGGTTAATTGGTGAAGCTTGGATTTGAGACAAATGTGCACTTGACATTGTTTGCCAGATCTTATCATGTGCACTTATTTGTGTCTGACTTTCATGAACTAAAATACTACCCTATTTTTTTTAGAACTGACTTGGAAAGTATATAAAACACTCAATAGCACAATTTGACAATATTTATAAAGCACAGCTTTATAGGATTATGTTGTGCAAAAGGAGAATGATGCTGGCTTCATATTCTCCATCATCAAGGCAAGTATACAAGTATCATAATTTTAACTGATGTGAGCTTAATGGATTTCATCTAGGTTATTCTATTGTTTGTTAAAGCTTTAAATACACACAACACACACGACTTGTTGAGTGCTTTTGATAATGTGCAGAAATTGTAAAAAAGTAACCCATTTCTTGTGCCAAATAAGCAGACCTGAAAATATTCTTGCCAGAGGCGTGTCACCTTTGGTTGTCTCTCTTCTGTCTATGACCCCTTCACTCAAATGGCTTGCATAAAAAGAGATCTCAGGCAATGGGCAAAGCATTGTCACCAGTTTGTGAGAAGGCAGCAGAGTGCTATACAGTGAGGTAAGGTGTTTTGCTCAAGGTCAGTGTATCGTCTGATGACAACGGCAGGATATGAGCCGCAACTCTTTGGTCCCACAGTCTTGAATTTGAATGCATATTCATCTCTCCTGACTAACACCTAATGCTCTTTATTTGGATGGAGCTGCTAGTTTTTACAATACTTGTTTGGATGAACAAAGGTCTAGACCTGCATCATACTGATGTATTGTTACTTTTTTATAGCTAACATTATCTGGTGGATGTGTTTTGTAGTGCAGTAGGTGTTACTATCACAAAGGTATATTACACGGCCCACAGTAGTGGCATGTAGTTATGGTTAAATTGCTAATCCCCTAGGAAGAGCACTTTTTGGGTGGTTTATAACTTCGCTCTCTCTGGACGAATCCTCACCACACTTTCAAAAAAAGTATATGGCCCACTCTGAATTTTTTGCAAAGTTTAGCGAGGTTTGGTGCAGGGGAGGCAAAGTTATAAGGGGGGGGGATCGCAAAATATTTTTTTTCCCATAGAGTGAATTGGGAAAAAACTTTGCTCACGCCTACAGCTCAAACCTCTGGATCGATTTGCACCAAATGTGCGGCAAGAGCAGCGGCTTGGTCCCAAAAGCGTGGTTTTGAAAATTTGGTGTAAATCCGTCCAGTAGTTTTTTTAAAAATGACCAAAAAGTAGGTCTCAAAAAATGTGTAATATCTATGTCCGCTCCGTGGACACATTTCCCTGTTCGCTCTGCGGACAGGACACCGATTGGCTAATCGTCTTGCGTCATGTTTACGGACATACAACGTGTCCGCTGATTGGCTGGATTGAAGCGTGAGGTGCGTCATATTGTTTTGATGCGTCCGCCATCTTGGATCCACAGACAGCTTGGCGACGAACGGGGGAAAAATACAACTTTGGGGAGTGTGTTGGTGTGTAAGAGTGCCTGAGGAGGCTGGGGGAGTATGAGATGTGTCAAATGCTGTATTTGTTTAGGTGGCAGGTGCCCCTGATGTATTTGTCATGTCCGTGGTCACTGCGGCTGTCCGCGGACATAAAAAATGCACTTCTGGCTATTTTAATTTAGTATGATATTGGTTTTGGGTTGTTAGTACAGTGTTGATTTAATTAATATCCCGTATAAGTAGCCCATATAGCACAGTTAAAATGTTTGATTCTATGGGTGTTTTATGCTGCGGTGGTAGTGGCCAGGGCCTGGAGTGTTGGGTGCATGGCCGAAGGCCCTGGCCACCACCACCGCAGCATAACACACCCATAGAATCAAACATCCATCAAATATCTTCAAATCTAAAGTGTGTGTACTCTTTGATTTGTCTAGTTTGTATGTGATGTTTTGGCAAAGTCATGCAATTAAGATTGTAGAGTTTGGTAACAAGCATTGCAGTATAACATATCCATGTAAGTAAACATTTTGGTTTGTGGTGTATGGTTAGATGTTTGCTTCAATGGTTGTGTTATGGAGCAGTATAATTTCTGTAATAAAAGAAAAGATAACATGTTAGTGTAGGTAGTTCATAATGAGTTATTGCATAATAGACATTTCTGCATTATTTTGACCCTCATATTTAGTAGTTTACAAACCAGTGTACTGTGCAATTTGCTCAGTTTCTGTGTTTGTTTATTAAATCATTGGGTCTGTGGGAAATAAATCCATGCTTAATTAAAGAAAACACATATTTTGTTGTGGTACAATATATTTCTTTCTTTGTTTTCTGTGTGTATTTGTTGTTTCTGGCTAATGTTCTATCTGTTGGCTTGTTGCAGATTTTTGGGGCTGTTTGATACTTGTTGGTGTATTCTAATAGTTTACTTATAAGTTGATGCTAATATTCTATCTTTTGGCTTGTTGCAAATTTTTTGGGGCAGTTAGATACCTGTTGGCGTATTCTGACCGGTTATAGTTTTTTATTTATATTTTCAAGTTATTCATCTATCTGTTGGATTGTTGCAGATTTTTGGGGCAGTTAGATACCTGTTGGCGTATTCTAACTGTTTATTTCTTCTTATATTTTAGTGGTATTGATTTATCTGTTTGGTTGTTGCAGAATCTTGGGGCAGTTAGATACCTGTTGGCGTATTCTAACTGTTTATTGTTTTCTAATTGAAGTTTTGTTAATGTTTATGCACAGATTAGTTATTCAAGCATTTATAAGATGTGCTGGTAATCTCTGCTTTAGAGTTATGCTACTATCATTACATTCAAACCATCCACAATTCTTTTTTATATATGCAGTGTAGTGACCTGTATTGGTTGTGGCTTCTGCGTGGTAGATAATACCCGTTGTTATGAAAGTTTTCCTACCAAGTGATACTTGACCATGTGTGAATCCAGTCAGTTTGCAGTTGTTTTTGGTACCATCTGCATTTGACGGTCTATTTCTAATCAACTTTATTGCAAGTAAAGTAAATGCTGATATTCCTTGCATTCTAGAATACAATAGACTACGTTCACTGTCAAGTGTACATAAGAGTGATAGTGCTACATAGCTCATGCCTTCTTTAAAGACTGTGTTCCCAATATCTAACAATGATTTATCTAGAGTAAGACCTTGTGATGTGTGAATGGTGACTGCGTATGTTAGCGTTAGAGAAAATGTTTCTCTGCGTGCATACATGTCTTTGAAAAGAAGGAATTGGGCTGTTGAGCATCCTATCCTTTTAACTTCTGATAGTTTGTCAAAGAGAATATTGACAAAAGGAATGTTGTTGTCACGTGGGTATGTTTGAAAGCCAACAACTGTACCAAGTGCTCCATTAACTAGTCTTTCACCTCGTCAAGGTTACGTTTAAGCATTATCCTACAGTTTAAAGATAATTATATTTTTTCCAAACCAGCTGTGTTGGAGATAGAGTTTTCTAAGGTAATTAGTCTTGTTGTGGCTTGTTGACACATGGGTAGTGCCATACCATGTACGTCCAGTTTGTCTGAAGAGCAAATTTCAATTATTGGTTGCATTTCTTTTTCAACATTGTTTCATTGAATTTTTAACAGCTTGCAACAGTTGGCATCAAGGACATACAATTGCCATTTTTGTTTGCTAATTTTTCCATGACATTAGTAGCACATGAGTTATGGCCATAGAGTGCATGGATGTGTCGGGTTTTTAATATTGATTGTGATTCTTGAGATAGTACAGCAACTCTAATACTTTTTATTTAAAATGTTGCCATATGTGACGTCTGCAGACTGGCGCATGTTTTATGTTCATTCTCTGTATTGGAAATGTTGCCAAAGGTTGACATTTCCTATGCTGCCAACAGTTTTACGGCAGAGTTTGTGCCCTAAGGTTTTAAAAATAGGTGAACCTTTCACTGGTGTCAATTGAAGATCTCCGAAAATAATAATGTGTTTTCCTCCAAAGAGCTCTTCGTAGTCTGTTTTAGTACTTCTTATAATCTGAGGTGAATCAAAGCCAACATTAGGTTGGAGACCATGCTTACTTCATCTAGTAGTAGCATTTTCATTTATTTCAAAACTCATCTTTTTCTTGCACTTTTTGTAGTAATTGCCTAGCTGACATATTTTGAAAATGGGTACCTGATTTCAATGTGTATGCAACTCCGTAGCATAGAGTTGCTAGTTCACTTTCAAAGAGTAGGTGGAATATGTTTTCCACATTTTGTTTAAATCTGGGATCTTCAGAATACATTCGTAACGAGCGGTATTCTGATGCTGTTATCTGAGTGGGTCTATCAGTGTACATTCCTCCTTTTCCAGTAGGAAAGAGTAGAGGAAAGGCACGTGCTTCTATACTTTTTTCCCATATGCTGATTGGTGATCCTTTGGTTTGTCACAATTGGTACGTTTCTAGTGCATCATCTATGGTGTCTTTAGGGTGTAATGGATGAATTGTATAATGGTCTAAAATATTGGATACTGTAGCAGGATTTAGAAGTTGAAATTGACCAGTTTCTGGTGACTCTTGAATTATTTTAGTGGTTTCCCTCAGATTTTCTTCAATATTATTTTCTTTGTAGTATTCATTATTGTCTTTTAGATATTGCAAGGCTTGCCTAACTTTATATAAGTCCACGAGTTGTTGCCAATTTTTGTTGTCTTTTGTAGGTACACCATTTACTAAGACAATGAAAGATTGATCTATTGGATCTTGCACTCCCAGAGTGTGTACATTTTCTTTCAAATCTAATGGTAAATAAACTACTTTGCCACAAATGCCTTTCACTAATTCAGAGGGAGGTAATTTTGTTGTTTTTGGTTGAAGGCGTATTATTGCTTGAAATGGGTGTATTGTTTGAATTATGATGCTCTCATAAATGGAGTTGTTGCAGGGGTTTTGGTAGTGGGAATAATTCCATGTTATTTGTGATAGAGTTTGGTTGCTGTCAAGTTTGGCAGTGCAGTAACTGCAAAGTATTAAGGGGTCAGTTATTTCGTATTTGTTTTCTGCTATAAGGTAGAGAGCTAATTCAAACCATTTGGAATTGTCATTGTCTTCTATTTTGTATGTTATGTCTACAGTTTTTGTGCTACTGTTATAAGAAGTTCTGCAGCAACACACACACACACATGGTTTGGTACTTCAGCGGATGTACTTTTAAATGTTAGTATTTCTTTTTTGTATGTGTGTAGTAGAAGGTTGCCATTTGTACAATGGTTCCTAGTCTGTTGTAAAGCTATTGCATTTTGTAAGTGGCTTTCACTTGCAAAATATGTTCTCTGGATATGCTCTATTTCTTCAAGTAGGTCTTTGGCTGTACCATGTAGAAGATTGTTATTTAAATTGCCTAATGCTAAAGCAGGACTTTTAGCATAGTAAAGTTTATGGACTAGATTTCTTATACTTGAATGATGTGTTGATATAATTTTGATATGATGGAAGGCGCTTTTGCAAAAAGGTCCTGAAATGCAGGCTTATGAATGTCCTGGTAGTCCTGTGTATTTGCGCACTGGACAGGTGTCCATATATTGTACTAGTTTCATTTGAATTTGTCTTTGCCTTTCACATACTGATTGAGGAACTGGCATAAAGATTTGAAAGTTTTTTTCAATGTTACACATTGACGTGCACGGCCATTTGTATACTGGACATTTTGGTTCAGTCAGATGGCGAGGTGACACTGAGTTTTCTGGGGATACTTTTGTAAGCAGCATTTCTTCTTCCATTATGGTATTATTACATTTTTCATACCTTCGTCCACTGCTATGTATGGCAATTGTGTTTGTTTGCTTTTGTTTGTATGCTTCTTCATTGAAATATGGTTCTGTGCTCGTGGTGTGACTCCATTCACCTCCACAGATATTTAAGAAGTTATTTTTGTTGACATTCCATTTATTGAGAAGTCTTTTTTGTAGTTTAGTAGTTAGTTTTGTTAGTGGTTTCATTCTGTTTAACACTAAAATAAATAACTTTCTTTTGAAAAGGAGTGCACTGTCTATGAGAGCTTCTAATATTAAACTACAGTAGGTTTTAAGGGTTGTGCATGATTTGTCTCCTGTTTTAATAAGATTCTGAAGGGCTCTGTGTCGGAACATTTTTTGTAAAATAATTTTTTTGGTATGGTTACTTGCCACTACATCAAGATTTATAGGAGCAATGCTAGCAGTAGTGGTAGCTGAATTCTTGTTAATCACTTTCTGTTTCGTTTTACATTTTGAAAGAGGAGGCAAAGTTTCTGTACTGGAAGCTTGTTTTGTTTTGCTTAATGACTGTATTAGATGTTTTGTTTGAACTTTTTTTACAAATTCTGCTAGAGATGGTTGCTTATTTTGGACACTTTTATTTTGATTTGCTCTACTTCTGTTTGTTTGTTTGTTTATTTAATATAGCGCAAAACCAAACCCGCAGGTAGCCGGGCGCAAACATTACAAGGATACTTGAGAACTTAGTTACAGTGACAAGCAAAATAGGCAGTAGGACAGTTCAGCAGCGTTACAGTCTGAATATACTTATGCAGTTAATGCCAGGTGTCGGAAGCATAAACAGCTAAGTAACAACCACAGTTTTGTAGTCCCTGTAGGATCCAGTAAAATTCCTAGATACAAGCAGTGGTAGTCGGAGGTCCCTATGGGGGATCATGTTAACAAAGGGCATAGTCGGGAGGTGGTACTCCGGACGAGTGGTTCTTGTAAAAGAGGGTGATCACATTAGATGTCATTAGATCGTATCCATGAAAGAACCGTGCACCTGAAACTTAGGTAGGGTTGGTCCTTTCTAATTCTAAGGGGAGTTTGTTCCAGGTTTGGGACTGCATTGCTTTCTAAGGACTTGCTTTTTGGTAGGCATTCTTTGGGGTCTGTTGGAAAAAAAGAAGGTATGGGTTGGGCTGTTCTGCAATGTATGTGTGCTGTGTGCATGAGTGTCTGAGTATGATGGTAAGGATGTATGTGGAGGTGTGTGATTGTGCAAGGGGCAGCTACAACTAGTTGGGAAGGGCATTGTTGTATTTGTGTGTTACTATACTGGGGTTCAGATGACAATACAAAGTGAGCTAGTGGTGAGGAGAAGCACCAATACTAAATCTAATGGTATAGCATTAAAACAGTTCTTTGTTCTGCAATACTAACATTCTAGGGGCTGATTTGTGGAATTTGTGCGCCAAAAAACAGGGATTTGTGTGCCATTCTGCCCGTAAATTCCTGTTTAACAAATGGGGATTTGTAGGCAGAATGGCCCAGAAATCCCTGTTTTTCGGTGCACACATTTCATGAATCAACCCCACAGTGTGTTTGAGTAACAGGTAGAACATTATGGTAGTATTGTTTGGAATGGGCAGGTTTCTTCTGAGTTGTTGTTTGTACTTCGGATGCTGCTGCTTTTCAGGAGAGTGGTCTTCAATGCAATTGTAAAAGAAAGAAGTTAGTAATTTTGTGTGTTTATAGTACAGTTGTTAATTTAGACGTTAAATTTTTATGTTTTTGTAGTAGTATTGTTGTTTGATAACTGAACATAGTGTGTGCATGAAGTTTCCTATGACTATGTGCCCGTTATATTTTACTTACAATCTGTTAAATGAACATGCTTTGCAAATGAATATAATACTAAGCGTATGAAACTCATTTGGTTTCTTAAGGCTGTGTTGTTGGATGTTAGGAGATAGAAGAAATAATAATATGCTTATTTTTCTATTTTTATAGGTTAAATGGCAGAAACAGTATAGAAAAGCATGGAATGTATGCATTTGTGAAGATGTGGGTAATAAAGCAGAAGGATGTGATGTAGAGGCAGTGGTGCTATTGCAGCTGGGAGCTTTTCTAATGATAGTGTCTATCTGTGTGAGCATATAAAGATGCATGACCTTACCCTGGCTGTGTGCAATTGTATAATACACTACTCAGTGTTTTTCTACAATTACACTGTTATTTCTCCCATCTTTTAATATTAAATTACACTTTTTTAGATAGCTGTTTGTGTAAAAAAGAATTTAGATAGCAGACAGGTTTGGAAGTGACAGTTGATTATAGCAGATGGGAAAACTGACAGTAAGTTCATTTTATAGGTTATACAGGTTACGTCTAGGAGGCTTATACAGTAGTTTTTGTAGTAGGTGCGTTCCAATGACATGAGACTTATACTCAGAGTGATCAACATTACATTTGAAGTGCTGAATTATGATGATGGAGTTAGATGTAGAGGTCCTGGATGTGATTGGTGGATGGTTGTGTGACTGCTTAGCTGTATCCAATGAGGGAATGGCACAGAGAGTGAAGTGGAAAGGGTAGAAGGGCTGTGTAAGAGTTACGCGCTCCGTGGACACTGCGGCTGTCCGCGGACAGGGTGTGCCACATCCAGGGTTTTCCAGCAAATCCAGCATGGAAAGGGGACAGTAGGGATTAGCCAATCAGGTGTTGAGGTTGTGGATTTGTGTTGAAAGAGGCTGTGTGTGGTGAAGATGGCAGAGGCGGAGAAAGTCAGGGTGTTGGTGGTTGGAGATATGTTTGTGTATGGTTTAGAGTAGTATGCTAAATGCAGGAATGTGGCAAACAATGTTGATGTTAAAGGAGTGAAGGTGTGTGGAGCACTGTGCCTGATTGCATTGTACAGGGAATTGTACAAGTTTGTGAAGATATGGGTAGGATGAGCAGTCCCCATGTAGTAGGTTTGCGCTGTGGTGCTTTGCATTTGGGCTATGTCAGTGTCCCTACTTTGTTGGCAGATTTGGAACACTTGGTTCAAGCAGTAATGAACGTCCTTCCAAATGCCAAAGTCATTTTTTCTGGTTTAGAACCTAGGGAAATATGGGACAATAGTTCTGTTTTTTGTCCTTAGCAAAATATTGCTAGGTGTGCAATAAACCGAGGCATGTTTGCTTTCATGCTTAGAGCTGGTATGCTCTTTTGCAATAATGAGAACAGTGATTCTAGTAATGCTGTTTATTTTAATAATAATTCTTTAATGTGATACAGATTGAAAGTAAATTAAAACTTTACACATAATACAAATTACATACATTAACATTAACTCATTAAAAGAAACAAATCAGCAGTTGTCATATACAGAAAAAAAAATATGTGGTAAAGCAAAATTTTTCTTTAGAATATTTACCACCTAAGAGAAAACAAAATACTCAGATAAAAACAATTGTGTGTAGCTAATAGTCTTTGCCTACACATCAGCACAATCTTAGCCATATACGCAAGCAATAAACAACTCAACAAAAGACACCCTACCTCGGAGTAATAATAAAGGTACAAAAGGTATGAAACCCCTGCCTGATCAGAGTGTCACAAGCAATCTTTAACCCACCATAATGAGATGTTTCAGATCAAGGAGCCCAGGTCTTTTTCAATCAGCTGCCACACATTATACAATGCAACAAACAAATGCATGTTGCAGGTGTTAGTGCAATACAGCCGGAATGAAGTTTTACAAATGGTTAGTGGATCGTGCACAAATTCCCCAAGATATTTAGAGATTGAACACCCCAGTGTCGAACACTCAGTCAACAAGTGCTTGGCTGTCTCCAAACATTCAGGAGATTTGCACAAGCGACAAACTCGCTCACTGGCAGGGATCTTTTCCCTGGATCCTATGTTATACAGGGTGGGTAATTGCTCCAGACGGAACAAAATAATGAAACGTCTGAGCCTTTTGGTGGGGCAGAGATACAGATATGCTTGTGGCTGCATAAAATTATAAAGTCTATATTTTACAAAATAAAAAGTCTTTAGGCTGCTCAGGTGTGAAAAATTCTCTAACCTGTCCCATAGGTCCACCTTTTTGCTGAGCGCTTTTAGAACATCCTTAGAGACAGTCACCCCTCTGTGCGTCCAGCCTATATCCATGAGAAATGTGGTCATGTCTTTCAGGAAGGGAGAAGTGGTGTGTTTTTTGCTCACTTCTTGATGGATCACAGCCAGTAACGGATTGGAAGGGCGGCCCTTCATTTTAAGATAGAATCCTGCCCTTCTTTTGAGTACCAATGCTTTGAGTGAGGGGAGGCCCAATTCAAGCCTAATCAGGGCCACTGGGACACTCAGAGGTAATCCCAGTATCCAGCGCCAGAATTTACCTTCCATCACTTGCAGCCATGCAAGATCGAAAGAGAGAAGAGACTCAAGGCCGTAGGTGATCATGGGCGCAAACACTTGGATGTATAGGTGTCTAGTCCCCCACAAGGTAAAGCTGCCTTGCTTATTTGTGAATGAAGATATTAATGCCATTACTTGCATCGCCCTGGTTATACATCCTTGCCGGCACATGGGATAATCACCCAACTGCCCAATTTCTACTCCAAGATACCGATAGGAAGGAGAGTAAAGTATAAGGGTATTATGTACCCGCAAAAATGCTGTTTATTTTAAAGAAGATGGCATTTCTTTATCTTTTATGGGAAATGCCATGCTGTTTTGGAATATAAGGGTTGCTTTGGAGAAGCTTATGTGAAGATTTTAGGAGTAAAGTAAGAAAAAATAATTACAAATAATACAAAATAACAGATGTCTCTCAAGCATCTGCAAAAGAACCAAAAAAAGTCTCTTTTCAGAGCCAACCTCAAAGGCGAAATGGGGTAAATTATTTACATTTAAATTCATCACGCTCAGATTTTTCGATATGTCCGCAGACACCACGGTTGTCCGCGAACATCACGTATTACATACAGTGATATGGGGGGGTTGAGATGCATGCAAATGAGAATGAGCAGAGCAAGGTGTTGGTCAATAAGGTTTACTGGGTGTATTGTGTAGGGAGAGAGTTTGTCAGAAAGTATTTTTCCTGAGAGAAGAACAGATAGCTATGGCTGTGTGTTTCAGAAAACAGATCATCTGGATTTTGGGAGACTCATGGATACATTGGTTGGAGGTGCATGCCAAACGCTGTGGAGTGGCTGCAAATCTTGGATTCCCTCATGTGGAAGTGCACTGGCATGGAATGCATGGAATGAAGTGACTGGATTTGGTACCTCTCTGTGCTACTTCGGAAACACAGCTTCATCCAAACATAATTATTATTCATTGTGGAGGGAACAGTTTAGGACATGTGTCTGGAATTTCTTTGCAATTTTCAATGAAAGAAGGACTTGGGAAGGGCATGGACACGTTTTCAAATTCCCAATTAATGTTTTCTCGTATTGCGCAGAGACAAATCTGGGTGCGTTCTTCTTCATGTGGTCCACAAATGGAGAAAGCGAGGCGCAATGTCAATAAGGCTGTTTGTGCCTTTTTAAGAGATGTTGGCATGTCCTCTTTTCACAATGGAAATATCATGTTTTGTACATTTTTCGTAGAGATGGAGTACATCTTACTTATGCTGGCAATCAGATTTTTCTGCAAAATATACAAAATGCACTGTAACCTTTTTTGTAATTGCATTAATACATTTTGCAGTAGGTGTTAATCATTTGAAGTTTTTGAAACACAAAAAAAAGACACTAAAAAGGCTTATTTTCAGAGCCAGCACTTCTTCCCATAGAAAAGTGCAATGGTTCTGATAGGGCAGAGTCCTGCACTATTTATTTGTCACTTCTATTTCTCAACTTTGAAAGGCGGCTCTGAAAAGAGCCTTTTTTGGGGGGATTTGTTGTTTTATATGTTTTTGTTTTTTTTTAAACACGACACACAAGGAAACGAGGGTAAAGGAGGGTAAGGAAGGGACACCAACCACAGGGATAAGAAAGGGCAGATGGAGAGAGGAAGATGTAGGGTGGGCCTTATTCAGGCAGGTAGCAGACCTTCTCATGCTCCTTGTCCACAGTCTCGAAAGCACTCCGAAGATTCTCCCCCCTGTAGAGTTCTGCATCGCAGTACATACACAATATTGTGACCCTCGCAAGGTAAGGGTCAACAGCATCATGAATGGCCTGTGAGGCAGCTGGATGTATGCATTGTCCCACAGGAGTGTCTTTTGTGGTGACAGGAGCGGAAACAGAGGATGTTGTAGAGGAACTCAACCTACTACGCTTATCACAAGGTACAATCTTGCGAATAGCCCCACCGTGGAACGACTTTAGGTGTCGCTTCATTGATGTCGTACCAAAGCTGTACAAACCAGGCCTCCCATGACTCAGCACCATTTTGCACTTATTGCAGGTGACTTTATTCGCACATGCTTTTGGCACTTCATCAAGAGTGGTAAACAACTGCCACACCCAAGACTCACGGCGAGTGCTGGTAGTAGGGACTTCCACTACCTCATCCTCTTTATCCTCTTCATCCGTCTCCTCTACATCCTCACGCCTGTTCCTCTCTGCAAAACCTTGGGGAGGTGGTGGAGAGGGTGAGGGTGCTGATGCAGCTGAAGCAGCCATGGTCACCATCTGGAAGACAGCAGGCAGAAGTCACCAGCAATGCAGGCAGTCAATGCAGGTCTGAAGCAAAGCGCTGTCAGGTAGTCAGAAGCACAATGAGGAACAATTCTAGGGTGTGACCTTTTATAGGGGTGCTGGTACGTGCTTCACGGACAGCGGGGATGTCCACGGACACTTCAAACACCAAAAAAAGGCTCAAAAAGTTCCCAAAAGTATGTAGATCGCCAGGGACAATGTCTGAGACATGTGCAATGGTGAACTTTTACTGTAAAATACTTTGTATTGTCCGAAAATGTATTTTTAAAATGTTCGGGGACCCGGACAGTGTCCACAAATAAGGACACACGCTCAGCATGGGTGCGGTCACATGATGATGTCGCGAACACGTTCGTGAATGGGACAGATGTCCGCAGGACACCAAATGTGCAGGGACAGTTGTGCGCATGCGCGCTCGTGTTCTATGGAGAGTGTTCGGGTCCTCAAACTAATTAAAAGTGCGATACACCTGTAACGGACAGTTATGGACAGGTGCAATGTTCGTAGGACCTCTGGGTGTGGTGCGCATGTGCGTAGATGTTCTACGGACAGTGTGGACACTCCCATTTTAATTAAGAACAGTACAGACAGGTATTGTGTCCTTAAGACACCCCCATTTTGGTTAATTGCAGACATTCCGGACATCGAGTGTTTTCTAAGAACAGTTCCATTTTAATTGCGGACAACGGACAGGCATAGTGTTCTTAGGACACGCCCATTTTGGTTAATTGTGGACATCCCGGACATCGAGTGTGTTCTAAGAATGGTTCCATTTTGATTGCGGACAGTACGGACAGATATAGTGTCCTAGGACACCTCCATTTTGGTTAATTGCGGACATTCCGGACATCGAGTATGTTCTAAGAACAGTTCCATCTTGATTCCGGACAGTACGGACAGGTATAGTGTCCTTAGAAAACCTCCATTTTGTTTAATTGCAGACATCCCGGACATCGAGTGTGTTCTAAGAACAGTTCCATTTTGCTGCGGACAGTACGGACAGGTATAGTGTCCTTAGGACATCTCCATTTTGGTTAATTGCAGACATTCCCAACATTGAGTGTGTTCTAATAACAGTTCCATCTTGATTGCGGACAGTACGGACAGGTATAGTGTCCTTAGGACACCTCCATTTTGGTTAATTGCAGACATTCCGGACACCAGCGCTGTTCGCGGACTTCCTAACTGCCTTTTAAAAAACAAATGACACAGTGGACTGAATTAAAACACACATAATATTAGTTTTATTATATACAAATATAAAATGTATGAAAGTGAGGGGGAAGCAGAAACTGACACAAATAAAGGGGAATTAGGAGTTTGGCGAGGATGGATGGGAGGGGATGAAGGGATGAAAGTCTCATCATAACGTTTTTCTTGGTGGTGAGGGTTTGGGGATAGTTGACTGGGACATGGAGAGGGGGAAGAGGTACATGTGGGACAATGATATTTATTTTTTTCTTTTATGTGGTCCTCCACAAAATGTTTTAAAAGATTTCAATTTACCATTAGCATATACACTTTTTGTTCCATGCTCTTTTGCTATATCATTTTCACTGTTTGTATGGTCTGTTAAAAAACAATGTGTAAAGTAATGATTATTAATTGGCTTATATAGAGAAGTGTCTACCATTAGTATCACTGTCTTCACTCATTTCATCTGATGGGAAATTTTCTTCAAGCCATTCAAAAGTACTGTACATTTCTGTGTAAAAAAAATATATAACTTTTAGTGTACCTAATACAGAACGTTTAGAAATATATAAGAAAAATTAAGTTTACTTACTAGTTTCTGGTAAGTTTTGTTAATGTTGTGTAGGTCTGCTGTTGCTTCTTGCTGTGCAGTTTCTGTGAGATAATTATGTTGGAGGCATATCTTTTTTGTTTTGGTGTATTAAATTTTAGTACATATGCTATTTAAATGGACGGTTGATGTGTTACATATATAGGTTCCACTTATTTATTATTACATATAATGTGTTCATGTGCTGCTTTTTGAACTTGTTCAGTGTTTATATGGCATGATAGAACAATCTAAGATACCCCCTGAATTTTTGGGTAGTGATGATGTTGTCGGCATCCGTTCATGGACATACGCACAGTCCGCAGACATCAAATCACTAGCAAGTGGTTCAGTATATTCTATGTTACATGCATATAAAGTAAGGGAATCCTAGTAAACATCTACTAAATTCACACTATGTATATGTAAATTCAGTAAGAAAAACTTTGATAAAGGGAAGTTATGGTTAAGTTGCGCTATTAAAAACCTATGAAATTCAGTAAAAAAACTTTGTTAAAGGGATGTTATGGTTAAGTTGTGCTACTAGAAACCTATGAAATTCAGTAAAGAAAGGGACGTTATGGTTCCAAGTAAAACCGAAAACCCCCTGAAATTCGCCAGTTATGGTAAGCTAAGCAACCATAACTCGCGCCACCACCGTGCATTGCTAAGACTAACACCCAGGACATCAAAGATGACATCACAAATGTCATTGATGACATCAATGATGACATCACATGTGCATTTACTTTTCATGAAAAGATTGTACAAGGGATTCTTATAATGTTGACAAAAAAGTGTCAAGGATCATTGGAATAGATATCATGAGCTATGTAGTACATTAAGCAATGCATTGATATAAATAGCATTCTATTATAAAGTTCTTTACAGTATACTAAGCTACTCATGTATAAACATAAGCATTGTGTGCACCATACATGATGGAAGTTCAATATTCATAATCTTCCCATGTTGAATAGTGACACGATAAATGCTTTATTATTAGAGTGTTGTGCACAGTGCAACATGTAATAAGTAGCTAATAAAACCCACTTACTACATAATTTCATTATTCAATACAAAACACAAAGACACAACAACACATACAAATATGAGTATGTACAGGGAAAGTGAAGTACACAAAAAAGCAGCAGTAGAACCAGAAAGTGTTCATAACCTAACTGATTATCTTTATGCACAGAAATGATTGCTCTGCTTCAAACCTACTACTTCCCTATGTATAACTTTCACATGATGTGACTGCACCCTAAAGAAAGTAATGCGAATACAAATATGAGAATATCCAGAGAAAGTACAGAAATAAAAAAACAGTAGAACAAAAAGAAAGTGTTGATAACCTTACTGATTGTCTTCATACACAGAAAGCATTGCTATCTTTCAAGTGTGTATATGTTTCATGTGCTGTGAGTGGATCCTAAGTGAATTATTGTAAGAACATATTTGAAGTATAAGTCTACAAATATAGGGGGGCGTGGCTACATGGCCACGAACTAGGAGGTGCATCCCGTGAACTACTGCAGATCTGACGGTGATCCGGGGGAAAAAAAAGGTATTTTGAGATGCACCCCAAAGAATAGACATAAAGCTACTGCGCTATGAAGACTGTGGGCAGGTGCCCGTGAAACCTGTGACGAGAAAAAAGGGTGCACATGGGAGGAAATAGGATGCGAAGTTTGCCAAACTCTGTGGCGAAGAAGAACCAAAATGAGGGGAACAAAGGATCTACAAAGCTGTGCTGATGAAACAGAACGAAGGCAGCCTCTACACGGAACGGACCCGACGTGCGGGCACGGGTGGATGTGTACCAGAACAGACAAGATACATATGTATCCAGCGGACTGGAGGCCAAACTGGAGTCTGGTAACAAATTGCGCAAGATACACTGTCACCAAAGGATGTAAAGAGAGAGGGAGGCAGACGCAAGCTTGCAAGGAGCCGGTCTGCAAACAGAGCGGCGACACGACAAGATACATGCAAAGCCCCAGAGGAGCTTCTCTGCAGGGAAGAGACCCGAAAACACTGCACGGTGCACAACGAAGTTCACAACTGAAGCGGAGCATGGAGGAGTAAGCACACAATGGGAGGTGGGCTAGGAAGGAGCAAGAACTCCAAATTGTGGCGCTGCAGGGAAGACAGACTTTTGGGAATCATAGTGTGCCCGATGAAGCCAGGAGGAGAATGAAACCGTGGACATACGCTGCGGGCCCAACAGACTGGGGCCCATGGAGAGGCTAGACAGGGAGCCTGGACGGAGTCCAACAAACTGATGGGCAGCACGCGGATCAATACGAGACAGATCAGGACATAATAGGTTAAGGGCACCTAGGAGACATTATATTAATACCCAGTCCGGGTGCGAATCAAAGGATCAGCTGGTGGATGATTGTAGCGTGCTGTGCTAGTGTACACTGGAAGAAGGGGGGCCACCTACGGCTGCACTTTGGAACTGGGTGGAGGCCCTGCCCTTCCCTTGGCGCAATAAGCAGACACAGGCACGGTGAAGAACGGGCCTGCAATAGTGGACAGCACTAAGCACAGACAACGGAAACAACTGAACGTGGTAGACACCATCCTGGGATGCGGCATGTAAGATGCAGTAGACAAACCACGGGCATAGTGTGGATAAGATACGCCATGGGCAGACAAAAGGCAAGCGGTAGGTGAGAGTGAGGGGGCCCGGACGGGACAAGTGGAGAGCCCGGGCAAGAAACAGGCATTATCCCCCTTCGCCGCTCTCTGGAGTCACACAGAGAATATAAGCAGTCAAGCAGTCAAGCAGGGGTTCCAGCTGTAAGCAGAGCCCAAACAAGACTAATAACACCCCAGTTGCGGCACAAAGGCTGGAACAAAAGAGGGATGACATGGCATCAAAGTTGCAAAAAACAAAAGGGAAACAGCCCATAATGGAGGAGTACTCAAAAAACTCCACAGATGGAAAAAGGGACCAGGAACAGAGAGAGGAATATCCAATGAGACAGGACACCAACAAGGAACGACCAACAGATCCTAGAGGCGATCGCAGATCTGAAAGCAACATGGGAAACTAAGCTTGATGCGGCTCTGGCAGAACTAAAACGTTGCTAGAATTTAAGATAGACGCAGTACAAATAGATGTCAATCTCTGAAGGCAAGATGTGAGAACAGAAGCAGAACGTACGAGTGGGCTGGAGAAAAAAGTGGAATCGAACACATCAAACTGTGCGTCAAACACTGCAGAGGTTCACACGCTGCGACAGCAAGTGAACAACCTAGAGAACAGGGCAGAGGATGGGCTCGAAGGACTAATATAAGGATTGTGGGGCTTCTGGAAGGAGAGGAATGAACAGAACGCTTACCCAGGGATTCGAGGTGGAAAGAGCACACAGGGCCATGATGAGAAGGCCACTGCCAGGAGCTCCTCCGAGACTGATTATTGCCAAAATCTTGAATTACAGAGACAGGGAGAAGATCCTGGAGCACTTTCGGAAAGGGGGCACTATTCAACGAGCATCTGCGTCAATTACGGCGTACCCGGATTACAGACTTCAGGTGCAGAGGCGGCGACTGAACTACCGTACAGTGAAGAGAAGGCTACGCGCAGCGAATTGCAAATACATGTTGATGTACCCTGCAAAACTGAAGGTACTCTACAAAAGCAGGGCCTTATTTTTTGAAACCCTGGAGGAGGCCACAACGTGGCTGGATGCACAGAATTGCCCGACAGGAGCTGAAGGCTGAACGGAGAGCGAGACAAACGAATGAAGGGTTTGTCCTGGTGACGAGGTGCTGTATAACATGTGACTTTGGGACTGGATTATAGCATATTATAAGTAAGGAGAGAGACACTATTCTGGTGGGTGGGGGATGTAGACGAGCGAGGCACATTGTGGCTTGATGCAGGAGACACGGAGGCATCAATTCCTACCCCAATAGTTAGATTATTTGAGATACTCATAGGGCGGTATCCCCCTGCTGGGTTCCAAGTATCGGCGGAGACCAGGAAAGGACTAGATGCGGGGTAGCCCGAGATCCAGGGATGGAGCTGGGCAGAAGTTGGGGATGGGTAGGACGGGTGGGGCGGAGGTGGCCAGGGGGCGGGAAGGGAGTAGGGGGGTTTGCAGTGGGGTTTGGGAGGACAGGGTCCGGGGGGTTATTTGGGGGGTGTGGGGTGTATTTAGACAGGAAGCGAGCTCACATCCACGCCAAGCGCACTTGGAGAGAAAGACAAGGAGGGAGAGAGAAGGGATGGGATATGGATGAAAATGGGAGACCTTAGAATACTAACCTGGAACATCAGGGGACTCAATAGCTACCTGAACAGAAATAAGGTAATGATGTACCTGTGAAGGCAAAAAAAAAGGCCAGAGGGGTAATCATTTTGGGTGGCGCCACATGTTCCCTTCCAGATGCTGCAAGGCCACGGTGGATCTGGATGGGAGGATGGTAGTGATTCGGGGGCTGCTAGAGAATAGGGAATTGTGCATCATAAATACATACGCCCCCAACCAAGATACAGTAGCCTATTTCAAGACACTGGGCCTCATCACGAGTTGGGCGGTAATGCCGGCGGTATTACCGCCGGTACTATTGGCCCTACCGCCAAACCCCGGCACTATTAGCGCTGGATCATGGGTTTGGCGGAACGGTTAGTGCCCATTCCCCATTGGGCCCATTCGGGAATTCCTCATTCCCCATTGGGCCCAATGGGGAAAATGTGTGCTATTACCGCCGGCAGATTTCCCGTTTGTGGTAATAGCACTGAAAATCAGCAAATGTGCCGCAGATTTCCCCCAGCTTAAAGCTGGGGGGAAATCCGCCAAGGCCATGATCTGGTGGACCCTTAAATGGGGTTGTAATAGCGCTACCGCCGCATTTAAGGGTTACCGCCAGACTCATGATGAGGCCCACTATATAGTAAAATCAGTCTTCATATAGGAGGCGCGGTCATATAGGGAGGGGACTTTAATTGCACGCTGAACCCCAAAATTGACAGATCAGACACAAAACTAGATAAGCCCACCCCCGCAGCGAAAACGCTACAAGCCCTGCTGAGAGACTTTAGGCTGGAAGACATATGGAGGCAGAAACACCCAAATGATAGGCACTACTCACACTATGCCGCGCCACAAAACCTGTACATGAGACTGGATTACATGTTCGCCACTCTGGAACCTGTGGGGGAAATGACGGGCTCAGAATATATAAGGCAAGAATACTATCGGATCACTTCCCTCTGGTCCTGGCATGGCGTCATCAGCCCCCCAGAGCCAGGATCCCAACATGGAGGCTTAGAGCTGAGGCTTTAAAGGACACTGCATTCCGAGAGGACCTAAGGGAGGAGCTAATTGGGTATATCGAAAAAATAATACTGGAAGCGTGGAGTCAGAGGGTACCCTGTGGGAGGCCTTTAAGGTGGTAGTAAGGGGTGCAGCCATATCCAAATTTAGAGGGCTCCAACGGGCCTTAGTGCAAGTTTTACAGGAGACAGAAAAAAAATTAGAAGTAATTATGAAAAGAGGGGGCACCTCACAGGAGGATGCTGAACATGTGAGTCAATTAAAACAGGCATGTGGTGGGCTCTGGGAGAGGCTACGCAACCTGAATTACAAAAAATATATTGAAAGACAACATGCAGGGGGAGACAAACCGGGGAGGCTGCTCAGTTAGTTATACAAGAACGAGACACCAAGATCAATAATTAGAGAGATAACAGGAGAAGAGGGCCAAGTCAGGAACACCCAGGAGAGCGTGAACGAGGGATTCCATAGATTCTACAAACACCTTTATGAAGATGTAGGAGAGACGGCAGGAGACCCAGGAGATGCTAGAAGACATAGGACTACCTAAATTGAGTGAGGAAGACAGGGAGAACCTAGATGCCCCAATGACAATAGAGGAATTAGAGACAGTGGTATTGCGAGCAAAGCACCTGGGACAGACGGGCTCCCTAGCGAATTCTATAAAACGTATAGACAAGAAGTGCTCCCCCACTGTTGGCAATGCCAAACGAGACCTTCGAGAAAGGGAGACTGCCGGAATCTCTGAGGGAGGCGGTAATCATTCCACTCCTCAAACCTTACAAGCCAAGCAAAGACTGTGGGTCGTACAGACTATTATCTATGTTAAACCAGGACAGTAAGATTCTCACGGCTGTGCTGGTGAACAGACTTAAGCGGGTAATAAATAAACTCATACACCCTGATCAAACTGGATATGTCCCAGGTAAAAGCATATCCGATAGCCATGGTGGGGAGGGAGGCCTTGCTTAAGATGGTGGTCCTGCCTAGGCCACTACATTTTTTCGTAAATATCCCACACATGTTGCCCAAACGCTTTTTTAATAAACTCCAGAGCTTATGCAGAGGTTTCCTGTGGCACGACTCCAGAAACAGAGTGGCCCTATGGAAATTACAGAATACGTATGACAGAGGGGGTATAAACCTGCCGAACTTTGAGATATATCACTTGGCAGGGCATCTACAGTACGTTGCTAGGTGGCTGTCGGAAGACGAGACAGCAGAATCTAGATTGCTAAGGGGTGAATGCGAACCTTATTTCCTAAAAGAACTGATAGGGCTATCCAAACCAGAGTTGAAGGGGCCTTCGAGATTGGCGGAAAGCGTGGTGAGCGATGGGAAACCTGTCCCCATCCTCCCCGCAGGCACCACTCATGGTGCTATGCAGGGTGGATGAGCAACTGAGGAAAGGGATCTGCAAACACTGGGAGCCAGTAGACCTAGCGACCCTGGGAGATATATGGCAAGAGGGGAAGGCATTGGACTTCAATGGTGGACGAAACGGGTACATACGGTGCAATATATCACATATACTAGACGGGTGAAGGAAACGTGGTCCGAAATAGCACTGGCAGAAAAGCTGATACTGCTATAGAAACGATGTATGATATCTCAGAGGGAGGGCATGAAATATCCCGGATTTACGAACTGGTGATATCTAGAGTAAGGAGTGGAAGCAGGAATACCTATGCAAGACGGGCAATGGGAAAGAGCTCAGAGATATAAAAAGGTACCTAGGAATGCGAGGCTGCAGCAGATTCAGTTATATGTCACCAATAGGGCGTATATGACCACCTGGAAGATCGCTAGATTTGGGAGTACAGGGATGATCTATATGTTCTGGGAGTGCCCGGAGGTGGGAAAATTATGGGAGGAAATTAAGCTACGACTATCCGAAAAGGGAATCAAGCTAGATGTGGAATCCGTGTGGGCATGCATGTTGGGGGGATTCACCAGACCACGCAACCTGGAACATGTGTGCAAACACAAGGACCCGGCCTACATTCTAGCCAAAAGCAGAATAGCCATGAGCTGAAGGGCATGCCATAGACCCAGATTAGAGGTATGGTGGAACGATATCCTGAAATGGGCAGACGCTGAGACAGCAGCATGGTATGAGGCAGCCAGCAGAGGGGAGGATAGTGAAGTGGGACCTCTGATAGCATGGAGACAAATGGTAGCCACATTGTCGGGATCCTCCCATGCCAACTCCAGTGAATATGACACGTCTGAAAATGGCGAAAGGGATTAACCCTAAGAGAAGGGAAGTCTGAAGAACTGAGGTGGAAGCTGGAGTTAAAATGGGGGGAGAGGGGAAGACAGTAATAAATAACATGCAACTGTATGCTAAAAAGCTTGTAACCGAAAATGTCGGGTGTGATGGTTATATTTTGTTTGTTGTAAAAATGAATAAAAATGTTTTTTTTTAAAAAAGTCTACAAATATAGTACTTTTTGATTTTTTTGTTCCTAACTATTACTGGCCAAGATATATCACTAAAGGAAAAAAGAGTGAGTCAGACATGTAATGTCATCAGCGATGTCATCAATGCACGGTGGTGGCGTGAGTTATGGTTGCTTAGCTTACCATAACTGGCGAATTTCAGGGGTTTTTCGGTTTTACTTGGAACCATAACGTCCCTTTAACAAAGTTTTTTCACTCAATGTGTATATATAGACATGCACGTTTATCAACCTCAGTCATAGGAAAGGCTGAGTATGCTTTGCTTAAATTTGGTACAGTGTTCAGGCATATGAATGCAAATCTCTTTTACAAGTGTTTAACTCACTGAGCTATCTTCTGAAAAATGGTGGCATTTAAATGTATTAATATGCATTTCAGCTTTCATGATTGCACGTGATCAGTATATTCCCCACAGAAAGCTGAACATGTTACAGGAGTTGTGCTATAGTGAACAGACAAACTGGGGTAGAGTATCAAAAAATGAGTGCAAATGAAATAAGAGCAAAGGACACACTTTTTTCATATGCGCTTATTTTAGAAATTTGCAGGTCACCTTATTCTCAAGGGCTAGTTGAACAGAAGCGCAAAGATGCGTTTCCCAGCACCCTTAAATACATTAGTGTATGGTGTGTGTGCCCACCGCTAGTGTATTACAGGCTGCTGGGAGCGTATTTCAGGGTGAGAGGCCCTTACAGGACATGCCACTGTGAAATGCAGTAAAAATAGATGTCTATCCTGCTCTCCCACTTCAAAGAAAATGCATGAAAGGTTCAGAAACAAACCTATCATCTGAACAGGCGCAGTAGAATGTTCTTTCATTGTTTGCCACTTGAAAGAGTATCCAAGGTGTGGATTTGGGATGAACATTGAAACGCACAAAAGAGCAGTTTTAGAGCTTCAGCAGCACACCATTAAACATCCTGCCATGTTTTGTTAAATACAGGCACTGATGTCTTTGAATCAGGCAGCCATGTAGGTGCAACCCCCAAAGTAGAGGTTTGGAACAGAAGCCCCTTTTTCCCATGCCATCTCTGCATGCAGGTACGGCATGGTGTGCTCTTGTTCAACTCGATGGCATTAAAACGTCTCTGCAGATCCTCCAATCAGTGGTCATTCTGTAAGCATAGCTATTTCTGGTGGAGGATGCTATTATACATGGATCGATCTGTTGCTTTGGATTACCATGATATAATCGAATCGGAAATGACAGAGGGAGCAAAAAGCGAAAGCCATTTTTGGAAAAATAACTTTTGGTTTTCCTCCCGTGGTCATTTCAGATAACCCCACCCCTTTACTAACCTTCTGTGTGCTGCTGCCTCACCACCCCTCTGCGACGCCGTTCGTTTTTCTTTTCTTTGACAATTCTTTCAGATACCTGTTGCTGTGTGTGCTGCTGGCTTTATATGTGTATGAGCTAAGGTAAGGACTGGGCTATCACTCATTTTACAGGCCAATGCCTCTGTAATTTCCGATGCACTGGAGCAGAGGCATCCGCAACATGCCGTGTACCTGTGACGACATGGGTACTACGCTGCAGAACTAAAGTAGGGCCTAAACCGCCTACTAAGCCCAACGCTTCTACTGGACCAGCAGTGAAAGGTAACTCAGACACTGTCTGATGGGTAGACCTTCTTTGACTTTTCTGGTAACCTGGGCCAAAGGCAGGCTATATACGCTCAGAAGGGTTAGGGAGTGATATCAGTAGCAAACCAAACAGCAATAGTACAAAGACTTCAAATTATAATAATGTCAAATGAAGGTTCTATTAAAATATATGTACTTTAGGAAAACAATAAAAAATACAATCAACTAACTAAAAACAATAGAAAAAATCCACCCATGTAAATAAAACACAGAAAAACACAGAAATGCAGCCTGGTAATGTATGTCACTATGGGTTTTTGAGGAGGCAAAGTTCAAAATGGATATGTCTTTGAAGAATGAGATGGGCAATGGGGCTTATAAGTCACTATTGCCCCAGAAAGTGGCCCAGGGGGACAGAACCTCTTAACGGGGCTGTATTCTTTTCTTAGTAGTATTTGAGCTGGGCTTTAAGTGCTTTAGCTGTGTTCAAGCAGATGTCGAGACGGTTTGAGTCAATGCGATCCCACTGATGGCCAGAACCAAGTTGAATTGATGGTGCAAGCCCCCAAAGTGTTGAGCCTGTGTTTTGAGAATGTGAAATGATGTTTTCCAATGGTCTGGACAGCGGTCGGGTCAGTGGTGTGACAATGGTTTGGACTGGGTAAAGTTGGAATTTGCAACAGAAAGTTCCATGGCTTTGAACAGGTCGAGTTGGCGCTCGAGTCAGCCTGCTGTTCGAGATGGTCCATCGGAATGGGTTGTGCCGGTGCCTAAATGACTTGAAATATGGTGACGTGCCAAGAGCAGCAACACAGATTCTGTGTCTGCTTGAAGGGCATCGAAAATGGTTGAAGCAGCTTGAAGATGGTGGAAAGTGGTAAAACAAAATTCCAGCCACTCTTGACATCTCAGTGTGCTAGGGGACCCAATCCAGGGCTCCAAGCGTGGGAGACCGTCCACAGCCATTCACCCCCAATGTGCACTCGGGTAGATAGCGAAGTAGAGAACCTTTGTACCACATAAATCTGGAATGTACACCAAAAAGAGGTTCAAAAGTGTATTCTCCTTTTTCCTGGAGTCCAAAGAAAAATCAAGGTAGGAATGAGGGAACCCTTCCTTATAAAGTCAAAATGTCACTGGGGATTGGTTCAAAGCAACCTTGCTGTAAGGAGTCCAATCGTAACAAGTGATCCTTGCGTTCTGACACCATACCCAGTATGCCTGTCCTGCAGGAAATGAAAGGAACAGGAAGGAAGAGAGCCCTGGCAGAAAGCCAAGATGGTGTGACCTCTTCTCAGGCCCGCCTTCCCTCCAAGGCTGCTCTAATTCTACCTTTCCCATTGCCTGCTGACTCCAAGGCCCACTGGTGTGTAACACCCTGTTGTGATGCTGATTTAGTTATGTCAGTGCTGCCTTGAAGCGCTGACTTCCAATAGGTCTCCCACTCATAGGTCCTGGGCCTTGAGAGGAGGTGAAACTCTAGGATTTATTAGAGGTAGTATTCTGGCTAGTCTCTCATTTGATTGAGTGGAGACAGTCAGCTAATCTCACATGCCCAGGCACAGGTTTTGCCTGGGCTCACAGAGTTGACATTATCAAATTATTGTGGCTTTCATAATCGTGTGCTCTTAAGTCAGCATACCAGAGCCAGGAATGGTTTATATTGAGAGATTACCCGGCCACCAGACTGATTAAGGCAGACAATTATTATTCTTTAGATGAGCCATGCAGAATTTAAAATGCTACCTCTGCCTGCATGGAATTGATTCCAACCTCTGCAATGCACATCTGACCCTTGAAGCTGCACTGTGCCACTGAAGACCAGAAGCTATGGATGCCAGAATAGTGTTGCAGCGGAGGTGCATGGATGCCCTATGCTTTTGACGTGGAGATTTTATGAAAGGGGGTCTAGTTTGCAGAACTCCCTTTCAGAAATAGAATTGCCTGCATCATTATATAGTTATAAAAATCCTGGGCATCTACACCCACACCAGATGGAATTCTTCACATTACCCCTATGTTCGCTCTTTCTCAAACCACTTCTTAATGCCTTGATGTGAAACACAACGGAGCTTTAATAAAAAATAAAAAAAAACATTTTCAGGCCGATTCATGGAATAATTAGCGCGGCGCAAGTGGCCAAAAACGTGCGAATCGCAGTGGAATAGCGAAAATCGCAGTGCAAGTGTGAAAATCGCACGAAAAGCAGCGCACATCGATTCATGGAAGGCCGTGCGCGAGAAAACCATCGGATGTGCGATAATAAAGTGCGCGGCGCACGTTAGCGCACAGGCCATCTAACTGCGTGCGCCAGGTCACAGGGAAAATCGCACAGGCCACAGCGAAAATCGCACATAGCGCGGCGCACGCAACAAAAGTAGGCGGAACACGGGGAGTAACACTCGGAATGGCGAACAACTTGCCAAAATGTGGGCGTCACAGGGGAAGTACAGGGTACAAGTGCGCGGAACGCCCACACGCTCGCCTACAACACGTATTCATGGAATAGAATAGGGCAAAAAAGCACACGCTCAAACCAGCGCACAGGCACAAACACGACCGCCACAAGAAAGCAGGCGGTAGCGTCTCTGCGCCTGTAAGAAATGTGCGCCAAAAGGTGCGGCAAAAAATAGCACCTATATACTGCCATGATGAATGTCCCATACTGTGTCCCCCCAGGACAAATGACGTGCAAAGGGGTACCCACAAACACGGACACCCGCTGACAAAAAATATGTGTGCGTGTATACCGGGGTGCGTGGGAAGTCTCACACGCGAATTGGCAGGGCATGTGAATTCCAGGGGTTTGCGGGAAGTTCTACACGCAATTTGTCAGGGTACGTGGATTACAGGGGTGCGCGGGAAGTTCCACACGCGATTTGGCCGTGTACGTGGATTCCAGGGGTGCGCGGGGAGTTCCACACGCGATTTGGCCAGGTATGTGGATTTCAGGGGTGCGCGGGAAGTTCCACACGCGATTTGTCAGGGTACGTGGATTTCAGTGGTGCGCGGGAAGTTCCACACGCGATTTGGTCGTGTACGTGGATTTCAGGGGTGCACGGGAAGTACCACACGCGATTTGGCCGGGTACGTGGATTTCAGGGGTGCGCGGGAAGTTCCACACGCGATTTGTCAGGGTACGTGGATTTCAGGGGTGCGCGGGAAGTTCCACACGCGATTTGGCCGTGTACGTGGATTTCAGGGGTGCGCGGGAGTCCCACACGCGATTTGGCCGGGTACGTGGATTTCAGGGGTGCACGGGAAGTTCCACTTGCGATTTGTCAGGGTACGTGGATTTCAGTTGTGCGCGGGAAATTCTACACGCGATTTGGCTGTGTGCTCCCAGGTATTCCCTGTACACCCTCCATGGCCCCTGCAGGCAGCACACACCACAGGGGACTACCCTGCACACCTGCTCATGTCACCCAGCACCCCCACCGCCCAGCATCCAGGGGCACCCTCCACCAGGCCCCCACTCATGTCTCCCACCACCCCCACCCCCCAGCCACCATGGGCAGCCCCCACCAGGCCCCCACTCATGTCTCCCACCCACCCCCACCCCCCAGCCACCATGGGCAGCCCCCACCAGGCCCCCACTCATGTCTCCCACCCACCCCCACCCCCCAGCCACCATGGGCAGCCCCCACCAGGCCCCCACTCATGTTCCCTATCACCCCCACCCCCCAGCAGTGCAGGGGCACCCTCCACCAGGCCCCCACTCATGTCCCCCTGCACCCCCACCCACCAGCAGTGCAGGGGCACCCTCCACCAGGCCCCCACTCATGTCCCCCTGCACCCCCACCCCCCAGCATCCAGGGGCACCCTCCACCAGGCCCCCACTCATGGCCCCTATCACCCCCACCCCCCCGCCACCAGGGGCAGCCTCCACCAGGCCCCCACCCATGTCTCCCACCACCCCCACCCCCCAGCCACCATGGGCAGCCCCCACCAGGCCCCCACTCATGTCTTCCACCCACCCCCACCCCCAGCCACCAGGGGCAGCCCCCACCAGGCCCCCACTCATGTCTCCCACCCACCCCCACCCCCCAGCCACCATGGGCAGCCCCCACCAGGCCCCCATTCATGTCCCCTATCACCCCCACCCCCCAGCAGTGCAGGGGCACCCTCCACCAGGCCCCCACTCATGTCCCCCTGCACCCCCACCCCCCAGCATCCAGGGGCAGCCTCCACCAGGCCCCCACTCATGTCTACCACCACCCCCACCCCCCAGCCACCAGGGGCACCCTCCACCAGGCCCCCACTCATGTCTCCCACCACCCCCACCCCCCAGCCACCAGGGGCACCCTCCACCAGGCCCCCACTCATGTCTCCCACCACCCCCACCCCCCAGCAGTGCAGGGGCAGCCTCCACCAGGCCCCCACTCATGTCCCCTATCACCCCCACCCCCCAGCAGTGCAGGGGCACCCTCCACCAGGCCCCCACTCATGTCCCATATCACGCGCACCCCCCAGCCACCAGGGGCAGCCTCCACCAGGCCTCCACTCATGTCTACCACCACCCCCACCCCCCCAGCCACCAGGGGAAGCCCCCACCAGGCCCCCACTCATGTCCCCTATCACCCCCACCCCCCAGCCACCAGGGGCAGCCTCCACCAGGCCCCCACTCATGTCTACCACCACCCCCACCCCCCAGCAGTGCAGGGGCACCCTCCACCAGGCCCCCACTCATGGCCCCTATCACCCCCATCCCCCCGCCACCAGGGGCAGCCTCCACCAGGCCCCCACCCATGTCTCCCACCACCCCCACCCCTCAGCCACCATGGGCAGGCCCCCACTCATGTCCCCTATCACCCCCACCCCCCAGCCACCAGGGGCAGCCTCCACCAGGCCCCCACTCATGTCTACCACCACCCCCACCCCCAGCCACCAGGGGCCGCCCCCACCAGGCCCCCACTCATGTACCCTATCACCCCCACCCCCCAGCCACCAGGGGCAGCCTCCACCAGGCCCCCACTCATGTCTACCACCACCCCCACCCCCCAGCCACCAGGGGCAGCCCCCACCAGGCCCCCACTCATGTCTCCCACCCACCCCCAGCCACCAGGGGCAGCCCCCACCAGGCCCCCACTCATGTCTCCCACCACCCCCACCCCCCAGCCACCAGGGGCAGCCCCCACCAGGCCCCCACTCATGTCTCCCACCCACCCCCACCCCCCAGCCACCATGGGCAGCCCCCACCAGGCCCCCAATCATGTCTCCCACCACCCCCACCCCCAGCCACCAGGGGCAGCCTCCACCAGGCCCCCACCCATGTCTCCCACCACCCCCACCCCCCAGCCACCATGGGCAGCCCCCACCAGGCCCCCACTCATGTCTCCCACCCACCGCCACCCCCCAGCCACCATGGGCAGCCTCCACCAGGCCCCCACTCATGTCTACCACCACCCCCACCCCCCAGCCACCAGGGGCAGCCCCCACCAGGCCCCCACTCATGTCTCCCACCCACCCCCACCCCCCAGCCACCATGGGCAGTCCCCACAAGGCCCCCACTCATGTCTACCACCACCCCCACCCCCCAGCCACCAGGGGCAGCCCCCACCAGGCCCCCACTCATGTCTCCCACCCACCCCCATCCCCCAGCCACCAGGGGCAGCCCCCACCAGGCCCCCACTCATGTCTCCCACCCACCCCCACCCCCCAGCCACCAGGGGCAGCCCCCACCAGGCCCCCACTCATGTCTCCCACCCACCCCCACCCCCAGCCACCATGGGCAGCCCCCACCAGGCTCCCACTCATGCCTCCCACCCACCCCCACCCCCCAGCCACCATGGGCAGCCTCCACCAGGCCCCCACTCATGTCTACCACCACCCCCACCCCCAGCAGTGCAGGGGCAGCCTCCACCAGGCCCCCACTCATGTCTCCCACCACCCCCACCCCCCAGCCACCATGGGCACCCTCCACCAGGCCCCCACTCATGTCTCCCACCACCACCACCCCCAGCCACCAGGGGCACCCTCCACCAGGCCCCCACTCATGTCTCCCATCACCCCCACCCCACAGCAGTGAAGGGGCAGCCTCCACCAGGCCCTCACTCATGTCTCCCACCCACCCCCACCCCCCAGCCACCATGGGCAGCCCCCACCAGGCCCCCACTCATGGCCCCTATCACCCCCACCCCCCCGCCACCAGGGGCAACCTCCACCAGGGCCCCACCCATGTCTCCCACCACCCCCACCCCCCAGCCACCATGGGCAGCCTCCACCAGGCCACCACTCATGTCTCCCACCACCCCCACCCCCCAGCCACCATGGGCACCCTCCACCAGGCCCCCACTCATGTCTTCCACCACCCCCACCCCCCAGCCACCATGGGCACCCTCCACCAGGCCCCCACTCATGTCTCCTACCACCCCACCCCCCAGCAGTGCAGGGGCACCCTCCACCAGGCCCCCACTCATGTCTCCCACCACCCCCACCCCCCAGCCACCAGGGGCAGTCTCCACCAGGCCCCCACCCATGTCCCCCTGCACCCAGGTCCTCACAATCACCAACCATGTGCGTAATGGTCAGCCTCCACAGCCAAAAGGCCCTACCAAGTAACCCATTCACCCACATGGAAATGAAAATTACATGTTACACCCCCAACGTACATAAAGCAAATGAACCCATGTCTGTCACACACAATGGTTGCAAATGAATTTGAAAACACCCAACATGACATGCATGAAACCAATGAGATGATACCACACAGTGAAGTATGAAAACAAAAATGTATTAAAAAAATATGAATGCAAATGAAATGAAACAAACTACAATGCCAATGAAAAAAAGAAAAGGTGCATGTCCGTCCCAAAAAATGAAAAACACCAAATCCAAAAAAAATGTACTTCAAAGTCACATTAAAAATGAAATCAATCCGACAGAAAAAAAATAAAATCCAAACACCATTGCTCCATGGAGAAGAAAAAATAAAATTAAAAAATAAAACAATCCAATGAAGAACTATCTACAAAATATCCAAGGGTCCATGAGCCCAACTGAACAAAGGAAACCTACAAAAAACCCTAACAAAAATGCAGCTATATACAAAAAGTGGAGCTGTGTCCGTCGACTCCAAATCATAAGAATAAACAAATGAAACCTAAAAATAAAGAACTATATACAAAGGCGGCGGGCAAGTCCAGCGGCTCACTCCGTAGTGTTCCGGGCCAGGGCATCATCAAACTCATCGTCTATGTCCCGGAGGCGGTCCTGTTCCATGGCCCCGAGGGTCCGCAGGGACGACGCCATCTGCTCCTCCAACCCCCTGCGGATTGCCTCGAGGCACTCGGCCCGCCTTAGGGCCCTCCGCATGGAGTTCTCCACCCTGACCATCGTGAGCCGCTCCTCTTCCGCCCGCCACCGCTCCGCACATATCTGCTGGCCCAACCGCAGCCACACGGCAGACACTTCCTGTCCTGGGTCCTCCTGCCCTCCGGCCGATGCCTGCCCCTCCGATGTTGATGGCCCCGAGCCATGATGCCTCCCACGTTGACTCTGCTGCTGCCTCCGACGCAACTGCCTCTGCCAGCACGACGGCATCCAGGCTGATGGAATCCACCGACGCCGTCGTGCACGTGCCCTGCCTGATGATGCCGGCACATCCTCCATCTGCTGGGGTACAGTTGCTGTGGTGTCCACCCCTGCTTGACCTCCGACTCCCGACTGTGGCAGGGATGGGATCCCCACCGAGCTGGCTGCATAGGTCAGGGCAGGTCCACAGGGGGCCCTGGTGGCATCTGGGCCGGAAGACGGCAAGGAGAACGACTGGCGTATAGCCTCCACAGAGGAGGAGAGGGCCGCCAGATTGGCCGACACATGCAGGAAACCCCCAAACATGGAAGATCCCAATTGGGCCACGTCGGCACGGTGCTCTTCGTGATGATGTGCGTACTCCTCCCGGGAAGCACGCACGTCATCACGAATTGCACCCGCGCGCATCGCAACCCCAATCAGGTCCTTCTCCATACGGACACGGGTCCCCTCGTCCGCAGGTGGAGGGGAGTCAGGTGACATGGACATCCCCTCTACCTGCGGACGGGCCTGGGACGTGCGTGCATGGTGGTGCACTCACAGGGTCAGGTACAGCGACATGCACAGGCCCCTCCACGGTGACCTGTGCTGCCTCCTGCCCCTGGCCCTGGACTGCACCACTTGCACCAGCAGGGATGCCCCCACCAGGCCCCATGTGTGGCCCTGTGGCGGCCTCCTCCTCCTCTGTGGAAACCACCAACCTGGATGGCTCCTCACCGTCTTCCACCGTAGCAGGCCCCTGTGGGGGCTCACCCACCCCTTCCGCTGCAGCCGTGGGGGCATCCCCGCCGTCTTGCTCCACAGCGCCGTCTCCGCCCTCTTCTTCACTAGCCGCTGCATAGCGGGAGACAAAGAACACAAGCATCAGGGTACTGTACAATGGTCCCCTAGACAGGAAGCAATAGCAGATGAGTACCACTGTCAAAGTACACTTCCATCATGTCCCTCCACAACACATGGGTCAGTCCAGGCAAAACACACACAGTAACAGGCATGGTGCATGCCATGGACATTTCCATACATGTCCAATGGACTCTTGAAACATACAATATTATGGAACTCACATGCATCATAGGTCATGCCTATCACATGCACACACTTCACCTCAGTCACATCCATCTGGCCCCATACACCCCAAACACAGCGGATACAAGGGTAACTAGGCTGCATCAGTGAATCTGTGCATTGTCACACACATGTGTCATGCATCCATGGCATGCACAAGTCACAGACACGCAGGTCAGGCACACAGACATGGCTACCATATATGTACCTGCCATCAGCACCCATCCCTCACCCCCACCCATGTCCAGGAACAGAGACTGGCATGCTCTCATGTCTAAAATCTGCATAGGGCTCCCCATGTGGCATTTAAACACATGCAACAACCATGTGGTTCACACATCACTGGTCGCATATGCATTACCATGATGTCCCTGCACACATACATGCATACATGGCCTATGTCACACATACAGGCAAGTATCAGAGAACCAGCACACCGCAACATGCCCTGTCTCACACAGCAATGCTTGGACACTTACCGCTCAACTCCAGACGGGTCTCCCTCTCAAGGATCAGGGCGTGGAGCGCTGGGCGTACGCGTTCCAGGACCCTCATCTGGATGGAACTCATGCGGCCCCGGCCCCCCTCCACGAGGCGCCGGGCCTTCACGAGGGTCCTGGACCTCAAGTCCTCCCAGCGCTTCCTGATCTTCTGGACGTCGCGGGTTGCCACCCCCTCCGCGTTGATGGCAACCACACAGTCGGCCCAGATCCTCTCCCGTCCTTCCTTGCTGGCGCGGGACGATCCAAAGAGGGCATCATACTGCCCCAGGACATGCTCCACCAGGACACCAACTTCGGTGGCAGTGAAGCTGGTGCCCCTCTGCCCCTCTGGCCTGGGGTTGCCACTGGTGCCAGATGTGGAAGAGCCCGACATGGCAACCCCAGAGGCAGGTGTGGGTGGGCAACTGGGTCCTGGGGCTGGGCTGTGGAGCGATGGAATCCCAGTCGGGAGTCTTCAGTTCCAGCAGGGGTGGACACAGCAACTGGACCCCTGCAGATGGCTGATGTGCAGGCACCAAATGGCAGGGGACGGTGGCAGCAGGCAGGCAGGCAGGCAGGCAGCAGCAGATGGCACGTGGGAGGCTGCTCGGGGCACTGGGGGGCAGTAATTCGGCCTTCTGGGCAGGAGCGTGGTCTTCCGTGTGTTTTCGCGTGGCCAGCTTGATACGGAGTGATTTGGCACGTGAAAATCCTGCACGTCAGCGTGAAATTCTAGGAAAGGCCCTTAGCGCGTAAGCGCGTCAGCACGCATACGCGATTCTATTGGACCAAAGGCCCTCAGCGCGTAAGCGCGTCTGTGACGTGACCCGCACGGGTGTTTCCCACACAGCACGTGATGACAGAGCACACGTGGAAAGACTGCACGTCAGAGTGTCATCGCGTGTAATTGGACAGCACGTCAGAGTGTCATCGCGTGTAATTGGACAAAAGTGCGCGTACACGCGATTGGCCTATGTACGTGTATATCAGGGGTGCGCGGGCACTTACACACGCAAGTACGTCAGCGCACCTGTATCCCGGGGTGCGCGGGAATTTCCACACGCTATTGGACTGGGTACTGGATTTCAGGGGTGCGCGGGTCACACGCTCGCCTACAACACGCGCAACGCATACATTTGCGCGCTAACAAAATAACAAGCTCAGACCCAGGATGAACATACCGTTCCTAGAAGTACTGGGCGTGGACTACCAAAGGAGGAGGAGGAGGATAGTCAGGGCCAGAATATTCACACCCAGAACCAGCCTTTTCGGGATGCCTGATGACCAGGTGTATGGGAGGTACAGGTTCCCACCACACATAATACTGGACCGGGTGAGTGAGTGTGAGGATGACCTCACATCACCCACCCTGTGCTCCCAAGCACTCAGCCCCCTGGAGAAGGTCCTCAATGTACTGCACTTCTTAGCCACTGGATCATTTCAGCGGACAAGTGCCATAGTGGGTGGGGTATCACAGGCCACCCAGTCACGCAGCCTACACCAGGTCTTGAACATCATCACTGCACGCCCATCAGTCCGCAGGCACATATACCTGCCCAGAACACCTGCAGAAAGGCATGCTGCCGCCCTGGATTTTTACGGTGTGCTAGGTGCCATCGACTGCACCCATGTGGCTCTACGTCCCCCCAGGGCATCAGAGCACATCTATAGGAACCGCAAGCACTGGCATTCCATCAACGTGCAGGTAGTATGTAATGCCAAGGGAATCATCACCTCAGTATATGCCAACTATCCCGGGTCCACCCACGACAGCTTCATTTACCGAATGTCCACCCTAAGCCGGGACCTAGAAGCTGGGCGGCATGGCGATACATGGCTGCTTGGTGAGTATGAATGCCACTGCACATGCATGCATGTCAGATACTGAGCAAGGTCACAACCCCACCAATGATACCAATCACCACCTCCACAGGGGACAGTGCCTACCCTCTCAGCCCCCACATGATGACGCCAATTCGGAACCCCACCACGCCACCCCAGGTAAGATATAACACAGCCCACATTACAACCCGGGGCATAGTGGAGCGCACATTCGGAGTGCTAAAGTCACGCTTTCGCTCCCTTGACCGTTCTGGCGGGCAGCTGTTGTACGCTCCCCCAGTAGTGTGCAGGATCATAGTGGCAGCATGTGTCCTGCACAACGTTGCAACACGCCGGGGCCTGGCCGTGGACCTGGTGGTGGCCCCACATCCCCAACCACATGCACAGCCGCTGCGCATGGGAGGGGAAAGGGCACGGGGGGAGGCAGCCCGTACACAGCTAGTGGCTAATTACTTCACATAGAAATCACACCCCTGTGGAGTGCACACTGCCCTGGCACATTCCATCTGACAATCAATGATGACTCAACCTGACACTGATCCTGAATGTCTGGAGAATCAACCGTGAAAACCATATCAGCCTGAGATTGTTGACCTGGAAGTGTTACAATGTGTGCATCCCTACCCACACAGACACCACCAATGCAGTTTTGTGAAGAAACACATTCAAGCAGCTAAAATGAATACCCACTTGCAAAATGCAACAAGAGGACAGTGCCATGTCAGCCAACCCATCCCCAGCACCGCCACACGACACACCGTGCCATGTCATGCTATTTGCAGGTAAACAAAGTAATCCCCACAACATGACACTAGTGTCACAATGTACAGTGTCCCTAATTGAAACTTGCAACACCTGAAATGCTCACAGTAATGCAGGACCAACAACAAACTTGAGCAGGTACTACCATTAACATGACATCACAAATGTAATAAATTTGTAGTCTCACCACCTGGAAATGCCTGCACTCCCACCACTACCAACTGTGCAGTGTTGGCGCCATGGTGAGTTGTAGGTGCACTGCTGCCAACATGGACCCCATCTCCAAACTAGAGGGCCTTGTGTAGACATGAGGAAGGGACCTGCAAATTGGAAGGTAGACACAGATGATGAGTTACACATCAATGCAACATGCAGTGTACAACACAACAGCAATATGCACTAGGAATGTATACACAGTATTGACTAGACTACCCACACATGTAGTGGGAGTCCAATGTCACCATGTACGTCAATGTCACTTGGGCACACCCTTTGCAAGCCCATGGAAACGGGAAGCAGGAGGGGTGTGTGTGACTCAAACCCAAGCATCTGGACCAAATACATGAGAAGCCTGCATGTGCCCAGCCACAATGCAGCGTATGCCCACAGGAACCACGGAAGGCAACAAATTGTCCCAAAAAAATTGGGAAAAAAATAATTAAAAATAAAAATAAAAATAAAAATAAAAAAAAATCAAAAATGGCCATTGATGGGCCGGGGGGGGGTTGGGGAGGCCACCCAGGAGGTCCGAGGACAGGGTGCACACCAAAACCCACATGTGTGGATCCTGGGAAAAAAAAATACCTCCATGGGCTCATGGCCCACACGGCTACCCTATTGTGAGAGTATCACTGCTGTCGCTATTATCACCCTGTGCAGCTGCATTCGGAGGTGGTTGCACTATGGGAGGCAGCCCACGCAAGGCCCTAGTCTGCTCCTCCATGGCTGCAAGCATGCGGGTGTGGTAGGTCTCGTTCTGGAGGATGAGTGTGCGGAGGTCCCCATGCAACAACTCACGGGATGCCCGGACCTCCGCCCTCGTTGCCTGCATCTCAGCTGAGAGCGTACGGGTGAGCCGCTCCAGCTGCTGTTCTGTCCTTTGGTGTGTTGAAGCCTCAAGCTCAACAAGAGTCGTCCTGAGGTGAAGGAGCTCCTGCCTCAGGGCTTCCCTGTGGCCCTGGGACTCTATGGAGATGGCCTCCTGCAGAGTCGCCAGTGCCGCCCGCCTGTCCCTGTTGGACGCCAACATGTCCTCCCTGTGTGACTGGCAGATGGAGTCGGTTGCCTGCTGTAGTCGCTCCATCAGGCTTTCAGGGGGGACAATGGAAGTGGCCACCCTATCCATGGCCTGAGCCACCATCTCGGATGATGCTGCCTGTTGGGTTGCCATACCGTAAATGGGTTGCTCCCATGCGGTATTGCCAGGTGGCGTACGGCCACCACGTCGGCGGGCACCACACCTGTCTGGGGAAAGGCGAACTGTGCCTTGCTGTGCCGGCACTGCCTGAGGCTGCAGGACTGCATTCCCCCTCTGATCTGCTGGCCCAGGAACAGGATCAGATGTCGCGGAGTGTGACCCTGCATCCGTAACCACCAAAGGCGTAGCTGCCAACACTGACATCCCCATTGAGGGTTCTGACCCTGGTGCAGGTGGGTGGGACAGAACAGACTCCCTCCATGGAACACTCACCTGCGATGGCACGTAGGTCTCATCATCCGAATCAACACCTGAGTACAGCTCGGGGGAGGTGCAGCCAGAGACACCCCTTGAGAGCACGACCTGCAGCACTTGTGGGTTCTCACCCACCACCACACCACGTCCCTCACTGGTGGTTGGTCGGCCCTCGGACCCCTCCTGGGTCTACACCATCTCCACAACCCCAGCAGTATCAGGTGTGTCTTCCCCTGCAAAGACATAAAAACAAAGAAATGGAAACAGGCATTAGCACCATGGCACACAATGAGGGCTGAGAAGCAAGAGAACCAGTACTTGATTGACACATGTCCCACATGACTAAAACCCTCCCATGCATGCATGCTCACTGCGTATGAAGGGGAGGCAAATGGCACACATTGATGACACCAAGATGGAAGATGAACACATTTTCTGCATGCTGCCTGGCAGTGGCATCACACATTGGCCTGTGATTGCCAGGTGAAACACACATGCCATCACACAGATGGCATGTACCATTGCTATTGAGTGAAGATGGAGAGGAGGGCAGCACCTATTCATTCAGTCCAGTTCCCGCATGTAATAGCTTTTCTAATTCAAACAGGTCAGATTTTTCACCTGGAGCTGCCAGTCCAAAATGGTCCAATTGCACAGGGACATGTGTGAACAAATGATATCCAGGTAACAAAGTCACTACACTTTACCATAGCCATGTCAGACATGTGACTAGAGGACTGTGAAATGCCTAGTAAAAGTGGTGGAATGCAAACAATCTGACTGAATGAACAGTGAAAAATAAGCAACAATGTTGTGGCAAGGTGACACTTCAAGGGCAACTGGCGTGCAGTTGGGCTAGATGTCTACTGTTGGCAGAAGGGATACTGCTATGGCCAAATGCAGCTGCGCAGGATGTATTGCATGAAGCACATGGCTGACCCATACGACTCAGGCGCACACACTCTCACCTGGCACACAAACAGAAGCCCTCACACACACACCATGCACATGGATGACACACACATGCATGTGCACTCACCGGACAATGCCTCGTAATCAGGCAGATCTCCCACGCCTTGGATCTGTTCCTCCGTGACGTAGGTCCCAGCGACTGACTCATGTGGAGTGAGTTCCATGTCTACTATTGGAGACCCACCTCCAGTCACTAGAGTTGCGGCATGACTTGAGGCCAGCTTACTCTTTGCCCTGCGCTTTAGGTCATTCCAGCACTTATAGCAATCATTGGCTGTGCGCCTCATGATTCCAAGGGCACTTACGATGTCCGCAACGGTCTGCCAGTGTGCCTGGCGTTGTGCAGGTGTGGTCTTGGATCCTGCAACAATGACCATCTCGTTATCATGTGCGGACACATACTCGACAAGTGCATTCAGTTCGTCATCCGTGAAGCTGGGCTTCCTCGATGGGCCGGACTGTGTAGCCGTGTCTGGGGCATCAGCCTGTGCCGGACGAGCACTCTTCCTCTTCCGCTTGGAAGGTGGTGGTGATCCTGAGTGTCCTGCGCCGCTCTGGACACTAGGTGCAGGAGCCCTGGTGGACTCAGTATCAGGAGTGTGGGATTACACACTCAGCATGGGAGTTGGTGCAGGCATTGGCTCAAGTGTAATGGTGTCAGGGGGAATGTCAGCAGGATGGACTAGGACCGACACTGTCCTGGCTGGGTGTGTGAGAGCTGGGGTGGATGGAGCCGCAGCTGCCCCTGCAGCCTCTCCGCCCTGCCTACTTGGGGCAGCAGATGACCTTGCTGCCCCAGATGCACGTGGCATGATGACATCAACGTGCACCAGCGCACGTGTCATAGGCCTGCTGACCTGGAAGTCAGTCATGGAGTCAGCCAGGTCTGGTGCCACAATGGGCTGGTCCAACAAGGGCTGAGCATGGATGGTGTCAACCACATCAGCCTCAACGGGGGGGGGGTTATGGGTGCCCTTGACTGGTCCTCCACACATGGGGGGACAGGCTCACCCTGCAAGTAACGACCACGTCCCCTACCGGATCCACCACGGCCACCACTTGTGGCTCTTCCACCTTTGCCACCCTTACGGAATCCTCGCCTCCCAGCCATGGCACTGATGTTAATGTGCGTATGGGAGTGGCTGTAAACTATTGTCCTGGGCAATTGGGGGTCAAAGGGTTTGGGTACCAGATGGTAATTGTACCCTAGTGCTCTAGCAAGGCTGAATGTAACCCCTGGGGAAAGATGACGGGTCACGCTACGCACAGGAGCCCCAAAAAAGGGAGATGACGTGCACGCAACCCCTCCTAGACCACGTGTGCAGAAAGAAAAACCTGCACTACGCTGTGGCACCCAGTAACACAAGAATGAAGGTATGCGTGTCACACGCAGCCTAGAATGACCTCTGAAGGGGTAGGCTACACACGGGGCAAGCACAGATGTTAGATACGTGCGTGACTCACCGTCTGCCAGGTAAAAGAGCGTGAAAAAGGAGCACGTTTGGTTGGCAACACCCCCGCCAAAAGAAGATTTGTAAGCTGTCTGAGGAGACAGGACAACAGTAGAAGGGAACACTGTTTGAGGGAACAGGCCCAGGTAAACCAGTAAAAGAGAAAAAAGAGAAAAAGCTGTCAGAGGTAACAGGGAATACGAACTTGAAACGCTGTGAAGTAAATCGCGTGTGAAACGACAAGAATTACAGAATTCACCCACTCGCTCTCCACGTAAAGCACGTACAAGGAAATGGTGTTCTACACGTACCTTTTATACAGGCCCACACGTCCAGCGTCACTTACGCGGCGTGTACGCGCTAGGGCCATTTCCACCAATTACACGCTTTGTCACTTCTGCGTGTAGGGCCATTTCCACCAATTTCACGCTTTGTCACTGCCGCGTGTACGCGTTAGGCCCATTCCCACCAATTACACGCTTTGACACTCGGACGTGTCTTTCATTTTTTTAACACGCAACATTTTCAAACGTGTGCCCAATTCAACGTGCACGTGACTTCATAGACGCGCATACGCTGGCGACGCGTTTACGCGCTAAGGGCCTTTGGTCCAATGACATCGCATATGCGTGCTGCCGTGCATACGCGCATGGCCCTTTCCTCGTATTGCACGCAGACGTGCAGTTTTTCATGCGCGCTGAAATGCGCATGCACGTCTGTACGCGTCACGTCACAGGGGCGCTTGCGCTTGAGGGGCCTTCTGTCCAATGAAAATGCGTATGCATGCAGACGCGCTTACGCGCTAAGGGCCTTTCCTCGAATTACACGCTGACGTGCAGATTTTTCACGTGCCAAATCACTCCGTATCAAGCTGGCCATGCGTATGCATGCGGAAGACCACGCTCCTGCCCAGAAGGCCGAACTACTGCCCCCGAGAGCCCCGAGCACGCTCCCACCTGCCATCTGCTGCTGCCTGACTGCCTGCTGCCCACGTGCACTGCCATTTGCTGCCTGCACATCAGCCAGGGGTGCTGTTGCTGTGACCACCCCTGCTGGAACCGAAGACTCCCGACTGGGATTCCATCGCTCCACAGCCCAGCCCCAGGACCCAGTTGCCCACCCACTCCTGCCTCTGGGGTTGTCATGTCGGGGCAAACACCATCTGTGACCACTGACAACCCCCGGCCAGAGAGGCAGAGGGGCACCAGCTTCAGTGCCACCGAGGTTGGTGTCCTGGTGGAGCAAGTCCTGGGGCAGTATGATGCCCTCTTCGGAAGTTCCCGCGCCGACAAGGAAGGACGGACTCGGATCTGGACTGACATCGTGACTCCCATCAACGCGGAGGGGGTGGCAGTCCGGGACTTACAACATGTCAGGAAGCACTGGGAGGACTTCAGGTCCAGGACCCTGAACAAGGCCCAGCGCCTCTTGAAGGCAGCGGATGCCAAGGGGCGCCGGGGCCACTTGTCGGAAGAACAGATGAGGGTCCTGGAACGCATATCCCCAGCGCTCCACGTCCAGGTCCTAGAGAAGCAGACCCGTCTGGAGTCGAGCGGTGAGTGTACATGCATCCTGATTGTGAGCAGTGCGTGTGGTGATTATTCGGTAGTGTGCAGGTTGCACATCTGTTTGTATGGGGTCGAGTATGGGTGGGGGTGTACAGGGCCGTGGGGCTGACACATGCGAGGGCTGTAATGTGTGAGACATGGATGGTGCTTGTGTGTGTAGGCTTGCATGCCAAATGCAGTTGTGTGGGCACACATGTTTGGATGAATGTGTATGTAAGTAGACATGTCGGTGATGTAACGCATTTATGTTGTTTTCGGCTGCATGTATCAGCACTGTGTACATGTGCATGTGTGTGTATTTGACAAGGGTGCAACAGTGATGCAACATGGATGCATGTGAAAGCGGTATGTGGAAGCCTGATTGGCAGATGTGACATGGATGCCCGTCTGAACAGTGCGACACTTGCCAGAGGTGTACACATGCATGCAAGTGTGGTGGTGTGTGTACATGTGTGGTGCACTTCCTGTGTTGCATGTGATATCGGGCTCACCTTTGGCTGCTCATGCTGTTGTATGTGTAGGGATGGTGGTGGCAGTTGCGATATGGCTGTGGTATGGCTCATGTGTGTGAGTTGTAATGACATGTGTGTTGGGGATTGTGATGACATGTCTGAGGTTTGCCAATGCCACTCATGTGCAACTGTCATGTGTGTATGTGTCCATTGTACAGTGCCCTGATGCCTGTGTTTTGTTTCTCCCTGTCTGCAGCGTCAACTGATGAGGAGGACGGAGAAGGTGCTGTGGAGCACAGCGGCGGGGATCCCACCGCCAGCCGGAAACGCAAGGCCCGGCTCCCCTCCCGTGTTGTCATCTCGTCGGGGAGTGAGGAGTCCGATGCCGCGTCCCAGGCCGCAGCTGCCGGGGGGAGGTCCAAGAGGCGAAGGTTGGAGTTGGACTCCTCGGCAGCAGAAGGGGCAGCTGGGACCCCACAGGGCCCAACAGGGGAAGATGGCACAGAGTCATCCAGGTTGGTGGGGGGTTTGGTGGAGGAGGAGGCCGTGCAAGCACCAGAAACGGGGTCTGGAGGTGGGGATCCCACTGGTGCTAGTGGTGCAGTGCAGGACCAGGGACAGGAGGCAGCACAGGCCGCCGCGGAGGTGCCTGTGTGCAATCCTGTCCCCGATCCTGTCCCTGCATCATCTTGCACCAGCAGGGATGCCTACGTCCATACCCGTTTTCAGGCAGGGGATGAGCTGACGTCAACTGGCCTTCCTCTGCCTGCGGACGTGGCTATCCAGGTCCGGGTTGAGCCTGTCCTGGCTGGTGTGGCGTTGCGTCAACGGGCCATGCGAGGTGACCTGCAGTCTTTTCATGGAGAGACTGCACGTCATCTCGAATGGCTCGATGACCACGTCAGCCTGCTGGGACAGGTCACCCAGGCCGGATTCCTCCGTCTGATGGGGCTTGCTCCGACCCCTTCCTCAACTGGACCCCCTACATGCCAGCCGTCCTCTGTGCCATCTTCCCACCCATCAGTCACCTGGGTGCCCTGTGGAGCTGCCTCTGACGGTGCGGCCAGGCTGGTGGAGGAGGCATCCCTGCCACAGTCGGGAGTCAGACGTCCAGCAGGGGTGGCCACATCTACGACTGCACCCCAGCCGGCGGAGGATGTGCAGGCAGAAGGAGGCAGTGCACGGGCAGAGGCAGAGCAGCAGCAGCAACATGGTGGGAGCCATGAAGGCTAGGAGCCTTCGACATCGGAGGGGCAGGCATCGGCCGGAGGGCAGGAGGACCCAGGACAGAGAGTGTCTTCCGTGTGGCAGCGGTTGGGCCACGCCATAGATGCGGAGTGGCGGCGGGCGGAAGAGGCACGGCTCACAATGGTCAGGGCGGAGAACTCCATGCGGAGGGCCCTGAGGTGGGCCGAGTGCCTCGAGGCAATCCGCAGGGCGTTGGAGGAGGACACGGCGTCGTCCCTGCGGACCCTCGGGCCCGTGGAACAGGACCGCCTCCGCGACATCGAACAGGAGTTCGATGATGCCCTAGCCCGGAACACCACGGAGTGAGCCGCTGGACTTGCCCGCCGCCTTTGTATATAGTTCTTTAGTTTTAAGTTTCCTTTGTTTGTTCTTATGATTTGGAGTCGACGGACACTGCTCCACTTTTTGTATATAGTTACATTTTAGTTAGGGTTTTTTGTAGGTTTCCTTTGTTCAGTTGGGCTCATGGACCCTTGGAAGTTTTGTACATAGTTCTTCATTGGATTGATTTTATTTTTCATTTGACTTTGGACATTTTTTTGGATTAGGATTTGGTGTTTTTATTTTTTTAAACGGACATGCAGCTTATCTTTTTTTCATTGCCATTGTAGTTTGTTTCATTTCTTTTGCATTCTTATTTTTTTTAATACAATTTTGTTTTCATACTTCACTGTGTGGTATCATCTCATTGGTTTCATGCATGTCATGTTGGGTGTTTTCCCATTCAATTGCAACCATTGTGTGTGACGGACATGGGTTCATTAGCTTTATGAACATTGGGGGTGTATGGGTTACTTGGTAGGGCTTTTTGGCTGTGGAGGCTGACCATAACGCACATGATTGGGGATTGTGAGGACCTGGTGAAGGCTGCCCATGGTGGCTGGGGGGTGGGGGTGCAGGGGGACATGAGTGGGGGCCTGGTGGGGGCTGCCCATGGTGGCTGGGGGGTGGGGGTGGGTGGGAGACATGAGTGGGGGTCTGGTGGAGGGTGCCCCTGGTGGCTGAGGGGTGGGGGTGGTGGGAGACATGAGTGTGGGCCTGGTGGAGGGTGCCCCTGGATGCTGGGGGGTGGGGGTGGTGGGAGACATGAGTGGGGGCCTGGTGGAGGGTGCCCCTGCACTGCTGGGGGTTGCGGTGATAGGGGACATGGGTGGGGGGCCTGGTGGAGGGTGCCCCTGGTGGCTGGGGGGTGGGGGTGGTGGGAGACATGAGTGGGGGCCTGGTGGAGGTGGCCCCTGCACTGCTGGGGGGTGGGGGTGGTGGGAGACATGAGTGGGGGGGCCTGGTGGAGGGTGCCCCTGGATGCTGGGGGGTGGGGGTGGTGGGAGACATGAGTGGGGGCCTGGTGAAGGGTGCCCCTGGATGCTGGGGGGTGGGGGTGCAGGGGGACATGAGTGGGGGCCTGGTGGGGGCTGCCCATGGTGGCTGGGGGGTGGGGGTGGGTGGGAGACATGAGTGGGGGCCTGGTGGAGGGTGCCCCTGGTGGCTGGGGGGTGGGGGTGGTGGGAGACATGGGTGAGGGCCATGGTGGAAGGTGTCCCTGGTGGCTGGGGGGTGGGGGTGGTGGGAGACATGAGTGGGGGCCTGGTGGAGGGTGCCCCTGGTGGCTGGGTGGTGGGGGTGGTGGGAGACATGAGTGTGGGCCTGGTGGAGGGTGCCCCTGGATGCTGGGGGGTGGGGGTGGTGGGAGACATGAGTGGGGGCCTGGTGGAGGGTGCCCCTGCACTGCTGGGGGGTGGGGGTGATAGGGGACATGGGTGGGGGGCTGGTGGAGGGTGCCCCTGGTGGCTGGGGGGTGGGGGTGGTGGGAGACATGAGTGGGGGGGCCTGGTGGAGGGTGCCCCTGGATGCTGGGGGCTGGGGGTGGTGGGAGACATGAGTGGGGGCCTGGTGAAGGGTGCCCCTGGATGCTGGGAGGCGGGGGTGCCGGGGGACATGAGTGGGGGCCTGGTGGGGGCTGCCCATGGTGGCTGGGGGGTGGGGGTGGGTGGGAGACATGAGTGGGGGCCTGGTGGAGGGTGCCCCTGGTGGCTGGGTGGTGGGGTTGGTGGGAGACATGGGTGGGGGCCTGGTGGAGGGTGCCCCTGGTGGCTGGGGGGTGGGGGTGGTGGGAGACATGAGTAGGGGCCTGGTGGAGGGTGCCCCTGGTGGCTGGGTGGTGGGGGTGGTGGGAGACATGAGTGTGGGCCTGGTGGAGGGTGCCCCTGGATGCTGGGGGGTGGGGGTGGTGGGAGACATGAGTGGGGGCCTGGTGGAGGGTGCCCCTGCACTGCTGGGGGGTGGGGGCGATAGGGGACATGGGTGGGGGCCTGGTGGAGGGTGCCCCTGGTGGCTGGGGGTGGGGGTGGTGGGAGACATGGGTGGGGGCCTGGTGGAGGGTGCCCCTGGGGGGTGGGGGTGGTGGGAGACATGAGTGGGGGCCTGGTGGAGGGTGCCCCTGGTGGCTGGGTGGTGGGGGTGGTGGGAGACATGAGTGTGGGCCTGGTGGAGGATGCCCCTGGATGCTGGGGGGTGGGGGTGGTGGGAGACATGAGTGGGGGCCTGGTGGAGGGTGCCCCTGCACTGCTGGGGGGTGGGGGTGATAGGGGACATGGGTGGGGGCCTGGTGGAGGGTGCCCCTGGTGGCTGGGGGGTGGGGGTGGTGGGAGACATGAGTGGGGGCCTGGTGGAGGCTGCCCCTGCACTACTGGGGGGTGGGGGTGGTGGGAGACTTGCATTGTTGATCAGTAGTGCAAGGTGACATGTGGGTTGGCTGGGGGGCATGCCCATGGTGGATGGGCTGCCTGCGGGACATGAGCAGGGGTGCAGGGTAGTCGCCCGTGGTGTGGGCTGCCTGCAGGGGCCGTGGAGGTTGTGGAGCGTACACCTGGGAGGACCCACATGGCCAATTCACGTGTAGTACTCCCCAGAACCCCTGAAATACACATACCCTGCTGAAATCGCGTGTGGAACTTCCCGCGCACCCCTGAAATACACGTACCCTGCTGAAATCGCGTGTGGAACTTCCCGCGCACCCCTGGAATACACGTACCCTGCTGAAATCGCGTGTGGAACTTCCCGTGCACCCATGGAATACACGTACCCTGCTCGCACTGGGCCAATCGCGTGTGGAACTTCCCGCGCACCCCTGAAATACACGTACCCTGCTTGCACGGGGCCAATCGCGTGTGGAACTTCCCGCGCACCCATGGAATACACGTACCCTGCTCGCACTGGGCCAATCGCGTGTGGAACTTCCCGCGCACCCCTGAAATACACGTACCCTGCTGGAATCGCGTGTGGAACTTCCCGCGCACCCCTGGAATACACGTACCCTGCTGAAATCGCGTGTGGAACTTCCCGCACACCCATGGAATACACGTACCCTGCTCGCACTGGGCCAAACGCGTGTGGAACTTCCCGCGCACCCCTGAAATACACGTACCCTGCTGGAATCGCATGTGGAACTTCCCGCGCACCCCTGGAATACACGTACCCTGCTGAAATCGCGTGTGGTACTTCCCGCGCACCCATGGAATACACATACCCTGCTCGCACTGGCCCAATCGCGTGTGGAACTTCCCGCGCACCCCTGAAATACACGTACCCTGCTGAAATCGCGTGTGGAACTTCCCGCGCACCCATGGAATACACGTACCCTGCTCGCACTGTGTCAATCGCGTGTGGAACTTCCCGCGCACCCCTGAAATACACGTACCCTGCTTGCACGGGCCAATCGCGTGTGGAACTTCCCGCGCACCCATGGAATACACGTACCCTGCTCGCACTGGGCCAATCGCGCGTGGAACTTCCCGCGCACCCCTAAAATACACGTACCCTGCTGGAATCGCGTGTGGAACTTCCCGCGCACCCCTAGAATACACGTACCCTGCTGAAATCGCGTGTGGTACTTCCCGCGCACCCATGGAATACACGTACCCTGCTCGCACTGGGCCAATCGCGTGTGGAACTTCCCGCGCACCCCTGAAATACACGTACCCTGCTGAAATCGCCTGTGGAACTTCCCGCGCACCCCTGGAATACACGTACCCTGCTGAAATCGCGTGTGGAACTTCCCGCGCACCCATGGAATACACGTACCCTGCTTGCACGGGGCCAATCGCGTGTGGAACTTCCCGCGCACCCCTGAAATACACGTTCCCCGCTTGGCGTTTGCTGTTTGCCAGCCCGGTGAACTGGTCCAGGGTTAGCGCAGCCCTTTGCGATGATTTAGCGATTTTGATGGCTTTTCCTTGCGCGAGGGCGTTCTTGGGGGCGTTACTGGCGCTGCTGCAGGGTCGCTGCGATTCTCTGCGCCACGGCTGGTTTGGGAGCCTAAAATCCATGAATACGCTGTGCGCGGAAATCGGTTTTAGCGCACGTGCCTGGCGCAGACAATCGCACGCGGACACTCCGCGCCAGCCGCTTGCGACACTTTTCTGTGAAATTCTATGAATTACCCTGTTATTTTTCTTTCCTCTAGTCTCAAGCTGCCACTCACAAAGTTTGAGCCTGGTGTTTTGCGGGAAATTTGGAGAAATTGAATTATGCAGTAATCACACTGAGGCGTTGTGTATGTGCTACTCTAGTCCTCCACTAAGGTGGCAGCAACGATAAACACTGAGAAAGAGGTAGGCAATTACAGATTTGTGAGTGTTCTCTTTAAATTGTAAATATGGATAGGAAACATTCCAGAAACATTACGTAATCCTGAACTACAAGCAGGCACAATGGTAGTCATAAGCAACGCAGGCACCACTAATTAAAATGTTGTAGGAGCTTTGTATTATCCCTAACCCTAGCACCAAAGTGCCTTCTTTTTTGTTTACTGTGCCACTTGCCCATAACAGCTCCGTCATCTGTGCCTGTTCTAGACACCTGTACAACCCATTGTGACACTGCATGTGCCCCTACGAGCCACAGTACCCGCTCCTGTCATTGCAGGTACAGTTTCTCATACAATCTCATCTGCAGATGAGCTTCACCAGATTATTGTTGTGGAAGAATGCCATCTATGAGGGTGTGCAATCTTGAGCTTTTTAGATTTTTGCTATGCCAAGTGATGGTAGTTTTCCGTATAAAACAGTGTACACTGTTAAACGGACCTCCGTTTTAAATGCTCCAGGCTAAAAAGTAATGATAACCAGTGTGTATTCTCATTGGCCTTGTCTACAGACTCATTAGTGGGGCTGGGTGAAATTGTGAAATTCTATTGTACGAGCAGCAGAAGCGAAATCTGTAAGATTTTGATTCATGTTGCCACAATCCGCCATTTGGTCAACCCTGCATATCGAAAAGAGTGGCGCAAAGTTTCTCGTGCCATTTCGTGAGTCAAAACAAGCCACGGCAAGTTTCTCGTGCCACTGCTTGAACCTAGCATAGTTCAAAAAGATTGGCACAAAGTTTCTTGTGCCGCTGCGCAAATCTAGCACGAATCAAAAAGGGCGACATGAAGGTTCTCATACCTCTGCACAAACCTAGTACAAATAAAACAAAAAGCAATGTGAAGTTTCTTGTGCCGCTGCACGAACCTACCACTGTTAGAAAAAACAGAGTGATGTTTTTCATGCCTCAACTCAAAGCTAGTATGGTTCAAAAAATAAGCCAGTGCAAAGTTTCTCATGTCGCTGCGCAAAACTAGCACGGATCATGGAAAACAGCACAATCTTTATCATGCTGCTGCACGAAACTACCAAGGATTGGAAAAGACCCTCACGAAGAATCATGTGCCGCTGCACGAAACTAGTGCGGATCAAAAAAAGACCTGCACAAAGTTTCTCTTGTCTCAAACCTAGCATGGATCGAGGAAAGACCTGCACGAAGTTTCTTGTGATGCTGTGTGGAAACCTATAACGAATTTAAAAAATGCTCAAAGTTACTTGTGGCACTGCATGAAACTAGCACAGTCTAGAAAAAAATGCACAAAGTTTATCTTGCCGCTGCACAAAACTAAAATGGATCAAAAGAAAAGACCTGTGCAAATGTTCTCGTCGCTTACACAAAACTAACATGGGAACGAAACAGCAGACTCCACCAAAAAGGCACAAAACTGGACAAAGTTTCAGTGTTGGCGGAACCGTAATGCTGATTTTGCGGAAATAGCTGGAAGGGGATTCTAAACCATTCTATTGGAATCAAATACATTCCAACAGCTATGGGCTGACTTTAAAAGCACTGACAACCATGTACAAACTATCTTCAACTGCATATCCTCATTTGTCCGGTGGAAGTACTTTGGCTAAATATAAATATTAAGCTATATCTAGCAATAAATGGTGGCATTTGTGGAAATACATTTCTGCTGCCAAAACCGAATCTGATGTCATTATTTGATCCACTTAATCTGCAACTGCAGAGCCATTTGTGTATTTACGCCTGGCCTTGGGAGTTTCACCCACAATTGATGCTGAGCCTGCTCAAAATGTCCTTGGTCCTTTGCTAGGGCAACCCTGACACCTTCCCAAGGAGAACACGACATAGCTCCTTTGGGTTATGGATTGGAGACCTGTCAAAGCAGGTGGTGGCTCACACATAAACCCAAGCCTCGTCTATTTAGGGATTCTTACAGATTCATCAAGTAAAAGGGTGCATCTTCAGGTAGTGGCCTATTCAGAGATAAAGCTAGTGGCTGGGGAACATCTCCCCCAGGAAGAGGTTACACTTGGCCCCTTCCACCCAACCACTATCTTGACTGGAGAGTACACATCCAGAGCATCCCTCATGCTCCTTTCACACCCGTGGGACAGGTCCAGAAATTCTTAAGAATATTGAAAGAAGACATATCAGATGTTTAAGTAACAGAACTTGTGCACCATGGGTGCAAGATATAGTTGCTTTCACTACCCCCAGATTCCCTTCAAGATTATTTCTCTGCAGGAAGGACTATAGATCAGAGGGTGAAGTGGTTCTGCTTCACGCGCAAGAAAGTGGCTCAGGTACCTTCTCAACACTCTTTCCTTTCCCTCATCATTCCGGTATATTTAGATTAATCATCATCATCAAGCAGGTCAACTAGTAAATTTGGAATCTTCCATTCAGGATGGAAACTATCCAGAACAGATCAAGGTCATGTTTTAGCTGCTTTCTCGCAGTGGAACATGAATCTGTTTGCCTTTTTTTCTGCCTCATCCACCCCTTCTCACATCTTTGCCATCCACCACGCATTGTCTGCTCACAGAGTACTTTGCTTCCTCCTTCATTGTTCGCAATGCCCCCGCTCCCTCTTATTTTCTGCCACTCTCCATTTATCCTCTATTGTAATCACGCAAATGAATCATCCCGTTTGGCGCGTGTGTATCTTGACATTTCCGCTTCATTTGTATTTGTTTATGTATAACGCGCACCATCCGGCCCAGGTGCATCTGGGCGCAACTTGAGCAAATATACATACATATCCTATATACATACATAGTTATATACATGCATAGTAGGCAGACAGATATATATACATACATTGCAATAGCAGTTAACCAGGTGAGGCATAGAGACAGAAAATGTACATCGGGCAGAGATCAATGGATAGATATGAGATAGCAAAAGTGGAGCGATAGTCATAGTAACATAGAAGTTTGGCAGGTAATTATGCCGTGTTTTAGAAATTAACAAAGTAGTCGGAAGCAGCAGGCTGACGGGCTGAGGCGTATAGCACAAGTCAAGCAGTGCCTCAATTCTGATCGAAGAGCCAAGATTTAGTTTTCAACTTGAAGGTGTTAAATGAGTCTTCAGATCTGATGCTGACAGGGAGGGTGTTCCACAGCTTGGAGGATAGGACAGGGAAGCTTGTGCCCCCCCGCTTTCTGGAGTTTGAACCTTGGAATCGATAGGCTATGGATCTGTGCAGTTCTTTGCAGTTGGGTGGAGGAATGGAGGGAGAGCCGGTTGCAGAGGTGGGGGGGGCCTTGTTGGCAAGGCATTTGTGCGTGAGGGCAAGAGTTTTTAATGAGATTCTCTGCTTGACCGGTAGCCAATGTAGGTTAGTTCTGGATTCGGAAATTTGGTGGTTTCTAGGAATGTTTAGGGCTGCCCTGATGGCATTGTTCTGAGTGATTTGTAGTTTATTCAGATTCCCTTGGTTAGTCCCTAAGTAGAGGGCACTACAATAGTCAATTTTAGACATAATGAGCGATCTGGCTAGAGTGACGCTGTTAGAGGTAGTCAGAAATGGTCTACAAGCTGCAAAAAGTTTACAAGTGTAGGCAGAGGCTGATCTGACTGCATTTGTTTGACGAGACAAGGATAGAGTGGCGTCAAGGTAAAAACCTAATGTTTTTGTGTCTTTGGAGACTTTGATGGTGTTTCCATCTATGGTAAATGACTGTTAGGAAGGATCTAGTTTGCAAAAATGCTGCGAGGAGCCAGGATGAGAAGCTCCGTCTTGTCATTGTTGAGGCATAGTTCACGTTGGGCCATCCAGGCTTGGATGACCAGATAAACGTTGTTCAAGGCCTTGGTGTCAACTAAATAGTCGCCAGTGATGGGGATGAGTATCTGGGTGTCGTCAGCATAGTTGGTATAGGAGACACCCAGATAATCAAGTACATCAAAGAGCGGTTTAGTGAAAACGTTATAAAGTGTAGGTGACACGCAAGAACCTTGGGGAACGCCGCAGTGAATTGGAGCGGGGTCAGCGGCTGCGGTAGGTGAGAAGACCCTCATGGATCTGTTACACAGAAAGGATTTGATCAATGCCGTGGCTGAGTCCGAGAAGTGGGCAGCAGAATGAAGGTGCAGGCATAAGATTTGGTGGTTGACCAGATCAAAAGCCGCTGAGAGGTCTAGGAGAAGTAGCATTGCAAGTTTCCCATTGTCTTTCAGGACCTCAATTTGGGTTTTTAGTTCTATCAGAGCTGTCTCAGTCCCATGTGTCGGGTGGAATCCAGATTGCCGTAGACCTAGGAGATTATTGGATTCCAAGTAGTCTTGGATCTGTAGGTATGCCGCACGGCCTAAGATCTTGAGCAAAAACGGGACGGTGGTCATGGGTCTGAAATTAGTGGGAAGCTTGGGTCTAAGGATGTTTTTTTAAGCAGTGGGATCACTCATGCATCATTGAAGTTGTCGGGGACAGTGCCTGTTTTAAAAGAGGAATTAATGAAGGCCGTGATGAATGGGGCCAAGTCGTGGGCAGATTCCTTGATGATAGGAGCAGGGCACGGATCACCATGGCAGTTTGAAGGTTTGATTCTCTTGATGGGGGCACCCCCATGACTTCTGATTTTTTCTTATTCCCACAAGGGACACCATAGTCTTGTGCTGTGAGGGATTCCTCACATTTCATTGTTTTCCATGCCCTGAAATGAATGCTTCTTTCCAGCTCCCATAGACACTCATGGGAACCATGGAAAAATTGTGCATGGATTCAAAGCTATGAAATAAGGTGTGTCTACCCTACAAAGCCATCACTGCCCTGATTAAGAGGGGAGAGTGTATGACTTCAGTGTATCCAGAAGGTGCACACTTCCATGTCCCAATCTGCCCTCCCCAAAGGTGCATCCTGTAATTTGCCACAACCTTGGACAGTTTCTATTCAAAATGCACAGTTTCCTATTTGCTCTGGCATATCAGAAGGAGTTTGTGGTAATCTAAAAAGTTCTACTAGAATGCCAATGGCTGCTGGTTTTGGAGATCCTCATGACACGATGGAATATTTCTAAATTCTTCCATGGAGAAAAGTTGCTTGTCTGATACCGCCATCACAACAATCCCAGCCCACAATCTGGGAAAGGATACAGACTGTGTTTAAGCTAAATGATCTGTTTTATTTAAAATAATAAATGAAGAAATTAAAGGTCGTACTTTGATTTTGAATGCTGAGGAAGTCACCCACAATATTCCACATAAATATTGGAAGCTTGTCTACAGGAAAGAAACATAACCTATCTGTTATTATCTCGATAACGTTTACATTCACAATGCACACAGACATCTCTCCACATCAAAAAGCAAATCTGAATTCTAGACAAAAAAGTAGAAGTCCCTCGACTATGAACATATCAATTACCACTTAATATCAGTGTCAAAAGGTCAAAACAATTTTTAGGATACACTTCACACAATCAAATGTACTTAGTCTTCTCTGAAACCATCGACAGGTGTTGGCATCAGACAAAAATACTGGGTTTAAATATAATGGTGTTATTTTAGAATGTTGGACACTATTGTTATCTAGCTTGTGCATAGATACAAGAATGTTTGATAGGTTAAATTTAGCTACCTTGTCTACAGGCTTGGGTTTAGGGTAGACGCTTTTATTCTGGAGAGAAAATAATCTTGTTGTATGAAAGGGCTGCACAGGCATGAGATCACAACATTGACGTAGGAATGGAATCAGAAAATTAACTTTACTTGCCATTAGGAGTCAATTGAAGGTATAATCCTGTGCAATCTTTTATTTGGAAAAATAATATTGGTTCTTTATCTTGACATTATTTTCTTGTGGTTTACTGGAAGAAAATCACCTGCTTCCTATTCCACTTTGAGGACTAGAAAGCTATATTCAGAATGTGTTAATCACTGGTTACTGTCAGAGACATGCATGCTCTGTGCAATTATAGATTTTAAGACATTCGATTATAAGTGTACATCCACAAAGTTTCTTCTGTGCACGTCGCCCGGCTTACCTTTCTACACTTTCCTTAGTTACAATCTGAGTGACTTCTACCTCCTCGACACTACATCTATACAACCTACTGGGTCCATGTAATAACGTCCCCACAAAAATATCGCCATGCAAAAATAATGCTGAAAAATGGCTGTTTTTTGTGGGCACATTATTGCATGGAACATGCGGGGGACAGCCCTGCAACCCCCAAACCCTTTTTTTTTTCCTTTATTTTTTTTTGGGCTGCTCCTATCCCCATATATATGGTCACCCATATAATATCGCCATGACCTTTTCCCGGCGATATTATGTACGGCGACCATATATATGGGGATAATATTACCTGATACCAACCTACTGCAAGGATTGCATTATCCATGCTGCACTCTGGATCCATTTGAAACAGAACCTGAATCCATTGGACTACAGGTTTTATTACCCGAGAGGGGATCCCTGGGACCTTTGTTTTTTACATATAAGCTGAGTGATAAATGTCTTGGGGCAATTCCTACAGCCACATTACCGATTATGCTTCAGTTCAGGTCAGTCATTTATATTTACTTGTTAATTGAAGTCCAGTCATAACAGATAGTGATGCCCAAAAATATCTTTTCAACATGGATCAGATGCAACAGAAAGAAGACATATCAGATGTTTAAGTAACAGAACTTGTGCACCATGGGTGCAAGATATAGTTGCTTTCACTACCCCCAGATTCCCTTCAAGATTATTTCTCTTCAGGAAGGACTATAGATCAGAGGGTGAAGTGGTTCTGCTTCACGCGCGAGAAAGTGGCTCAGGTACCTTCTCAACACTCTCTCCTTTCCCTCATCATTCCGGTATATTTAGATTAATCATCATCATCAAGCAGGTCAACTAGTAAATTTGGAATCTTCCATTCAGGATGGAAACTATCCAGAACAGATCAAGGTCATGTTTTAGCTGCTTTCTCGCAGTGGAACATGAATCTGTTTGCCTTTTTTCTGCCTCATCCACCCCTTCTCACATCTTTGCCATCCACCACCCATTGTCTGCTCACAGAGTACTTTGCTTCCTCCTTCATTGTTCGCAATGCCCCCGCTCCCTCTTATTTTCTGCCACTCTCCATTTATCCTCTATTGTAATCACGCAAATGAATCATCCCGTTTGGCGCGTGTGTATCTTGACATTTCCGCTTCATTTGTATTTGTTTATGTATAACGCGCACCATCCGGCCCAGGTGCATCTGGGCGCAACTTGAGCAAATATACATACATATCTCATATACATACATAGTTATATACATGCATAGTAGGCAGACAGATATATATACATACATTGCAATAGCAGTTAACCAGGTGAGGCATAGAGACAGAAAATGTACATCGGGCAGAGATCAATGGATAGATATGAGATAGCAAAAGTGGAGCGATAGTCATAGTAACATAGAGGTTTGGCAGGTAATTATGCCGTGTTTTAGAAATTAACAAAGTAGTCGGAAGCAGCAGGCTGACGGGCTGAGGCGTATAGCACAAGTCAAGCAGTGCCTCAATTCTGATCGAAGAGCCAAGATTTAGTTTTCAACTTGAAGGTGTTAAATGAGTCTTCAGATCTGATGCTGACAGGGAGGGTGTTCCACAGCTTGGAGGATAGGACAGGGAAGCTTGTGCCCCCCCGCTTTCTGGAGTTTGAACCTTGGAATCGATAGGCTATGGATCTGTGCAGTTCTTTGCAGTTGGGTGGAGGAATGGAGGGAGAGCCGGTTGCAGAGGTGGGGGGGGCCTTGTTGGCAAGGCATTTGTGCGTGAGGGCAAGAGTTTTTAATGAGATTCTCTGCTTGACCGGTAGCCAATGTAGGTTAGTTCTGGATTCGAAAATTTGGTGGTTTCTAGGAATGTTTAGGGCTGCCCTGATGGCATTGTTCTGAGTGATTTGTAGTTTATTCAGATTCCCTTGGTTAGTCCCTAAGTAGAGGGCACTACAATAGTCAATTTTAGACATAATGAGCGTTCTGGCTAGAGTGACGCTGTTAGAGGTAGTCAGAAATGGTCTACAAGCTGCAAAAAGTTTACAAGTGTAGGCAGAGGCTGATCTGACAGCATTTGTTTGACGAGACAAGGATAGAGTGGCGTCAAGGTAAAAACCTAATGTTTTTGTGTCTTTGGAGACTTTGATGGTGTTTCCATCTATGGTAAATGACTGGTAGGAAGGATCTAGTTTGCTAAAACGCTGCGAGGAGCCAGGATGAGAAGCTCCGTCTTGTCATTGCTGAGGCATAGTTCACGTTGGGCCATCCAGGCTTGGATGACCAGATAAACGTTGTTCAAGGCCTTGGTGTCAACTAAATAGTCGCCAGTGATGGGGATGAGTATCTGGGTGTCGTCAGCATAGTTGGTATAGGAGACACCCAGATAATCAAGTACATCAAAGAGCGGTTTAGTGAAAACGTTATAAAGTGTAGGTGACACGCAAGAACCTTGGGGAACGCCGCAGTGAATTGGAGCGGGGTAAGCGGCTGCGGTAGGTGAGAAGACCCTCATGGATCTGTTACACAGAAAGGATTTGATCAATGCCGTGGCCGTGGCTGAGTCCGAGAAGTGGGCAGCAGAATGAAGGTGCAGGCATAAGATTTGGTGGTTGACCAGATCAAAAGTCGCCGAGAGGTCTAGGAGAAGTAGCATTGCAAGTTTCCCATTGTCTTTCAGGACCTCATTTTGGGTTTTTAGTTCTATCAGAGCTGTCTCAGTCCCATGTGTCGGGTGGAATCCAGATTGTCGTAGACCTAGGAGATTATTGGATTCCAAGTAGTCTTGGATCTGTAGGTATGCCGCACGGTCTAAGATCTTGAGCAAAAACGGGACGGTGGTCATGGGTCTGAAGTTAGTGGGAAGCTTGGGTCTAAGGATGTTTTTTTAAGCAGTTGGATCACCCATGCATCATTGAAGTTGTCGGGGACAGTGCCTGTTTTAAAAGAGGAATTAATGAAGGCCGTGATGAATGGGGCCAAGTCGTGGGCAGATTCCTTGATGATAGGAGCAGGGCACGGATCACCATGGCAGTTTGAAGGTTTGATTCTCTTGATGGGGGCACCCCCATGACTTCTGATTTTTTTCTTATTCCCACAAGGGACACCATAGTCTTGTGCTGTGAGGGATTCCTCACATATCATTGTTTTCCATGCCCTGAAATGAATGCTTCTTTCCAGCTCCCATAGACACTCATGGGAACCATGGAAAAATTGTGCATGGATTCAAAGCTATGAAATAAGGTGTGTCTACCCTACAAAGCCATCACTGCCCTGATTAAGAGGGGAGAGTGTATGACTTCAGTGTATCCAGAAGGTGCACACTTCCATATCCCAATCTGCCCTCCCCAACAGTGCATCCTGTAATTTGCCACAACCTTGGACAGTTTCTATTCAAAATGCACAGTTTCCTATTTGCTCTGGCATATCAGAAGGAGTTTGTGGTAATCTAAAAAGTTCTACTAGAATGCCAATGGCTGCTGGTTTTGGAGATCCTCATGACACGATGGAATATTTCTAAATTCTTCCATGGAGAAAAGTTGCTTGTCTGATACCGCCATCACAACAATCCCAGCCCACAATCTGGGAAAGGATACAGACTGTGTTTAAGCTAAATGATCTGTTTTATTTAAAATAATAAATGAAGAAATTAAAGGTCGTACTTTGATTTTGAATGCTGAGGAAGTCACCCACAATATTCCACATAAATATTGGAAGCTTGTCTACAGGAAAGAAACATAACCTATCTGTTATTATCTCGATAACGTTTACATTCACAATGCACACAGACATCTCTTCACATCAAAAAGCAAATCTGAATTCTAGACAAAAAAGTAGAAGTCCCTCGACTATGAACATATCAATTACCACTTAATATCAGTGTCAAAAGGTCAAAACAATTTTTAGGATACACTTTACACAATCAAATGTACTTAGTCTTCTCTGAAACCATCGACAGGTGTTGGCATCAGACAAAAATACTGGGTTTAAATATAATGGTGTTATTTTAGAATGTTGGACACTATTGTTATCTAGCCTGTGCATAGATACAAGAATGTTTGATAGCTTAAATTTAGCTACCCTGTCTACAGGCTTGGGTTTAGGGTACACGCTTTTATTCTGGAGAGAAAATAATCTTGTTGTATGAAAGGGCTGCACAGGCATGAGATCACAACATTGACGTAGGAATGGAATCAGAAAATTAACTTTACTTGCCATTAGGAGTCAATTGAAGGCATAATCCTGTGCAATCTTTTATTTGGAAAAATAATATTGGTTCTTTATCTTGACATTATTTTCTTGTGGTTTACTGGAAGAAAATCACCTGCTTCCTATTCCACTTTGAGGACTAGAAAGCTATATTCAGAATGTGTTAATCATTGGTTACTGTCAGAGACATGCATGCTCTGTGCAATTATAGATTTTAAGACATTCGATTATAAGTATACATCCACAAAGTTTCTTCTGTGCACGTCGCCCGGCTTACCTTTCTACACTTTCCTTAGTTCCAATCTGAGTGACTTCTACCTCCTCGACACTACATCTATACAACCTACTGGGTCCATGTAATAACGTCCCCACAAAAATATTGCCATGCAAAAATAATGCTGAAAAATGGCTGTTTTTTGTGGGCACATTATTGCATGGAACATGCGGGGGACAGCCCCGCAACCCCCAAACCCTTTTTTTTTCCTTTATTTTTTTTGGGCTGCTCCTATCCCCATATATATGGTCACCCATATAATATCGCCATGACCTTTTCCCGGCAATATTATGTACGGCGACCATATATATGGGGATAATATTACCTGATACCAACCTACTGTAAGGATTGCATTATCCATGCTGCACTCTGGATCCATTTGAAACAGAACCTGAATCCATTGGACTACAGGTTTTATTACCCGAGAGGGGATCCCTGGGACCTTTGTTTTTTACATATAAGCTGAGTGATAAATGTCTTGGGGCAATTCCTACAGCCACATTACCGATTATGCTTCAGTTCAGGTCAGTCATTTATATTTACTTGTTAATTGAAGTCCAGTCATAACAGATAGTGATGCCCCAAAAATATCTTTTCAACATGGATCAGATGCAACAGTTGGTTGGAGCTGTACAGAATTTGACCATAGAAGAACAGACCTTAAAACAAGAGAACCTAATGTTATATCAGCAAGTGGCTTGCACAACTGGTCCTGTGGACATACCCCCATGGCTTTTACCTGAAGGCAAATATGACGGCAATCCTCATAAGCTGAAAGAGTTCACTGTACCATTTACCTTTAAAGCAGCCTAATTTCCAACAGAAAGAAACAAGTTTGGCCATATGTTATCACACCTCCCAGGAGCAGCCATAGCATGGGCTACTCCTTTGGTAACCACAAAAAATCCCATACTAGATACTTGTCAGGCATTTGTAAACAGTCTAGGGGCTATGTTTGGTAGACACAAATTAACAGTATCAGCACAGGAACAACTCTTAGATTTCAAGCTGGGATCCATCGACCTCTTGGCTTACATAACCCGCTTCAGACAGATGGCTGCCGATACTGCCTGGCCTGATAATGCCCTGATTACTCTATTTAGAAGGGGTCTTGCTGAAGACCTAAAATATGAAGTTTCCTGAGTACCACAGTTAGCCAACTTGGCTGAAATAATCACTTTAGTGAAGCAATTAGACTACCGTTTCCAGGAGCACCACATGGAACGTAAAAAGGAAGATCAGTACAACAAAGCAATGACCCTCCTCAGAGCCTTACTAAAGCAGTCGAACAAGAGGAACCCATGCAATTGGGAGTAGCTAGAGGTCTCTTAAACACTGACGAAAGAAACAGAAGACATACACTTGGTTTGTGTATGCACTGTGCTTCCAAACATAGACATCAGGGAAACACCAATTCCCAATTGTAAAAGAAACCGCAATCCACGAAGGCCAGCTAGGTTCCCCTGAACAGACAACCCTTATGTCTTCAAGACCAATGGGCTAGGTTTAATGGAATCCGTAGGGTTTTAAAGGATATTCCTATCACAATGGAAGTCATGGATGGTTCTCCTTTGGTTTTGGGCCCCATTTTTGAACAGACTTCTCCTTTGGTCATGAGTAGTGCATCTCATAAGGAACAACTTACATTTGACATCATAAAGGCTGCCCACTATCCAATAATGTTATGTTTGTTTTGGTTGCAACGTCACAACCCCTTTGTCAATTAGAATGTTGGTTCCTTATTCCTGGCATATGAATTCTGCGTGTCTTATTCTTTAACTCAGGGCTTTATTAGATTACACTATTCCCACTCATCAATACCTGTTTTGACTTCATCAACCCCTATTGAAAATATTAAAACTATTCCTGAACAATACCCTGAATTCCAAGATGTGATCTCTGAATTTCAATACAAAGAGTTACCTCCTCATTTTAGGGATGGCTGTGTTATCAATCTCATACCGGACAAACCGGTACCCTTTGGCCAAATCTATTTCCCATCAGAGAAAGAAAAAGAAGTACTGGAGGAATAGCTTCAGACCAATCTAAATAAGAGTCTAATTACTGAATTTAAATAACCTGCTGGAGCGTTCTTGTTTTTTATTCGCAAAAAGAACTACATCCTAGCATTGACATTTGTGGCCTAAATAAAATCAGAGTGCCTGATAAATATCCTGTGCATCTAATTCCAGACATTCAGGAAGTAGTCGAAGGAGCCTCCATCTATACAAAACTTGACCTTAGAGTAGCATACCATCTCATCCGAGTGCTTGCGGGTGATGAATGAAAAATGTCACCTTGCATGCCATTTGGTCATTATGAATTTCAAGTAAAGCCATTTGATCTTTCTAATGCATCCGCAATTTTCCAGAGATTCATGGACCACGTATTTTGCTGAGCGTCTTTTTCAATCAGCTATTGTTTATCTGGATAATATATTGGTTCATTCACAAAATCCGTCTGACCATACGGTAAACGGAAGCACAAAAATACAAATCAACTACATCTGTCTCAGTCTGCTATGTACCGGGCAGACCTTTACAAAATCAGTTGGTTGCTCGCTACAAACATCTGTATCATGTCCAAATTCCGAGTGGCTTTTAAAACAAATTTTATTCACAGCATCGAATGCATTTATACTTAAAAAATGACAGAGACAATTGATTATTTCACTAAATTAGCAAATATTTTAGCACTACCTCAGGTACCCACAGCTTCATGGATGGGTCAGCACTTTCTACAAACCATCTTTTACTGACATGATTTGTCAGATATGATTTCCTTAGATAGTGAAACACTATATATTTCTATCAAGAGGGCCTTTAGTTCGGGATTTCATCCTCAGACAAACTGATAGATGGAGAGACTGAGCCAGATATTGGAAGGGTATTTAAGGTCTTTAAGGTCTTTTGTATCTGCAGCACAAGACAATTGATTTGATCTCCTGCCTCTCGGGGTGTTTGCATGCAATAATTCCTGTCATTCTACATTGGGGACAAGTCCTTTTCATTGCACTTATGGCTTTCCCACTTCCTATTTTCCTACTGCTACTCCTACTACAACACAATTTCCTGCTATAGCTGGCTTAATAGTGGATATCCAACAAGGACATAAAAACTGCTGTTGCTGCTCTGACTGCGGCACAAGTGCTTTGCTATCCTCCGTCTATCTTCGGCTCCTGTGCTTAGTCCTGGTGATAAAGTGTGGCTTGACGCATGTTTTCTTCCTTTTTATTTGATTTCATCCAAACTCTCACCTAAATACTTTGGTCCTTTTAAAATAGTGGGAACTTAAGGTCATGTTGCCTTTTTGTTGCATCTCCCTCCTTCCTGGTCTCAAATACACCCTCTATTTCATGTGTCCCAGTTGAAGCCTGATCTTCCTGATCATGTTCGGAGGAATGCAGTGCCTCATCCTCCTCCTGGTTGCTCACATTTGTGATTCCCGTTATTTTAGAGGACATCTCCAATATCTGGTGGATTGGAAGGACTATTCGCCTGCTGATCGTTCATGGGAACCAGTCTTTTCTGTCCATGCTCCTAGACCTGTCTGTCTCTTTCACAGGCTTCATCTGGGCAAACCGGGCTCTTCTCCTCTGGGGAGGGAGCATACTGTCACAACCCGCATCGGACAAAGATTGTTGTGGCACAGGTGGAGGTAGATTCATGCTGTATGGTTTACTGCTATGCCTTCTTCCAACATGGCACCCAGCGTGATAAGTGGCGGTTTAGTCGTTCCTGTGAACGCATGCCGTGCCACTGGCAACCTTCCTACAGCAAAGTATGTTGATCCAAGGACAACAGCACAGCACTATTATCCTAGCAAGATGCTCTGTCAGTCCGTTATTGTTTCATCCCTTCTGTGCTATTGAATATTCTTGTGTTCCTTCTTTGCTCTGTCTTTGTGCTATCTTTTCATAACTGACCTCTACCTCCTTTATATGTTTCATGCTCAGAAAGCCTACAGTCTTTAGGATTCAAGCTATTGTCCTGCGCTGTTGCTACCATCTTCCCTGCAGCTCTCTGCTTCCCTGAAATACACAAACCTTTTCAGCGTGACACTTCTCTACTGTACAGTAGCAATCTGAGTCCTCTTCTGTGCGCGCCCCCCGCTTACCTTTCTACTCTTTCCTCTGTTCCAATCTGGGTAATTGCTACCTCACCAACACTACATGTATACAACCAACTGTAAGGATTGTATTATCTATGCTGCACACGGATCAATTTGCACCAGAACCTGAATCCATTGGAGTACAGGTTATTTTACCCCATAGGTTTTCCCTGAGACCTTTGTTTTCCCTGCTTTTTACATATAACCGGGGTGATAAACATCTTGAGGTAATGCCTACGGCCGCATTACCGATTCTGCTTTAGTTCAGGTCAGTAATATATATTTACTTATTAATCAAAGTCTAGACATAACAGTCAGTCTGGCAGCAGTGATTCTGGAGAAAAGGGCAGTAATGAAATTGCTATCTAATCAGGCATCATGGATTGCAGGGATGTACTAAATTGAGGCTGTTATTGTAAAACTGGGTATTTCCAACATTAACTAACCTTTTGCAGTTATCCAAGTCATTCATTGTTATCTGCAGAGAATTTGGGATGCCAATTGTAGAACTATTTGCCTTTCAAAGACAGATGCTCTATCCTCTGTGCTTGAGCAAAGATCATCAAAACTGGGGTACAGATGCCCTGCTCTTCCAGTGGCCAAGGGGTCTCCTGCTTGCCTTCCTTGCCTGTGTGAGTCATTTTTATTACTGTATAGCTCTGTGAAGAACTGTTGTAAGCCTTCAGCCACTCCTCTGACCAGATTAATCTACTTCACCATCTTCATGTCTGACTTTATGATAGTTCACAACTGCTCATTTACTGATGATTCAGGCCAAATCCACCTGGATGAAAGCTTCCAGGGCTGCATTTGGTAGTGATTCCTTTACATACATACATTTGATGGATATTTCTGCTCACTACAAGCTATGCTATACTGATCCATCATTTGGTTTTTCTGTCCTGAAAGCAGGCGGCTCCTGATATATTATGTCTCGTGATTACATATTTTCAAATCTAATTGCACAAAGATAAGAGTGGATTTTATATTAGATTTCCAAATAGCTACACTTTTTTGTGTATCCTTAAGACATAAAGACTGGTATGAGGAAAAGTGCACAACAGAGTAATGCCCTGATTACATACTTGCATTCTTCCTTACACTGAGTCCTTCCCTTTTTCATCTCATTCCTACATCCAGCCTGCTCTTGCATTGGGTTATGTTGGGTTACTTGGCTTCACCATGGTCTTACAGGAAGGGTTGCAGGTGAACAGGCTGTTTACACTTCATAGAGGCAATGGCCTGACTGGGTTTGCTTCGGACTCATTGGACTTTAAAAAATGGGGCCCGAGGCCAGGGCTTCCGGTAGTCAATTGTTTTCACAGGTTGAAACTAGAGGCTGTACGTGCTGGAGTACTGGTTGCATAAATGAGTCTTAAGAGGAGCCAGTATTCTGGGGCAGATGAGATCGCAATCTGTAGTTCAAAGAAAACCTGTTTGTTCAGCCCTTCCTAAAATATCCGAGAGGTCCATGTGCAAACACACTTAAGGTTGAAGGCTCTATGCCAGTTGTTACTGAGTAATACATTATGTTACATGTGAATGTTTCATTGTACCATGATGTCATGACGTACCACGGACCAATCTCCAGCAAAGGCAGCCTTCGGACACGAGCTGAAGATGGTTGTAAGGATTGTCAATGACCAATGGGAAAGAATTAATTTGGAAAAGATGGAAGTTCTTTGTAAATGTTTTGTCCAATCATGTTTGAGGGGTGGGTGGTAAAATATGTGGTAGTGCTTAAACTGTTGCTAAAATGTATAAAAGGGTATCAATTGATGTAGTTTGTTAAGACTTGAGTTGGATAGTTCCACAGGACTATCCAACTGCTCCCTGAATTTGTGTACAATAAATCTTGCTTTACATACAAAACATGCACTCGTTCCTCAGGTGGTGGACCCCGGTTTGGGCTGAGCTAATTAGGGGTCTACCCCTACACCTGTGATGCTAATAGTATTAAGTACCTTGTGGTGCAGGCTTCTCCAATAACAGCCATTATCCCTCCCTTTGCTCAGACCTACCATGGCGTGAACTGGCAAGCCATTACTGGTAAAGGCCACACCACCACACAGTACTTAATGCTACTGTAGTATGACATAACATCTTTCTAAGTATAGTCCCCGTTTTCAGGATTACAATGCAGTGAATCTAAATGGGAGCTTTATACAGTCAGTGGTTATCTTGAAAATATTTTGTGGTTGAGATATTCAAGGACTATATTTGGAGAGCTGTTATGTCATTCTATGCTATGTCATGCTGTGGTAGAATTCAGTACTGTGTGGTGGTGTGGCCTTTACCCTTGCAATGCGTTAATATAGTGTTGCATACGTATACTTTATTTGTTTTATCTTACCTACACACATTGCTGCTTCAGTGTCCTCTTATAGGTCTGGAAGTGGTAAGGACAGTTCTCTGAAACAAAATCAGGCGTCCAGACAGCTTGGGGCTTGGTTACCTAGCAACTAGTTGGCAGCAGTATGCAGAGCCTGATTGTCCCAAGCAATAGATCATGAAAATTCCTGCAAACAATTCTTAGGTGGTCTTGTTTGCATAGAGGCTGCATGTTTAAAATTCACTTTCTGGCTAAATTGGAAAAAGATTGCAGATTTTAAATAAAACAATCTCTCATGCAACTGAATCAGTGAGCAAGTCACCCTCATTCTGTAAATAAACACCGTATTCTAAAAAGGATGAGGACAAACAGTACCTGCAAAATTTGAATACAATTAAAAAGCATTATGGGTGCGTCAGAATGGGCACATATGTTTTAAATATAAAAGTGATTCCTCATAAACCCTTCTCAGCAGGTAATGTACAATGGGTTTCCTGCTCATGTCATTTGTCACAACACTCACCCTAACACTAAAATGTCTGCAAGCCACAAATCATGTGTAATACATTGGACGTGGAGGTTCTGGGCGCGGCCGAATTGAAATAATGTATCATGGGTCTGGCTGCTGCTAGGCAACGCTTTCAAGCAGTTTAGAGTGAGCACAGAGCCATGCCTGTTTTTTTTTTTAGAAACGAAAGAGTCCAATAGGCAGAAGCGCATCTGGATATCTCCAGCATCCCGCCAGGTCAGTCAGTCCTGGCTCCAGTAGCAACATGGACATACTGTCCCTCGGGTGACACACGTGGCATCTGTGTAGTCACGTGGTTCCCCTGCATGAACGTTTATTGGATTAAATTCATTGTTAGGCTATTATTTTGAAGTAATATTTTTGTAGTCAGAACCCTCATTTTTCGATCTTTAGAGGCAACGTACACTCTGCTTTCATTGCTGGTAATTTGCCATGGTATGGTATCTTGTATAGCGCAGCCATGACCCAATGGGTATCCTGGCGGCAGGGGTTTTGCTAGGTCTAGAAAAGATCCAGGGCTATGCTAATGTCGGGACTGTCGGGACTCGGGGCGAGGAAGCCTTTTGGTTGTAGCCACTGAGATTCTATCTGGGGCTACAACCAAAAGACCCAGGGCTATAGCCCCCTAAGCCACCCTCTGGCAACGCCTCTGCCTGGCGCTAAGAGAAAGGAAGAACAAAGAAGCGTATTGAACTGTGAATTCTCGTGAACAGGGCATCCATCCCGGGCTACCTGATGCTTCGTCGTTTATTGGGAGCAAGAAGATTTGAAAATGTTTCCTAAAGCCTGGATAGCTTTCTGTCACTCGCAGCATCATTGGTGCTCAGATTGCTTGCACGCCCACACCACCACTATGCACCCCTTTCTCAGGTTCCACATATCATCTTTTTACTCCAGTTGGTGTTGGCCACTACATTTCCTACAGAATCTCTACCAGGCCTGTACTCAGTATCACTTCAAGACCCAGGGAAATGGCAATAACTGTGAGCTCTGTGAACATAGATGGATTGAAATATAACATGTATTCTGCCAATATTGTGGCTGCCAGCGTGCATTCGTTTGACCACACACATCATATTCCTAGCTATTCCCACGAATGAGAGTACGCCTACATCAGATATGGCAGATGTCTACGCAGTGGCTGCTATTTTGAATGGGTCTGATTGCATTCCCCTAACTAAGATTTCACAAAAGAATTTTAGTTAAATTGTATTGAACACACTCTTGTTATGAAGTATATTTGGTGGTAGTAAAGCTGGGACTCAAGACACAGACCTGCCGTGGAGTCATTGGGTTTATACCAGGTAGCTTTATTTACATAAGTACACATTTACATCGAACAGTTTCTATTGTGGGTATTCAGTGGCACATGGACAGGACATAGTTAAATAGCAGACCCACCGGCCATCCTCTCATCCCCAGCTCAGGCCCCCAACTGACACTCCCAGAACATTCACCCACTCATCCACACAACATTCTCCTGAGCTGCATTCATGCATCAACATTCTAACAGCAAGCACTCCAGGCCAGTGACAAAACAAGACAAGACTACATTGCAACAACTCTTGTGGTTATTCATTGTTATTCCTGCATCCTTGATTAACTCTTGTGGTTATTCATTGTTATTCCTGCATCCTTGATTGCCATGCCATAGATTGTCAAGGACACTATAATGATGTTCTGGTGTTTTCTGAAAAAACAAATCTGCCTTCAATGCAAATGAAACCAGGATTGACAATGCCAACAATTTGGGCTTTTGTGCAGGCCTGGGAAAGGCACTTGCCAGACACAGCCGTACTGGTATTAATTTACCATTGATGGTAGACAATAGCAGGTGCAAAATGATGTGAGTACCTGAGCCTCTAACAGCAGTGCCTGGAAAATGCGTAATACTTATACACAAGCCAAAACAGTTGGCTTTGCCAATGCTTGTTTTCAACAGATCTCCAGTGAAGGACACGCACAGTTCTTATAAATGGAATCGCTGAATTGCAGACCAGGTAAGACATTTTTATTACACCAGTAGCGGTTTACAGCTCCAATTAAGTCATTAACTCGCAGATGACAGCTTTGAAAACAGCACTGGCAAGCACTTAGAGTGCAAAGTTTGCCGGCAAGTCTTGATTAAAGCGAGCTCAAAGATTTCACATGAGGAGGTGTTTTGGGCGGCGAGGGGCAATGTCTATAGGGATTAGCATGGCCGTGAGCAATCAATGGGTGAGCAAATAACGAAAAACCTACAAGCTGTGTGTCCCTCCTCATATGCCCTTTCTCCCCATCTGTACTCTAATGCAAATGTTTCGGCTTCAAGGTGTCGAAAGCGACACTTAATAGCCCAAACTAAAAACTATGCACATGTCTGATGACTTTCTTTATACTTTTTTAGAATATTTCCGCAACAGATGGAATCCCAAAATTGTGCCACATGACGCGAACGTAACGATGTACCAGCATTGTAGGTCCAGAAGTGGCCAGTATTAATCTTTGTTTAGGTTTCCAGGACAACTCCGCTACATATTAAGTTCTAAGGGAATCTATGTTCATCCTGAATTCACATAAGAAATAATTGCTGGCTCCGCCCACTCCCTCAGTTAAGGTAACTGATCATGTCACCAATACGAATGTCCTGATGATGTTCTCTTGCTATAGATACATTTGTTTGTCGTCTAGCAACACACATGCATATTTGACCATTGGCGTTCTTTTAGGAACTACTACAATGTGAACATTCCCAGGGCTTAGGTTGTCTCCTTCAATGATGTCCTCAGAAAGGCAATTTGCTTTTTCCTTCTCCATGGACCTGCTGCTGCCATCTGCTATGTGATGCTGGGCCCAAGGTCAGTGTGGGAAGGATACCCTGGCCTTTCCCACCATGGCCCACCCAGTCTTTTTGGCAAGGGCTTGGTACTTTAAGTAGAAACACATCCCTGTCCCTTTAAGAGGAACTCCAAGCATTTCTAATACATCTGATCCTCTAGCAACCCTATGGTACAGACATTCCCAAAAGTTGTTACATAGAACAGGCACAGGACTCGGTTCTCCTCCGAGGCATTTTTGCAAGCAGGTTACACATCCTGATAGGAGAGTGTTGGGACCTCAGTAGAAGAGGGGTTTACCTTGCCATATGCAAGCACCAATGCATGCAAATGTTTACCAAGAGAACTTTGCTTTACTGATTAACACACATGGCGAAGCAGTACCTCATGTGAACACAGACCACAAAGGTCCACAACAGCACCCCGATTGCCAACGTTCAAGAAATGGGATTCGAAGATCACAACCGGCTTCATCGTTGCAACGTCAGCAGCCCTGCACAGGGAGTGGTGGAGCAACAGAAGCAGCAAAGATTCACCAATCCTGCTCTAAGCCTGGGCAACAGAGAGACATTTGAAAAAGGCTAAGTGAGGGGGTTCCCCTGGGGTGGGACCAGCCCACTACATAAACTGTGTTCGAGGGGATTGGGTCCTCCGACGTATTCCATATCTATGACATGTAATCACCACAGCTGTGCTGCTTCGGAAACTTTTTCGGCGTCTGCGTCCTGCGTCGATGACGTCGATGCGCCGTCGTCGAGGACCTCCTCCGATGTCCGACGTCATCCGATGTGATAAGTAGGACGCACGACGCCCATAGCCTCAGTTCCGTTTTTTTCCGCGAACGTGTTGCTTCATGTTTCTCGGTTCTAAGCCTCGACTCTTTGGAGTTCTGTTCTTTCTGGTTCTTCGAACCTGTTCGTTTGTGAATTTCCTTCGGCGATGTCTTCCACTTCGTCTTCAACCCCGCGTCCGGGCTTTAAGAAGTGCGGGGAGTGTGGGTCCAAGATGTCGGTGACTGACTCGCACGACGCCTGCCTCTGGTGCCTCGGGGAGGCCCACGACACGGATGACTGTATCGACTGCCAGTCGCTCACGTCCAAAGCCTTACGCGAACGTAAGAAGAAGTTGTCGGTAGGTCGGGTGTCCAAGCCCTGGAAGTCGAAGTCGGCGGGGCTTTCGACGGATGATTCGAGGGGTGACTCTCCGCGTCATCGTCGGAAGTCTCGTCGGTCTTCTTCTAGGAGTGGGTCTCGCCACTCCTCAGCCTCTTCGAGGCATTCTCGGAAGCGCCGTCACCGGTCGCGTTCCAGGTCCTCTTCCGAGGATTCTGCACGGCACGTCGGTTACCCCACCAGCCGTGCGACGCCGGAGGAATGGGCTTCCTTCGGGAAGAAAATGTTGGCGATTCTTGAGTCGCAGGGTACTCAGCCGTCCGCGCCCCCGAGTGGGGTCGGCCGTGTGAGGTCGAGAGACGCCGCTCGCAAGAGTGGTCGGCACGAGTCACGGGAGCGGTCCCGTTCGGACAAGGAGGCTCGTTCTCGCCGTACCCGTTCCAGGTCCCGGTCCTCGACGCGTTCGAGACCGTGTGCTCCTGTGCAGTCTTCGAGGAAGACATCGACGTCTGAGGCGTCGAGGGCGTCGACAGGCTTTCTCGAGGCTCCGGCTTCGAGGACGTCGTCGAGGCCGTCGACGATCAGGTCGTCGAGGGACACGCTCGGGGCTCCGGCTTCGAGGGCTGTGTCGACGCCGCCGATACTGGAGGCGCAGCATCTGACGTCGACGCCGATTTCCTCGACGTCGACGCCGATCCTCTCGGCGCCGTTGCCGGTTTTCTCGGCGTCGGCGCCAATTCGCTCGACGCCATCGACGCCTTTCGTGTCGGAGGTGCCCCGTGACACGGGTGTACCCCCTAGGAAGGCTCTGGTTAAGAGCAAGCACTCTCGGGTGCCTTTTCGCCACCTGGAATATATTTCGGAGGCGGATGAGGATTCTGATGGGCTGGTTCCTAGTCAGGTGCCAGATGAAATTGTCTCGGGCCATAGTCAGTTTGACGATTTGAGGCAGTCACTGCATGATGCCAGTGGACTGGACACCTCTCCGGAGGTGGAATTTTGTAGGCCTGAGCCTGGCTCCCATGCCGATTCCTCGTACCGGCGCCTTATGGCTAGGGTGTCTGAGTATCTGGGATGGTCTGCTCCCCAAGGGGAGTTTGTGCAGGATGATCTGACGGACATCCTTGATGTTGGTCCCCCAACTGACCCGGTACTGCCGTTCCATATGGCTTTACAGAGAAGGGTGGCGGCGGCTTGGACTGCTCCGGAGAGTCTCCCGGCGGTGGGCAGATCCTTGTCACGTAAATACCGTCCAGCCAGTAGCGACCCCTGCTACTTGACCAGGCACCCCACTCCGGAAAGTTTGGTGGTGCAGGCGGCCACGGCCCCGGCAAAGCAGGCGTCGTACCCTACCATCCCTCCTGATAGGGACGACAAACGTTTTGATGGCTGGGCGAAGAAAGTGTTTTCTTCTGGTGGTATGGCGCTTCAGGCGGCCAACTCCATTTGTGCTTTGTCACGTTTCACGCACACTCTGTGGAACTGTGTTGCGTTAGCGGCTGAACATATTCCCGAAGGGGATGAACGGGATGGTTTCCTTGCTATGGTCCAGGATGGTAAGGATGCCATGTGTGAGTCCGTTCAGTCGGGTCTGGACTTGGCTGAATGCGTCAGTAGGTCCATGGCGGCGAGCACCGTGATACGCAGGTTTGCGTGGTTGCGGAAGTCGGGGTTTGCTCCTGATGTGCAGTCCCGGCTCCTCAACATGCCCTTTGATGGTGAACACCTTTTTGGCAGCAAGGCTGACGAGAGCCTTGAGAGGTTGCAGACCTCAAAAGCTGCAGCGAAGTCGTTGGGCGCTGCAGTTCGCCAACCTCTGCCTTTTCGTCCTAGGGGACAGCAGTGGAGGGGTGGTTCCTTTCGCTATTACTCATCCTTCAGTAAAGCGAGAGGAGCTGGCAGTCAAAGAGGCCAACGCAGGGGTACCAGAGGTGGACGACAGGGTACCCGTGGTGCCAAGGCCGCTCGGGCAGTTGCCTCTTTGCCCTCAGGTAACGCCGCAGCCGCTCCCACTCAGTCGTGAGGCCATGTCCCATGGTTCGCCGGTTGGGGGAAGGCTGGCGCAGCATCTTGTAGAGTGGCAAGCCATTACTTCAGATGTGTGGGTTCTGGAGATCATAACCCACGGCTACTGTCTTCCTTTTCGGCACAGGCCTCGCGACAATCCACCGGGGAACCTCTCTTTGCAGAGTCCGGATCCGCTCCTTGCGCAGGAAATTCAAGCCCTGCTGGAGAAAGGCGCCATAGAACTGGTGCCTGTAGCGGAGAGGAACAAGGGATGGTATTCCCCTTATTTTTTGGTTTCGAAGAAAGACGGGGGATTGAGACCCATCATGGACTTGCACGGTTTGAACAAACTCCTCAGGAAGGACAAGTTCAAGATGGTTACTCTCTCTCAAGTCCTCCAGGCCCTTCAGCTTCAGGACTGGTTGGTGTCACTCGACCTCAAGGATGCTTACTTCCATGTGCCGATCCATCCCAAGCACAAGAAGTACCTGAGGTTCGCGGTTGGCGACTCGCACTTTCAGTTTCGGGTCCTGCCGTTCGGATTGACCTCCGCCCCGAGGGTTTTCACCAAGCTCATGGTGGTGGTGGCAGCGCATCTCAGGCAAGGGGGGATTCACGTCTACCCCTACCTGGACGATTGGTTGATCAGGGGGAGCTCTCCCGAGCAAGTCCTGGATCATCTATCGATCACCTGTCGCTCCCTTCACAGGCTGGGCTTCTCCCTCAATTTCAAGAAGTCCCATTTGACACCAACACAGCGGCTCCAGTACATCGGAGCAGTGCTCGACACTTCCCTGGGGCAGTGTTTTCCTCCCCAGGTGAGGGCTCTTCACATTCAGCAGATGGTGGACAAGTTTCAGCATGCCCAGACGCTCCCAGCGTTCGAGTTCTTGAGGTTGCTCGGCCTCATGGCATCCTGCATTCTTCTGGTGCCAGAGGCTCGCCTGCGGATGAGATCTTTGCAGTGGGCACTCAAGACGCAATGGTCGCAGTCCTCCGGCAGGATGTCGGACTCGATTCAGGTGCCGTCCTCGGTCTCCCGGGACCTTCTGTGGTGGGCCGTCGAAGGCAACTTGATGAAGGGGGCTCCATTTTGGCTTCCCTGGCCGGAGGTGACGATCGTGACGGATGCATCCCTCACGGGATGGGGAGCTCATGCCAACGGGCTGACAGTCAGCGGTCGTTGGTCTCCGTCGGAGTCCAGACTCCATATCAATCTGTTGGAGCTGAGGGCCGCCAGGCTAGCCCTGAAGGCTTTTCTGCCGTCTGTGCGAGGGAAGAATGTCCTGATCCTGACGGACAACACAGTGGCCATGCACTACCTCAACAAAAAGGGGGGGGCAGGGTCACTTCCTCTGTGCAGAGAGGCGATGCAGCTCGAGTTCTGGGCCATCCGGCAGGAAGTTTCGATCTCGGCAGTTCATCTGGCCGGAGCCGAAAACGTGACGGCGGACGCTCTGAGCAGGCAGAGCGCAATCTCTCACGAGTGGGAGTTGGCTCAGGAGATTCTCCTGGAGATCTTCGCCCTTTGGGGGACCCCTCAAGTGGATCTCTTCGCCTCCAGTGTCAACCGGAAGTGCGAAAGGTTTTGCTCGCGGGAATTTCCTCCAGAAGGAGCCTTAGGAGACGCGTTCGTGGTGGAGTGGTCATTCCCGCTGCTGTACGCGTTTCCTCCAGTCCCCGTCATCCCGCAAGTGCTGCGGAGGTTACGGAGGTTCGGTTCCCGGATGATCCTCATTGCCCCGGCGTGGGCTCGGAGGACGTGGTACCCGGACCTTCTTGACTTATCCATCTGCCCTCCACGTCGTCTTCCCTACCGAGACGATCTGCTCTCACGGGAGGGGGTTCAGATCCCTCAACCTTCACGCTTGGCTTCTGAAAGGTTGAGGTATAAGGATTGGGACCTCCCTGAGGACGTGATGGAGGTGTTGCTTTCGGCCAGAAGGCCGGCAACAAAGTCTCTGTACCGTTGCCGTTGGCGTAAGTTCTGCGACTGGTGCAGAGTTCAGAATGTGGATCCTTTTGCATGTGACATCCCCATGGTTCTGTCCTTTTTACTTTCTTTGGCCCACAGGGGCTTGCAAGTGGGTACCGTTAAGGGTTACCTGGCGGCGCTGTCCATCTTTAAGCGCTCGTCTGAAGAGTGTTCTTACTTTAAAATCCCTTTGATTTCACAGTTCCTGAAAGGGCTCACTAATGTGTTCCCTCCGTCACCTTTCCTGGTGCCCGGTTGGGATTTAAACCTGGTTCTTAAGTTTCTTATGGGTGCTCCGTTTGAGCCTTTACATTCTTGCCCTTTGAGGCTGTTAACTCTGAAAACTGTGTTTTTAGTTGCGGTTACTTCCGCTCGCAGAGTGAGTGAGTTACAGGCACTTTCAGTTAAGCCTCCCTTCACTGTATTTCACAAGGACAGGGTTGTCCTTAGAGTTCGTCCTTCTTTTCTTCCGAAGGTAGTGACGGAATTTCATTTGGCCCAGAAGGTTGTTCTTCCGGCATTCTATCCTCCTCCGCATCCTGGTAAGGAAGAGGAGAGGCTCCATAGGCTTGATCCTAGGAGAGCTTTAAGCTTTTATGTTTCACGCATGTCCCGGGTCAGAGTGGTTGATCAACTCTTTATTGGTTACGCTGGAAAGCGTTTGGGGCAAGCTGTGACGAAACAGACTTTGTCTCGCTGGATTATTTTGGCCATCTCGGAGTGCTACCGTTTGGCGGGTGAGGACCCACCGGCTGGCTTGCGGGCCCATTCTACCAGGGGTATGGCTGTGTCTACTGCCCTGCAGAGGGGTGTTCCTATTAGCAACATCTGTGATGCAGCCACCTGGGCTTCAGTACATACATTTGTACGTCACTATTCCCTTGATTCCATCCGAGCACAGGATCTGGCCTTTGGCAAGGCGGTCCTTTGCTCTGCTATTTGATTGGCTATTCTACATTTTGATTCTAAATTCTTTCCCTCCTCCTTGCTTTGGTACTGCTTTGGGAGTCTGTCATAGATATGGAATACGTCGGAGGACCCAATCCCCTCGAAGAACAAGTTACTTTCTTACCTGGTAACGTTCTTTCGATGGGATGGTCCGACGACGTATTCCATATCGCTCCCGCCCGGCCTTCCCCGCTGCAGAATTTCTTTTGCGATTGCAGCTTACGTTCCTCAAGGCTTTGTGTCTGACTGGCAGTTGACTTATGTCACACGTTCTGGGGTAAAAAACTACAACTGAGGCTATGGGCGTCGTGCGTCCTACTTATCACATCGGATGACGTCGGACGTCGGAGGAGGTCCTCGACGACGGCGCATCGACGTCATCGACGCAGGACGCAGACGCCGAAAAAGTTTCCGAAGCAGCACAGCTGTGGTGATTACATGTCATAGATATGGAATACGTCGTCGGACCATCCCATCGAAAGAACATTACCAGGTAAGAAAGTAACTTGTTCAACTACCTGATAGTAGTGGAGGTGTTTGGAGGGGGGTGAGGAGTTGGAGGCAAGAATACCAACGTATTGTGATGAAGTTGGAGCTAGGAAGATGGATAGAGGTCGGTAGAGGGCAAGAGAAGAAGTGAGAGAAGGTACCACATATTCTGCAAGAGCTGAGGCTGGACCCACAGGCCCCTGTGTGAGTGTAGTGTACAAAAGCTTAGTATCCTCTTAGTACCCTGCTACACTCTCTACACCCCTGCAGAAAGAAGGCTGGTACAAAATGATCAAATCAGACACTCCTCTGTCTTCGAGACACCTGCAAAAAGGAGATAAGAGACACAAGAGTGCTTCCTTACACCTTAAACCTTTGCTGATTCTTTCACACCCTTCTGTTCCCGCTGTTCACCCAGTCCCTAGCATTTTTCATTTATCTTTTTATTTGGTTAGGCAAAAGCGCTGTCTCCCTGTTGGTGATGGACAAGTGCTGTTCTCTATAAAGTAGCCTGCGCATGTGAACCATTTCTGCTGTTTAGGAGCCTTTCCGAACATCCCAGGTTACTGGGACATGGTTGCTGGACTAAAGCCAGTGGAACGCACCTGCACAATCTAGTTTTAACAATAGACTGTTCAGTATGATGAGAAGTAATCATGGGGAGGAGGCCCTATGACTCTCACTTGTGGGGCCGAGGCCGGAACTCCTTCAGGGCGGCCGTGATTAACGGAAGTGGTATGACATACCACATTTTCTGCCAATAGTAACGCTGTAGGACTCATGCCTCCCATAGTTGGCTAATTTGTGTAAGGTGGGAAGAAGTATTAGCATGGCGGAAGGCCTAATGTACACCTTCCATAATATTGATGGACAGGTCGGAGGAACATTTTAGCAGGTGGGATGCTGTCTGCTTGTCTTGCAAGCAAAATAATAAGCACAACAATTTACGCTGTCCTCACCACCCACAGTCATCAGAAGGAGTGGAAAGAAGGAATCGGGTGATAAAAAAGACATTTCAAAATTATGTCAAGAGAAAAGACTGATATGTCCAGACGCCTTTCCCTGTTGTTGCCATTGCCCCTATACAGCTCTTGTCATCCCCACCTATTAATTAGGTTGAAAGCCGGTAAGAGTTCAGTGGGTTGAGCGTTAGCTGCTGTGATCTGTCTGTGACCTGCAAGTTGGAGGTTCGAATCCCGGCAAGGCCAACTGAGCCTTTCATTCTTCTGAGGTTGACAAACGAGTAGCAACTTCGGTTGGGTGATAACTGTATTTAAATATGTTCTACGTGCTGTGCTTTGGTGAAAGCGCTATATCAATAAATCATTATCATTAGTAGTCTACACCTCAATAATGAAAAACACTTTGATTTTGTGAGGTCTTTCATTTTCTCTGTTAGTTCTATCCATAACTATAAAAAGGCCACTTGCCCCAAGGAGCCACCAGAACCCTGCCACACCGAACAGCCGGCGTACTTTGTCATGTTGAAACCAATCCGCTGAAATCAGCTCTAGCTCCACCCTGGTGTGGGCCCTTCCATCCTGACAACCAGCTCTGCAGTGAAGGTGAGGAAGTGGCCTACCTTGGTGCATACCACTCAGTGTGAGAAGACTGTACCTCCTGCATGAGTTGAAAAAGAAGTGTGTACTGAGTTGAGGGTTCTCTTGCTCTTCTGCTGTTTGTGTATGTATCTCATCTTCTCCTTCTTGATGGGTTGTAACATGTTTCTCTCACCCAGTTTGGACCAGGAAAAATGGTTCAACCTTTTGTAGGTGATTATCATCTCACATATACAGAGTTGGCCCTGTGCAGTGCTATATTGTGGGCCGGCTGCAGGGTAACTGTGGGTATTTGGGTAGTTCGGAGTGAAACTACCCAATTTGCAAATGGGTTTTCATCTGAAGGCAACTTGGTGTACAACATGTCAGATTCCTTATCATTGTGAAGCTCTCCTGAATTGGATGTCCGACAAGGACTACTTTAGGGGCCTTATAGAAGTGCAGTGGTCGAAGTACCCCGAACCTAGTCTGAAGTCTCAGTGGGGCAATGCTTTAATTTATACTGCTACTGTTTAATCGACTTACATTTATCCTGAGCCCTCTCGTGTTTCTGATCTAATATGCTAGTGTAATTCTGTTCTGGACTCTAGGAGAGGGCAGGAACAGACACTGAAGACCATAATATGGCATTGCTACAACTTGCTCCAGGCCCAGAAACCTGACAGGTTTTCAGGATATCCCGCATTCATATTTATGAGGAAAAATGTGCATACGTTTCTTATCATTTTATGCATATTATCTCATGAATATTAATGAGGAGTATCCTGAAAATCTGACATGGATCAGGCCCTCGAGGCCTGGAGTTGGACAAACCTGCAGGATATTGAGAATGAGGCAACAGAGTTCAAATGACAGTGACAGTGCTGCTGTAGTAGATCCACCAATGGGCTTTCATAGAGTGGTTGTGCCGGGCAAGTTTAGCACAGAAGACGAAAGTGTAGCTTTAGGAAAGGATTATAATGCTTCTACTGAATTGTATTGTTTCTTGGTGAGGACATTGAGTTACAGGAATGACACTGAGGTGGTAAGAGTGTACTCTAAAGTGACACGCTATATGTCCGTATGATACCCAGCAAGAGAATGGAGCATGTATGTACATTTTCCGTTTCAGGAATATTTCTAATGGACTATATGGAATATATTTATATGATATCAGTCCTCACTCAGTCCTTAGCATATTTTATTTTATTCGTTTTAAGTGGCATTTGGTAAGGTGAAAGCCCTGTTTCCCTGTTGGCGGTGGACAAGTGTTGTACTTTATCAATTGGACTGCATATGTGCGTCAGAATTGCTGCCTATGAGCCTTTCCTTTTGGCCCAGGTTAAATGGAGCAAGTCACTGGACCAAGGCCAGTGGATTGTACCGGCACATGCTAGTTTTAACAATGGACCGTTAAGTATAACCGGAAGTGGTCATGGGGATAGAGGCCATATGCCCCTCACCTGAAGGGGTGAGGCCGGAACTACTTCAGGTCAACCATGAGGAAGCAAAAGTGTTATGGTCATACATCATTTTCCGCCACTAGTAACAGCGTAGGACTAATGCTTCTCATAAATGATCCCTTTTTATAAGATGGGAGTCCTAATCTACACTTTCCAGAATATTTGGTGGTTAGGTAACAGGAGGGAACGTTTTATCAGGTGGGAAGCTGTCTGCCTGTCTTGTAAACAAACCAATAAATGGCCTTTGATTTCCCATCATTGAAAATCGAATGGGAGTCTGATTACTCCATCACCTTAAGTCCTTCCAGCTTCCCTGGAAGCTCCTTCTGCTTCTAGAGCATCTTTTCATCTACTAGGAAAAAGCTGCTCAAAGGATAAGTTAACTGGTGAGGATCTATTAACTGGGTTTTCAAATATTAACTCTTCATCAGGAGAGGACTTGCTCTCCTTTGTACTGACAGTCTCCATCTTAGATTAGTGCTTGTTATACGTGCTATGATCCGGAAGTAGCGCTGCTAGATTAAGACACTTTTCCATTCTGTGAGGAGTGTCTCAACCATGGAGTAATTCATTGAGCTTTTTCAAGTGGAAATGTGTACAACTCAGGAGGGCCTTGAATACCTGGTGCCGCCACAGGGAAGAAAGATGCTTTCTCTGCTCTGATCGCATGAATTTGGCTCTCTGAGCATGTGCGGAACACTGGTTCCTGCGCTACTACTCTTCACTGTATGAGCACTGAAGCATTTGGAGATTGTGCTGAATAAGGCTCCAGGTGAGGCTTCATATTTACAGAAGTCTTTAGACAAACACAACTCTTCACATCCACGCAACAAGAGGAGAGTGGTGTGGAGTACTGGAGAACACCTTCTCCTGAATTCCTATGCAACGCCCAACCAGATTACTCCAGAGCTTGTCACACAAAGGTTTTCTCCGGATCTTTTCATAGACATCAGGTTTTTAGATTCTTTAATAAAATTGTTCCTTGAAGAAAGTTCTGACACAGACCTGTTCCTTGGACTTAGGTTGATGAAAGGCTGCTCAGAACACATGCCAAGATCCCAAACATCCTGTCTTGTGTATCAGTCTTCAGCATCTCCCTCACTATCTTTGATTGGGAAGAACTGTTCTCCTTTGGAGGGAAATCTAGTTAAGGAAAACCAACTCAATTTCAGATATAATTTAATCAGCATACTTAATCTCCAACTAACTAAACCTAATTAAAGCACCTTTTACCTTTCATCTCAACCACAACTTGCTCCATGACCCTGTTAGACTTGACAAGGTTGGAGAAAACACAGGAGAGGACAGAAGAGGAATTTTAAGGAGGATGTGTGGGAGACATCAGGAGAGTAGAGGAGGAACTTATTTAGGAGGAGGCTGGAGGAGACATCACATGAGAAGTGGTGGGAAACTCGGTAGGAGGCTTGTTGGAACATCTGGATGAAGTAGTTGTGATGATGGATGAAATATTTGGAGGAGGTAACAGGAGCATGGAGAAGAAAAGTAGTGAGGAGGGAGGCGGAGAGGAAGGTGTAGAGGAGAGAAAGATGAGAGGAAGAACCACAGGTAGAAGGCATGTAGGATGTTTTAATCATGCGCCATCTAGTTCAGGGAATTTTCCATCCCAAATCAGGAGCGCATAGTTTTGATTCATTTAACATTGTTCTTTTTATGAACCTCGACATGCCAGTTTACCAGTGCTGATTCTGTACAGTCACACTCCACTTTTGGGATAAGAATCTCGCAAGTCTGCACAGAAGATCTGTTTATTTTTCACCAAAAAATGTAAACAATCAAATTAGTTTTGAAGATAAACACATTCTACATCTTTACAATTTTTGATGAAATCTCAATGTCAATGGTTCCTACAATTATGAATGAACAATATAATCATCAATTCAAATGTCAATTCTGCAATTAACAAAATAGATTTTTGAAACAACACACAGGTCACCATATGTACATATGATTTACCCAGAGCCACGTTCACCATGGGGTGGAAAAGAGAAGGAGGGTTACGGACAAAGCTTTCATGTTATAAAATAAAATCATTCAGAACATCCTGCCCACTATAACTCTCTCTACCTTTCATTTGTTGAACATAAGCACCTCCTTTTAACTCTATGGTTATGTGAGTATTTCAAGTATTCAGAAAACTCAATTTAAAGATTGGCTACTTGACATTCCTGCATGTAAGTTGCTTGCCAAAGTAAAAATGTCTATTCAACGTATATATATATATATATATATATATATATATATATATATATATGCTAGATTTCCTTCAATGATGTTCCTATTGCAGTAATGCATAGGCAGTGCACTTTTGTCATTTTTCAATGGGCATTTTAAAGTGGGAGAAAAGGCTGGCATTAAAAATACTTTTCCTTTTTCCTTGAGAGCCAGTAACAGGACTCTGCTTGGTGATATAACCATGGAATAACTTCAATTACTTTATTTTCCTAGGCATTTGCACAGTTAGATATCAATTGCCTACCATTGCACAGAAGGAATCAGTGGTCTCCCCACATACACACCAGGTGGGTCTATTTTGTCAAATCCAAAGGTTTCAGAAGCATAAATACTTATTAACTATTTACTAAGTTACTAGGATGTACAGTCAATGTATATAACACCCTCAGTACTTTCCCCATAGAAGGAGCTGTGATTTAATTGATTCCCTTTTAGAGTATATTTCCCTTCACAATTACATTTCCCCTTACCATTGTACATGCATATGAATTTCTTTTTTGTGTTTTTCCTCACAGAAAGACGGGTGACCTCTTAAGTACTGGTTATATTCCCCTATTAGGAAAAGGTGTCCATCAATCTGCAAGATGGGTCACCTTCCCTTCACAAAGGCCTGGCATTGAAATCCAGGTGAGCCTCTCTTACAGTGGTCTGCCAGCAATGTGAAATAAATCCAGGGGAAAACAAGATATTCTATTCTCCTTTTGGTTGTTCTAAATTCTTCTTTCTATGCCCATCTTGCAGTCACTCATTCCCCTGAAATCCAGGGGCTTGCACTTTTATAGGTTAATTGGACCTATGTGATTGGACATTCTTCCAAAAGTGACATCACACTAAACCATCCTAAACATACTCATTGGGCATATTAATAAAGAGGGCAGTCTAAAGGAAGTAACATTCTAAACCCAGTTTCCCTCCCATTTGATGCAAAGGCATCTTGAATATTTTTACATTAAACTATTGTGATTTCCTAAAACCTTATGTTTCAAGCATGTGATTAATTTACTAATTTGTTTGCTGGATTGCTGTCACTCAAATGAATAAAAAAAGACTAGCCTCCCCTTGGAATTTCATAGGTGTGCGTGTGGCAGATTTCTGCTTTCTATCCTCTGATACCGTCACTCAAAGATTCTATTCACATATCAGAATATTGGCCTAACCTGGAAAGATGCCAGTATATGTGAAACACTAATGTATGACTTTTCTGTGCAAAACAATGTACATTAATATACTTTGCATAATAGCAAAACATAAAATATTACTGTGAGTTTCTCACTCTGAAAATGTTTTAAAGAACAAATAATTGGTTACGACACTCCTATCAAAAGATATTCCAGAAATATGATCCCAAAGGTAAAATTCAAAGATGCAATTATTTTCCTTTCCATGTAAGGTATTAACAAAATATTAAATAGCATTTCTATTCATAGAACTGACAAAAGGCCATATGGTGTCTGTCCTTTGAGGATTCAGAGTGACTCCATTATGAGAGGCTTGGATTTCATGGCACTATTGTCAGAAAGTTCTTTGAAATTAGGTTGTTTAGAGCAAAATGCGGACACAGCTCTCTGACTCTTGAGTGATTAAAACCAGCTGGCTGCCATAGATGCCAGGTTGCTGCCAGCTTGAATGGCATCCCTTAATGGAATCCATATTTGAAGAGAGTTCCTGATACCTTAGGCAAGTCCACTACTGTCCTAGGTTTCAGAATATATTTCTGTATATTATTTTATTTGATAGATCCAGTGACAAAAGGAAGTTGTTAATAGGCAGCACCTCTTTTCTACTTGGGACTGTTTTGTTAGAACAAGGACAGCATTTTATCCTTTGGTGAACCAGGCCCTGTCATAAAGTATATAGCTCATCCTCAAAAGCCTTGCATTATTTCTTTTGGGAAAACATCCCTTCAGCCCTGTTGCTTGTGTCAGAGAAAAATGCAACTTTCTGTTTCTATCAATATTGCTGGTTTCATTGCACAAAGGTAACATATAAAGTCAATTTATTTTCCACATTTCAGATTATAATGTATTCTTTAAACAGGTACACTGTTACTACATTTTTCAATCGGGCTTCTGTCGATAAAGATTTGCACTTCAAGCCTCTGTATATTTCATTGCATATGGTTCACTCTCAATCCTGTAAAGACGAAAGACGAAATCACGCAGGCCCTATTTCGATTTTCACTTTTTATAAAATTCTGTGCTTTTTCATTCCAGACCCACTGTCCTCCATGTAGTAAAGATTAATGTACACTTTCCTGTACCTGGAAATATTTATTTTTTGTCTTGTCACTTATTGTGGACAAATACACTTTTGTAGCAGATGGGCTGCTGACATCACAATATTTTCTTGCATGCATTTATTTCAATGGCTTTGCACAAAATGCAGTTCATATCTTTATTTTTAAATGTGAAATGTTCATGTTCTTCCTTTTATATCTTTTGTATAGATGTTCGTACAGGCAGGAGGAGTTAAAAAGGGACAGGCATGATGCAGATCTGACATAAGGGAGTCATGGAGGGATAGAGAAACATGCTTGGATGTGGAGGAGGTACACTAGGAGTTTATGGAGGAGTACAGTGGTGAGGAAGAGGAGAGGGCCCTTTGGATACGAGACTGGTGCCATTTGTTGAGGAGGTAGATAAAAATGCTTTGTGGGGGAAATAGAGTCAGGATCCTGAGACAGGGAGGTAGAAAGAATTTCTATGCCGGGCATGTGAAGAGACCAATGCTGTCAGTCATATGGAGGTAGATCTAGTGGACTTTATGTCACTATTTATCCCAGGATGCTTTGCGAGGCAGAGCATGTGTGCACACATAGTTTCTCAGGAACTGAGAAGCAGAGGACCTGAATCCAAAGAATGAGATGAGAAAGAATGATATACTAAAACCCAGCTGCTGTGAGTCATGAAGATATCCCCAGATTGAGGATAAAAAAGCCAGAGATTTTGTTGTTTGAATCCAAGATTTCTAGAGAGACTGCCATGATGCAGTGCTCTTCCTTCCCTTGCTAGTTCCGACTTCTCTGGAATCTCTCTCCCTCTATTCCGAAAATGAGTACCATAGAATGGACCTAGGGTTTCACAGGTAAAGATTCTGCACTGGGATGATCACTGAATCACAACATATAACACACCTGCCTTGCCTGCTCACCAGGACTGCCCATCTCACTTGGTCATGGTGCACAAGATCTGCTCCCTCTTCACCACCATCCCCTTGTCCCACATTCTTACATCATCGTTGATGACTCCATCATCTAACACTCTTTCAATCCTCTGCATTCCCCAAAACCTTTCTGAAAAAGCCCTGCCACACACGTTTTAACCTATCATGCCTTGCCTTTATCTTCTCCGTTTTACTTGTGCTCCTCTTCTCAACCTCTTTTCTTCCCACTCTACAAAACATGCCCGTCTCAACTATGGAGGATAGAGGGCCATATTTGGCTGCCTTCAGGCTCGGACCGGTCCATAAAACTGTCTCGGGCACCAATGAAAAATTGGCCCACCATTGCAAATGGCTATTCATTCCTTATGTGACACTGTTTGAATAGTAACCAAGCGGGAGTTTTTAGATAAAGTTGAATCAAATTGTGCATTTTAAAGAATATTTATTCAGCAACACTGGTCAAAACTACTTGCTGCAGTGTAAATTAACTCATCAAACTGGCCAAAAACGTGGCCCACTGTGACCAAAAAAACTGCCCCACACCAGCATTTTGTGTTTTTAGTGTGGCATGGGCCTATTGCCCTATAGACCAGTCTGAGTCTGGCTGCCTTCTTCACAGCATTTCAAATGGGACTAACCCCCCGGTGGCATGAGGCTCTAACCTCTATGCACACGCAGTTTGCTCCAAAGCTTCCTCCCATCTATTTCCTGATACTCTGGTCATCCTCACAGCCTGCATTAGGGTGCAGTTGAACCACTGAACTGCTCCATATGTCCCAAGATCATGCAGACATGTTTCGTGGTGAATCACTTCTCTTCCTTCCAGAATAAACTCTACCATCCTCAAAGTTAATTGAACCCCATTATCCGTCAACAATTTCCTCAGAAAACCTTCTTGTACAACTTTCACTTCTACCCATAACGAGTACAGGTCCATCAAAACAAGCACATATTTCCTACTTCCTCTTTCTCCTTCTAGGGGTCCCAATACATCTAGAGCCACATACTCCTAAGGAAGACTGGGCAATTTAGATGGCCTGAGTCCTTGAGTGTGACTCCTGAGCACGTTGTCAGCATCGCCACATAGCTCACATCCCTTCACCATCTCCTCAACTACAGCATCCGTCCTTGACTACCAATAATAACTCCTAAGCCTCCCTTTCGATCTGGTCATACCAAGATGACCACCATGCACGGCATCAAATATCAGTGGCAATTCATTGACCAGTAGCTGAGAGGCTCCCAGGGAAACGGAGGTGTTCTCCAGCAGTGCAAGGGGAGCTGGTTTGAAGAGAGGACATCACTGCCGAGCCACAGCTGCAAATGTAACCACCATGCAGGAAAGCAGTAGTTCTCCACCACTCGGGGGACTGGAGAGCCGGCTCGACTGTGCAAGTAGCATCACTGTTCCTCATTTGGTCTGAACTCCTGCCAGGCATCTGGAGAAGAAAGTGAAGTTAGAGGGCACATTACGCAGTCCCGAAGAGAGGAGAGAGCTGTGGCCCTCCATTCATGTGGGGAGGCATACCGGCATGTGGTACCCAGGAGGGTATACATGACCAGCGCAATGCCGACACCAATGAGCTGGTAGAGTATGTGCGTATGTCATAGCGTTCCTTGTAACCGAGGAAGAACTTTGCTGGAGATCAAGGAAGTCATTTCAGTAAAACAGAATGCCATGTTGGAACATTGGTTCCTTCATTAGGAGCAGAGCATGTTGCAGGTAAGGAGTTAGAAGGGGAATAGTGATCCTTTCAATTAGACTATGTGGTATCCACTCCCTACCCTTCCTGAGACTGTGTGATCTTATCCCCACTGTTTCCTCCCCTTGTTGCTTCTAGATCCATTGTTGACAAATTGCCCAGCCTAAAACTTACCTGTTGTTAGCTCCTGGCTGCCTTGTTTTTCTACTTCTCTCAACACGCTATTCCCCCTATGATTGTAAAGTGCTATGCTGCTTCCTGAAGTTAGGTCCGTCCTCAATAAATACCATAAAAATAATAGAGAGGAGGAGGGCTCGCCTCATGCACTGCTTGGGATTTGAGGGCAGGATGACTCTGAAGTGTTTGCCCGAGTTAGCCTGTGGGACTAGTGGGAAAGGCCAAGGACCAGGAAGTGGTGAAGCACTAAATGCATTTGAGGCAATACTAAAACAAATGGACATGCATTTTGAGAAGACAAGTTTTATTCTTCAGAGGTACTACTTTTGAGTTCAGGATAAAACTGTGGGAGCTACTGTGGAGGACTTTGTGGCATACCTGAGAGAACTGGCAAGCCAATGCAACTTTGGTCAGTCATACAGTGAGCGAGTGAATGACCAATTGATGCTTAAAATAAGGGATCACAAAATAAGGGAGGAAATATGGAGTACAAGAGACCCCAGCCTGGGAATATCCAAACGGATGGAACACATGATGGAATGTGTCAGAGGGTTGAAAAGAAGGCAGTGAACGTGAGTAGGGAGCAGTGTGCTGCAGTCCAATACTTGAAGGACAGGAGAGGCACAGCATCTGCCAAAGGAGTAATGAAAGGGCAGAAGGTGGGGGAATTAAGAGACAGCAGCACCTCTGAGCAAATTCAGTAGTTGTCCTGGTCTTAAGGCAGATTGCCAGAAATGTGGAAAAAAGGACACTCTGCTAGGTGCTGTGAGAGTTTCTCAAGGGGTGGGATGAGAGAAATTAATGTTGGGAATAGGGTGGTGGCAGATGCTGAGAATGTAAGCGAGGATGTGGAAAGAGTGAGTTTTTTCTTCAGCCAGGTAATAGGCACCACCAGAAAAGCTGTGATGCTGCATGTACTAGTGAAAGTGATTGTTGTATGTGTGCTGATGTTGCTGGATTCAGGATCAGATTATACTATCATTGATTTGAATGTGTGGGAGAAACACTTTGAGCCAATGAGTTTAAGGCTCATACCACTGAGGGCTCGAGTTATAGCATATAGTCGGATGCATATTTATTTAAAGGGAGTTTTCTGGGACAAATTAGAATTCAAGGGGCACACTACGGTAGCACACATATTTGTGTTTAGTAAGGGAGGAAGACTGTTAAGCTGGTGTGAGCAGAGGGACTTGAGCTGAGAATTGTATTGGACCCAGGGGTACCTGGTCTCATAGCGGTGGTCAACAGGTGCCAAAAAGACAAACGAGAGGACAGATATGGGGAGGAATTCATGGCAGAACTAGGGTGCCTCAAGGGTTTCCACCAGAAAACCAAGTTGAAGGTGAGGGCTGAGCCAGTTGTAGCCAAGGTGAGGAGGTGTTCTCATATCCTTGATTGAGGAGGTTGCAGCCAAACTCCAGAAGCTCGAGCGGGATGGTGTCATTGAGGCTGTAGAAACCTCTGAATGGATATCGTCCACAATGGTGTGTGCAAGACTAATATGCAGACTCAGTTATGTGTGAATCTAAGAGGGCTTAACAAGTCAGTGGTAGTGGACACGTTTCCTCTACCTAATATAGGCGAGATGGTAAGTGTTGTTGCGGGGGATAAAGGTATTCAGTATGGTTGACCTGGCCTTGGCTTAACACCAGGTAGAGGTACATCGCAGGTTGAAGGAATACACCATGTTTTTCACATATGAAGGTACCTGTAGGTTCAGAAGAATGCTGTTTGGGCTGGGTATTGTCTGTTTTCAGGATGACATATTGGTTACAGGAGTCACAGGAGTTACAGAACAAGAGCATGACCAAGGGCTAGGGAAGGTTCTAAGTATAATTGTGGAAGCTGTCCTTATGTTGTGGAAGGAGAAGTGCAAGTTTGGAGTTCAGTAGACTGACTATCTGGATTACAAGCTGAGTGCACCAGGTGTGGAAACAGAGGAAGAGTTGGTTGCACCCAAAAGGGTAAAGCAAGAATAAGTGTTTAATAACACCTATCAAGTTTGCTTTACCTTTGATGCACAGTACTGTGAAGCAAGGATAAAGCAAACAAAAGTGTTATTACATGTATAGACTATCCTACATTCAATGTAGGCCTGTTGAGACATGTACTAACACTTACCCTTTTTTCTTGACCCTTGATAAGAATGCCATTCCCACAGCACCCGCATCGGGTGTGGCCTGCTGGAGGCATGGCAAAACCCACTCCTAATTTTAGCAGCTCTGCTTGACCTTCACAGCCCCTCACACATACACTATCACCCGTACATTCATACATCAAACAACTCCTTGCACGCATGCATACATAAAAACAAACACACCAACATACATGTACACATATATACCTACATACAAACACACACATCACATAAAAAAGCACTTATCTGATCGCATCTTCACTGTGCGCCACCACCTGTCAGTTAGCATGTCCGTGTAGGCTAGAGGAGGGGATGGACATCCGGTCCTTGAATGGCCCTTCCCTCCTCAAAGCGGACATGCAAATTGACAGCTGTCAGTCAGCGTGTCCACGTTGCCCTAGTATTAGGAAGCACTGCATACCCCAACTATGGACCCTCAGAGCCTCTTGCTATTTAGATGTTAGGCGCATTCAGGCATAATCTTTTCTTCAAGAAAGTTGGGTTTTCCGAGTTTTCATAGCCCAGTTCCAACCACTAAAGATTTTACCAATTCTATGTATTATGTCTTCCTGGCCTGTCTCAAAAGAGGATGAGTGTCCAGGTTTCATGTGGTGTTCACATTGAGCAGTTCCAGTATTTCTAGGATGTTTGACCCCTCTTTTTCTGAGCCGTGATGTGACTTCTTTAAAGAAGCATTGGCTAGCAAAGGGCGAAGAAGAGGGACACTGAAACAGAAACACTGAAGCGCCTTTATAATTGATGTGACCTTTTCTTTCACTTTGTAATAATGCACTCTCATAGGTAAATTCATTAGGGATTGGACAGTTGCTACACTAGTAGGAACAGTACACCCAGTGATTGCAGGTGTCCAAAACAATGCTGTCTTCTTCTGGGAGAGACAAGATGTTCTTGTAGAGGCTGTCAGTGTAATCTTCCAGATCCTGGTCCTGATCCTGGAGATAATTAGGAATCCCCCTTATTCGAAATGATACTTCCCTGTATTCACTTTTTCAGATCCAATAATACATTTAGCGAATCAAGCTTTGTAGCAGGTGCATCAAGAGATGGATCAGAGCCGGGAGTTATATGGACTTAATCTGCAGTGAGGATTTCACATCTTTTCAGTTTATTAACAGTGAAAGTGTATCAGCTGATGTACTGCTTTTAGATTACTTTGCCAGGTTACTGTTGGATGCCAAAACCCGAGATGATCCCCAACTCTTTTCTGTTTCTCCAGAGGCTGACGTCTAATGAGGAGACACAAGTCTATGATTAGTTGGGTTGTAGACTGGAAGTGGGCTACACATTTTCCGCTTAAGGTGATAGTAGTCTAGTAGACTGATCCACACAATAAACTTTCCAGGTCCTTTTATATTCTTTTATGACTTCTCAAATCTGGGGTAGACAGCACTTTTTTATAATGCCTCCAAATCATACAAAATGTGTGGCTTAACTACACATATTTTGTGGTAAACACACACCTGTGCCCTGGATGTACTCCGCTCTCTCCTGTCCAATCCCCAGTGCTGTCTATGCCACCAGTGTGGTCCTGGTTGGAATAACCACAGCAGCATGGAAGATCCTGCCGCCCCCTCTCTCCAGGCCTCCACTGTGGGGTGCTGCAGATTCCCCAAATCCCAATGTGTCAAGCGATGCTCCGGATCTCTCACCCCACGGACAGAAGTCAGGCTAATCACTGATAATGCACCCGAGCCCAGGATCTTCCACCAGGCACTACAGCCCTGTGGTCCCACAGGAGCAGGTTGGATTCCCGAAAGAGGGTTTATGGATCCTAGTGGGCAAGACCATGCCCCCTGCACCCGATCAGGTGAGTCGTCATCAGGAATGCATCTCTGTTGATGGGTAATGCATCTCTGTCAATGTTACCATGCCTTGGAGTGGCCTCTAGGCCCTGCCATCCAGTGGCCCCAACGGAAAGGCTGAGTGCTCCTGTTGAGGATCCTAGGTGCCATGGACACCAAGAATGGTGCTTCTTCATCCTCCAATAGGTGCTAAGGGGTGCAGAGCATTCGAAACTGATTGCCTCGGTCGTCCACTTCACAACTCCAGTAAGGACTGGGAGATGGTCCGAAGTAGAGTTAGTGTGTGTCCACCATGGCTTGGGGCCAGGCTACAAACCCGTACATCGCCACTGTTTTTACCGCACACCTGGCCATTTGATTACTCTTCCTCATGACATTTTTTTCCATTGGCCATATTGCAGATGTAGTCTTCAGAGTTGCCCTCTGACCCTGACATGGAGGAGTTTCTACCCTTGATTTCCATGTTTGTAATGTGTTTCTCGAGGTCCTTCAATGCTTTGTCTGAATGTTTCTTGAGGCCATGTTTACATGCTCTTGCAAAATGAATTTCCTTCTAACAACTGCTGCATTTCTGGCCTACTGCAGGACATGTACCCTAAAGAGCTGATCACATCTATAACACTCTTTGCTATTGGCTGCTTTATCCTTTGCCACCTTGTTCTTGCCTCCGTCTTGTTGTCTGCTTGTCGTGTAGCACATTTGTTCAGGTCGGCATCAGCCCTTCTTGGCTGCTTGAGCGTCTCCCATCCCTTCCACCTATGTTATCAGGAGGATGTTGGTTCCTGTGATCTGTGCTTCAATGGCCTTTTTCTCAGCTATCTGGGGGAACTTCCAACAATGATGCAAAGCTGGGTGGGGCCTCATCATTCTTGAGATCATACTATGTACATGGTAATCGATTCTTCAGGGAGTTGGCATCCAGAACTGAAAAGGTATCTCTCATGGTCAATGTTTCCCCGAGACGTTACTTACCAACTGGTAACGTTCTTTCGATAGGATGTGCCTCCAACGTATTACACATCTTTGACATGTAGTGTCCACAGCTGTGTAGTTCAGAAATTTTTTCGGTTTTCGGTAGAGGGCGTCCTGCGTCGATGGCGTCGATGGCGTCGAGTCGATGTCCCTCGAAGGCCTCCGCCGAGGGCGACGTCACCGGATGTTTTAAATAGGACGCAGGCCACCCGCAGCCTCAGTTTGTGTTCCCCATAACGTGTGACATGCACATATCCAGTGCCTGCTGACTGCAGATAGACTTGTGGAAACGTAAACTGTAATCCCATAGGCAATTCTTCAGAGGGGCAGGCTGGGAGGGCAATGTGGAATACGTTGGAGGAACATCCAATCCAAAAAACGTTACAAGTTGGTAAGTAACCTGTTCTGCGAATGTATTCCACATCTTTGATAGAATCCCAAAGCAGTAACAGAAAGAATGGAGGAGGGAAAAGAATTTAGAATACCCACTCAGATGGCAGAATAAAGAACCAACTTACCAAAGGCCATATCTGGACCATGCAGTGTATCCAGGGAGTAATGTTTAACAAAGGTGTGGAATGAAGCCCATGTGGCAGCATCACAAATATTCCTAATAGGAACTCCCCGCTGCAGGGCTGTGGAAGTAGCCACGCCCTTAGTGGTATGATCTTGAAACTCCTCCGGATTGTCCTTGCCCGCCAAACGGTAACATTCAGTAACGGTGAGGATAATCCACCTGGATTCTGGATACTGGTCATCGATTGGGCCAGCTTGGCCCAATCGATGACCAGTATACCCCACAAAGAGTTGATCGTCCACTATGACCCTGGACATCCAAGAAATATAAAAGCTCAGAGCTCTCCTAGGGTCCAACCTATGGAGACGCTCCTCTTCCTTACCAGGATGAGGAGGAGGATATAACAAAGGAAGAACCACTTTCTGGCTTAAATGAAATTCAGACACAACCTTAGGTAGAAAGGATGAACATACCCTCAGTACAACCCTATCCTTGTGGAACACAGTAAAGGGTGGCTTAGATGAAAGTGCCTGTAATTCACTCACTCTGCGAGCAGAAGTAACCGCAACCAAGAACACTGTCTTGAAAGACAATAACCTCAGAGGACAAAGGTTCAAACGGAGCACCCATAAGGAATTTCAAAACCAAATTTAGATCCCAAACCGGCACCTGGAAATGGGACGGCGGGAACACATTAGTGCGGCCTTTAAGAAATTGTGAAATCAAAGGAATCTTAAAGCAAGAACATTCTTCAGACGAGCACTTGAAGATAGACAGCGCTGCCAGGTAACCTTTAATGGTACCCACTTGAGTACTGTGGGCCAAAGAAAGTAAGAAAGGTAAAACCATGGGAATGGAACACTGAAAGGGATCAACATTTTGTCATCTGCTCCAGTCGCAGAACTTACGCCAATGGCAACGGTACAGGGATTTCGTTGCTGGCCGCCTGGCCGAATGCAAAACCTCCATTACGTCATCCAGGAGGTCCCAATCCTTATACCTCAACCTTTCAGATGCTAAGCGTGAAGGTTGAGGGGATTGACCTCTGGATGGAGAACCTGACCCCCCTCGCGCGAGAGCAGATCCTCTCGGTAGGGAAGACGGCGTGGAGGGCAGATGGACATTTCTAGAAGGTCCGGGTACCACGCTCTCTGGCCCAATCCAGAACAATGAGGATCTTGAGGGATCCGAACCTCCGTAACCTCCTTTACACTTGAGGAATGACGGGGACTGGGGGAATCGCGTACAGCAGTGGAAATGACCAATCCACCATGAATGTGTCTGCTAAGGCTCCTGTCGGAGGAAATTCTCTTGAGCAGAATCTCTCGCACTTCCGGTTGGCACTGGTGGTGAAGAGATCCACTTGTGGGGTTCCCCAAAGGGCAAAGATCTCCAGAAGGACTTCCTGAGCCAACTCCCACTCGTGAGAGATTGTGCTCTGCCTGCTCAAAGCATCTGCCACCGAATTGTCTTCTCTGCCCAGATGAACTGCCGAGAGTGAACTTCCTTGCTGAATTGCCCAGAACCAGAGCTGCATTGCCTCTCTGCACAACGGGAGTGACCGTACCCGCTCTTTTTTTATTGAGATAATGCATGGTCACTGTGTTGTTCATCACGATCAGGACATTCTTCTCCCGTACAGACGGCAGAAAAGCCTTCAGGGCCAGCCTGGAGGCCCTGAGCTCTAACAGATTGATGTGGCGTTTGGACTCCGACGGAGATCAACGACCACTGGTGGTCAAGTCCTTGGCATGAGCTCCCCATCCTGTGAGGGAAGCAACCGTCACTATAGTCACCTTCGGCCATAGTTGCCAAAACGGCTCCCCCTTCATCAGATTCCCCTCGTTGGCCCACCACAGAAGATCCTGGGAGAACGAGAGTGGAATCTGAATGGGATCCGACATCTTGCCCGAGAACTGTGATCACTGCATCTTACAGGGCCCATTGCAGGGATCTCATCCTCAGCCTGGCTTCTGGCACCAGAAAAGTGCAGGATGCCATGAGGCCAAGCAGCCTTAAGAATTCGAAAGCCGAGAGACTCTGGGCATGTTAAAACTTTTCCACGATCTACACAATGTGGTGAGCCCTCACCTTGGGAGGCGAGCACTTCCCCAAGGACGTGTCCAAAAGAGCTTGATGTAGTGGAGCTGTTGGGAAGGAGTCAGATGTGACTTCATGAAATTTAGGGAGAAGCCCAGCTTGTGGAGATAGCGGCAGGTGAGACAGAGATGAGCCAATGCTTGCTCGGGAGAGCGCGCACGAATCAGCCATTCGTCCAGGTAGGGGTAGACGTGAATCCCCCTCAGCTAAGATACGCTTTCACCACCAACTTCAGCTTGGTGAAGACCCTCGGGCGGAGGTCAATCCGAATGGCAGGACCCGAAACTGAAAGTTTGAGTTGCCAGCCACAAACCTCAGGTACTTTCTGTGTTTGGGATGAATCGGTGCATGAAAGTAAGCATCCTGTAGGTCCAGAGACACCAACCAATCCAGAAGTTGAAGGCCAGGAGAACTTGAGAAAGAGTAACCATCTTGAACTTGTCCTTCGTTAGAAGTTTGTTCAACCAACATAAATCCAGGATGGGTCTCAATCCTCTGTCTTTCTTTGAAGTAAAAAAATATGGGGAATACCAACCCTTGTTCCTCACCTCTACAGGCACCAGTTCGTTAGCGCCTTTATCTAGCAGGGTCAAGATTTCCTGCACAAGGAGCGGTTCTGGAAGCTTCAAAGAGAGATTCCCCAATGTATTGTTGTGAGGCCGCTGAAGGAAGGGAAAGCAGTAGCCGTGGGCTATTGTATCCAGAACCCATGCATCCAAAGTAATGGCTCACCATTCTTCGAGATGCTGAGACAGTCTGCCCCCAACCGGCGAATCATGGGATATGGCCTCATTACTGTTTAGGAGCAGCTGCAGCAGCACCTTAAGACAAAGAGGCAGCTGCCTGAGCGTCTTTTGCACCTCTATTTCCCTGACCACCACAGATACTTTACGCTGACCCCTTTGACTGGCGGCTCCTCTCATTCTACCAAAGGTAGTAACAATAAGAACCTCCCTCCACTGCTTGCCCCTTGGACGAAAAGGCAGAGGTTGACGCACAGCTGCACTCAAAGACTTAGCAGCAGCTTTTGAGGTCTGCAACCTCTCAAGGCTATCGTCAGCCTTGCTGCCATACAAATGCGCGCCATCAAAGGGCATGTTCAAAAGACGGGCTTGCACATCCGGAGCAAAACCTGACTTCCGCAACCATGCAAATCTGCAGATAACGGTGCACACAGCGATGGACTGGCTAACACTGTCGGCCGTGTCCAAACCCGACTGAAGGGATTCACACATGGCATGAGAGCAAGGAACCCATCCCTTTCTTCCCCTTTGGGAATATGCTCAGCCGAAGAGAAACACAATTCCACAGAGTGTGTGAAAATCTTGCCAAGACACAAGTGGAGTTGATTGATTTCAACGCCATACTCCACACAGAAAACACCATGCGTGCTCAACCGTCGAAGCGTTTGTCGTCCCTATCAGGAAGGATGGTAGGGTACGCTGCCTGCCTCGAGGTGGCCGTAGCCGCCTGACCCATCAAACTCTCGGGAGTGGGGTGAGATGAAAGGTAGCTGGGGGTCGCTACCAGAAGGGCAGTATTTTTTGGTTAACGATTTGTTAACAGCCAGAAGAGATTCCGGTGACTGCCAAGCAGCCGTCACCCTTTTCTGTAATGTCAGATGAAAAGGTAATACTGGGTCAGAGGACGGACCTTGATCCAAAATGTCCACTAGATCATCCTGTACAAAAGCCTCAGGAGGACTGAACCACCCCAGATACTCTGTGACCCGAGCCATGAGCCTCCTCAGACCTGCCAAATTCCACTTCCGGAGAAGTGTGCAAACCACTGGCATCATGAAGAGTTTGCCTCAACTCCTCCAACTGACTGTCTCTAGAAAAGACAGGAGCCCCAGCAGGCTCAACAGGGTCCAGATCGAAGTCTGACCCCTCCTCTTCCTCATATATGTCATCCAGAGGGAGGTAAAAACCCTGCCTCGGGACAGAAGAGGGTTTAGAGTCCACCACAGGCCTCACAGACTTGGAAGTAGCCTTTCTAGGAGGTTCCACAGTATCAGGGACCTCCATGAGGGGGCGTGGCCAGCTAGAATGGAGTGAGAACGTGCTCTACTCGTGCACCTGCCCGAGATCCTACAACGGACCGAATCGTTCGGCCTGCTTAAGCTGAACAAGCACACTTGAAGTAGCTACGGGAAGAAGAACCGTTTCCCTACCCTCAACGAAGTTTCCGCATGAAAATCGGACCGGGATAACGGTTATTCAAAGCAAACAGAGAGGAGGCCCCCGCCCAACAAAATTGCGGCGCACGCCGGCCCTATCTGAGACACACCGTTAGAGGGCGGATAACCTCTGGGGGCGAGAGAGAAGGGCCTGCAGCATCCAGCCCAGCAATCCGGCGACACCGCGGGGGGGACTGACCCCCGCTGCCATCTGCGGCCCGGGCCTCTGCCTCTGAGACCGCAAGCCGAGAGGAGGAGACAAAGGGGAGGACCCCCGTGCAAGACCGCTGGGTGCGCCGTCTCCCGGGACCCCGCGCACGAAGTGTGGAAGAGAGGCCCCGAGCGGTGCCGGCTGGCGGGAGACCACGAGAGACACGGAGAGACACGAAGAAGGGAGAAGGTGACAGGCGGTTCCCTCCGGAACATCCACAAGCTGACGACTCCCCATCTGTGGCGACCGCCCTCGCAATTGACCCTACATACACTCCCCGCTGAACGTGGAAAGTCCGCGGAGCACACCCAAAGACAGGCAATGTCGCCCCCCAAAAGCAAACTAAAAACCGCGACCATGGACTCCTTCACCACGGTCAGGGCGAAACAACAACAGGGAACAGAAGCAGCAGACGACCCGACGGCTAAGGAGGACGATCCAACAAATATGCAAGTGCTACAAGCTATAGCAGCGCTACGAACGTCCATCGAAACCAGGATTGATGAAATCAAGTCGGACATGCAGCTGATGAGACAGGACGCCCGTAACCTTACTGAAAGGGTGTCTACAGCGGAGGCAACGCTCCAAGACAATGTTAACGACACCACAGAACTTAAATCTAAGGTCCAAGACCTTGAATTGCAAGTAGCGCGACTAGAGGCGCGATCAGAAGACACTGAACGACGTGCCCACTGCGGCAACATTCGAATCCTGGGGGTACTGGAAGACAGAGAGGGCCCAGACCCGACCGACTTCGTAGAAACGATGCTATTGCAAGAAATTGGGGCCGGCAAACTGACCCAGGGCTTCTCGATAGAACGGGCCCACAGGTCACTTCAGAAAAGGCCCCCCCCCCCGGGCTCCCGACCGCGCACAATTATTGCAAAAGTCTTGAACTTTTGCGACAGAGAGACTATATTGAGATTTTCAAGAGAAGGAGGGGAAATCGAGAAACATGTCGCCAAAATAGTCATTTATCCAGACTAACCCCCGTGTTACAGCGAGCAAGGAAGTCATTTGTACCGGTAAAAGCTAGGTTACACAAGCAAGTACATGCTAATGTACCCGTCCCGCCTTAAGGTACTATACAAGGGGAAAGCTATCTTTCTTGAGACTCCGGCAGCGGCAAATATGTGGCTTGAGGACAACAACCTTGCAGATGAAAAGGAAAGCACTGCGCATGAAGTCACAGGCCATTGAAAGCACCAAGCAACAGGAAAATAAAGGTACTGCCGAATGAATACCGGACCGCTTGAGATTTACAACTCTACGAACGCTACGACGGGCAGGAGCGCACCGACCCATGCGAATAACAACGAAGCCGACGCACCCCCCTGAAACACGTGGAGGCCGACTGCCGACACACCACCCGCACCAGGAGGCCCAGAAAGGCCTGGAAGGATTGCGTGCCCCCGGGCGCTGCAAGTTTGAAGCAACTGCTGGGGGCAGTTTTGAGTTGAAAGGTTTGTTGCCCTCATTCACTAGAATGAGGATAGTTAATGTTAATAAGTCTCCAACTAACACTGAGAGGGGAGGAGGGAGGGAACGAGGAAAGGAGGTGGCTCGCGCCCCAACCCCAACACAGACCGACCCCTGGATAGCAGGTCCAAGCCCGGGGGCGGCATAGACAGGGAGAGGGGGGGACAAAGGATCCGTTACTGAACCCCTATGGCTGCGACCACCATAAAAATAATGACATGGAATGTAAGGGGCCTGAGGACTTATCTCCAAAGGAACAGGATTAAAACCTACCTGCAGAGAAAAGGGGTAATGATAGCATTACTACAGGAGACCCACTGTACGGCGGACTCGGTGGCCAAGGTACAAACACATTGGGGTGGACAGGGATTTGGTACCACCTACTCTAAATACGCAAGAGGGGTCTACACCTGGATCCACCCACAGCTCCCATTCCGGGTGGACAAAACAGAGATAGACCCGGAAGGTAGGTGTGTCGTGATTTGGGGATTCATTGAACAAGAAGCAGTATGCATCATGAACTCCTATCTCCCTAACAATAACATACTGTCCTACTTGAACACACTGACTGGCTGAGAGATTTCACAAACAAGCCTCCATCAGACCAGTAAGACTTGCCAACAAAGATCGTCTGATTGTACCTAGCTACAAACGGTCCACAATTGGAGGTAACAGCTTCCCGGTGAAAGCGTCTAAACTATGGAACACCTTGCCCCCTAGCATAAGAACAGATCAATCTTACCACAAGTTTAGAGCCAATACCATCAAATGGCTAAAATCCAACAACCAGTATTCCTAACCACTTACGACTCTGGACCCTAATACTTTGACCATAACAGCGAGTATTTACCGCTCTGCTAGACTCCACTCTACGTATACTACCCTGGGACCATATGCTCTCTCACTGTGCACCTTGCGTTTAAATATGCAATAGGCCTTCTTGTATATAACTATCATTTGTATATATCCTACACAACCTCATGCTTTCTCACCGTGCACCATGCTTGCAAATATGTAAATATGCTGTCTTGTATATAACTGTCACTTGTATGTATTCTGTATAACTTTGTGCAACTAAGCTTCGCATATACGTATATCTGCTGCGCCCTGTTACCCCCGGGTATGATGCGCATTACAAATAATAACCAAACAAACAAACGAACACTGTACCCCAGAGTTGTACAGTACAGGAACAATCTCTTTATTTGGGAGGAGATTTTAATTGTGTACACGACCCAAGGCTGGACAGGTCCACACCACAGCTGGGAGGCCCATCGACCGCTATGGCAGCACTGTCCGCCATGTTGGGGAGGCTGGACATGACGGATGTGTGGCGGGAAAAGCATCCTGAAGCACGCAAATACTCATTCTACTCATCCCCACATAAGTTACACAAAAGACTAGATTATATACTCATAGGCAGGGAACACTTACCCCGAGTGGAGGGAGCACAATACCTGGGGAGGACTATCTCTGATCACTCCCCGCTCCTGATGACATGGAATCACAAAGGGCCCAGACCCCCCATTCCCATGTGGAAAATGCCCACAGACGCCCTAAAGGACCCGGCCTTTCGAGAGGAATTACGCGATTCTATTGATGCCTACCTAGAGGTTAACACCGGTAGTGTAGCTTACAATAGCACAGTGTGGGAGGCTCTAAAGGTGGTAACCAGGGGAGAAATTATTGCAAAGGCGGGCGGTATCAAGAAGCTGCTCAGAAAGAACTAGACCTAGTGGAACGGCAGATTGAGCGACTCAAAGCTACCCCCGTAGATACCCAACAGAGAGAAGAGGAGCTTGTGAATCTTAGAGAGAGGAACATAGCTGCGTGGAACAGGCTGGAAAAATTTGACTATACTGCCAGAACAAATAGAGCACATGTCGAGGCGGACAGACCGGGCAGATTACTCGCCTGGCTCTGCCGAAAAGAACACCCCAAACACCCCACCACCTCACTGCAAGATGAGGACGGAAACACACACTATACACAGCAGGGCATAAATGACACTTTCACTCGCTTTTACACCCATCTGTATTCACATGAGGAGCTGGTCCCCCATGAATGGTTGATAGAAACATTGGAAGAGATAGGGCTCCCCAGGCTGTCCCCTGAGCAAGCCGACTCCCTTGACACAGAAATCACACCCAAAGACATTACCGATGCAATTAGGTCCCTGGCCACAGGCAAAGCACCTGGAACAGACGGGTTGCCCACAGAGTTTTTTAAAACGTATGAGTCCTCCCTGACCCCCCTATTACACGCTGTATATCAGGAGGCATACGAAGAAGGAATACTACCCGAAAGCATGAGGGAGACGCTTGTGATTCCGATCCTCAAGCCCAATAAGCCGGCAGACCAATGTGACTCATATCGCCCGATTGCAATGTTAAATTATGATGTTAAAATCCTGACTACGATCTTAGCAAAGCGGCTGTCTAGAATAATTGGAGACATAGTTCACCCAGACCAGTGCAGCTTCGTGCCGGGCCGAAATACGTCCATGAACCTACGCAGGCTGCAGCATATTATAGCGCAAACCGATAAAGACAAGGACTCATACGCACTGGTATCTCTAGACGCAGTCAAAGCGTTTGACTCCATCTACTGGGAGTGGCTGGTAGCAGTGCTCAGGGAGTTTGGCTTTGGTCCAGGGTTTATCAGGTGGATTAACATCTTGTATGCTAAACTGAAGGCAAGGGTGAAATCTGGGAAGTATGTGTCGGAGGCCTGGGATATATGCAGGGGGACTAGACAGGGCTGTCCACTATCCCCAATGCTTTATATACTGGGACTAGAACCCATAGCTGTCTACTTTAGAAACCAGTTCTTCGATGCAGGCATAAGACTGGGAGACGTGGATCACGTCATCTCGCTCTACGCGGATGACGTTCTCATATACGTCAGGGACCCACACCTCAACGTACCAACCATGATAGAAGTGCTGGACACTTATTCCAAGGTCTCTTGGATATGATTTAGCAGGTCGAAGTCTTGTATGTTCCCCCTAACGGCCCTGAAAGCAGAGAATTTAGAAGCACTCCCAGAGGTAGGGATCCAGTGGCAGAATACATCATTCCGCTACCTTGGAGTGCACATTATGCATACCCCTGAGTTAATGCACGAACGAAACACAAAGGCAGCACTCCCAGCTCTACGCAAATCAATGACGTTCTGGGCGAAACTCCCCCTTTCAATGATGGGCAGGGCTTTGATAATTAAAATGATCGTTCTTCCATGTTTCCTTTATGGGTTTCAAAATGTACACTACTATATACACAAACCCTTCTTCCGACTGCTTGAGACCATACTGCGAGAGTTCCTATGGGGGAAAGACAGGCATAGGATAGCGTTGCAGATGCTAACCCTATCATATAGCCAAGGCGGTATTCAACTTCCAAATCTAGAAAGATATTACATAGCAGCACAGCTTAGTTTTATGACCAAATGGCTAGATGATGAACCCACATATGAAACACCATTGCTACAGGCCATGCTTCCCCAATTCCATCTGAAAGAACTAGTCTGGGCGCCGTCCAAACTGCTGGGAACTTTATCCTTTTTGGCTGATTTGGGGAGGAAAATTTGGCACAGGGCGAAAATGCTCACTAACTCACGGAATTCTTATGCCCCGGAAGTTCCCCCTGATCGCAGACTTATGCACAACACTTTCTGATTTGAAACACATCAGGCTCTGGGAGAGGGAAGGGATCTACACCTGGGGAGATCTGTATGATGAAGGCACTTTCAGGGAGTTCACCTCACTACAGGAGACGGAGGGCATACATACCGGCCAATTTCTATGGTACCAAAGAATCTGAGCTGTGGCCCGACGCAAATGGGACTTGTGGCCGGAAGAACCAGCTACAGACCCACTCCTCACTCTGATGTACAACTTGGGAGAGGGCGGTAAACCCATTTCGCAAATATACGGCCACCTGATAGACATGCCAAATCCTCGGAGCATGGAAATGAAAAGCAAATGCGAGGTGGACATAGGCCGGGAAATGTCTGAAGGGGAGTGGAACAGAGCTCTTACATTCCCCAAAACGGTGTCCAGAAACCATAGATTGAGGCAGATTCAGTTGAACATTCTGCACAGAACTTACCTGACCCCGTGCTGCATAGCCACCTTCAACCCCCAGGCACAACCGACCTGCAACTGGTGCAAGGGGGAAAAAGCGGATCTGATCCACATGTTATGGGAATGCCCCAGAACAAGGGCTCTGTGGGAGAGGGTCCAACAAACCTGTGAAAAAGCAGGCCTGAGCAAATATAACAGGACACCCGATGAGTGCCTCCTAGGAACCTACCCCAGACCGACTAAACTCAAGGATACGACAAGGCTCATGGACATATTGTGCATACTGGACAAAAGAACTATCGCAATGGCCTGGAAGAAACCCATGGGCCCTCAGTTCAAACTATGGCACAAAGAGACTGAACGGTGGGTGCGAGCCGAGACCGTGGCAAGGGAGGACTGTGTGGCCAGATCCACGGATGACTCTAGTATGTCATTCGAGGCATGGAAGGAACTCACCAGACACATGTTCCACCCCTCGGATGATAAACCCCCCCTGAATTGGAACTCAATCTAGGCCCATGTGGGACCTATCATAATGCCAGCAGCAGCAGAAGTGCTGCAGAGAATAGAGACCCTTCGGAAGCCCTCCCCCTTTTGAAGTTGCCAGATGGTTCCCCTTCGCTCCCACCCTCCCCCCGTAACAGTTGACGATATATGAAACGGACAGAATATGGAGACAGTTATGGTTGTTTTGTTTTGTATTTGTAATTTTTTGACGTTAAGTTAAACATATGCTTATTGCTAATTGAGAATGGCTCTATTGCACATAACTTGTTTGATATTATTGAAAATGCTAATAAACAAATTTGAAAATAAATCAGGGACCTCCATGGGCAAATTTCAGGCAAATAGCTCCGAAGGCGTCAAGGGCTCCAATGGCTTTGACGTCGATAACGGCGCCGACGGCACAGAGGGCTGGGACAAAGGGAAAGTTTTGACGTCGGTATCCGACAGACACGGCGCCAACTAAGTCGACACCGACCTCGAGCCCTTACCAGGTTTCTGCGGTCTCGGTGGAGACGAGGACCGAGACCTGGAAGCACGCATCTTGCGACTATCCTGAGCCTTGTCCGACCGGGACCTCAAAGGTTCCCGATGAGAGTCTCGTCGAAGACCCGAGCCCGAAGGCGTGCAAGCCACGGTACGAGACCGTTCCTTGCCGGCTTCATCAGAAGGCACGGACGAAACTGTGGCTAGCAATTGAAAAATCACCAACATCTGCTCCCTGAAGGCAGCCCAAGCCTCATGAGTCGAGGAATTAGTTGGACATGCCACTTTCCTTGCAGCTCCATCCTCCGAGGAGGACAGAGAAGGCGACCGATGATGGCGTTTCCTAGAATGCCGAGACGAGTCAGACGAATCGCGGGAACCACTCCGGGACAGAGATCCCCCGGACTCCTCCCAACGCAGAGAGTCGCCCCTCGAATCATAAATGGACACCCCCTTGGACCTCGATTTATGGGGTTTAGAACCCCTACCTACCTGAAGCTTCCCCTTACGCTCCCGCAAGGCCTTAGCAGTCAGCGACTGGCATTTGGAACAGTGGTCGGTGTCGTGACTCTCGCCCAAGCACCACAAACAAATGTGATGCGGGTCGGTGGACGACATTTTGGACTTGCAGTCCTGGCAAGTCTTTAAGCCAGACCGTGGAGTCGGTGGGGTCAAAGAAGAAGAGAACTTCACTAGTAATATCACAAGGCACGCCGAGTCCCCGAAGCAAACATGTTTGCGGAAAAAACGGAACTGAGGCTGCGGGCGCCGTGCATCCTATTTATAACATCCAGTGACGTTGCCCTCGACGGAGGCCTTCGAGGGACATCGACCCGATGCCATCGACGTAGGACACCCTCTACCAAAAAAGTTTCCAAACTACACAGCTGTGGACATTACATGTCAAAGATGTGGAATACATTGGAGGACACAATCCATTTGAAATGAAATATTCCCAGAGGCCTTCTTTTGTTTTGTCCTGTGGAAAATCTGTGTGTCATCTTCAACTTCCTCCCCAACCAAGTTCAGGGAGAATCTTCTTGCATATATGTAAGCACAGTCCTCCTGTTGGGATTTCAAACAGTCCTCATATCTACCCATTCCAACCCTCCCACTTGAGTACAGATGCTTGAGAATCTGTCATGGCAAATGCAGGTGAAGGTTGAGCGTTGAGGCCCCAATGCTTTTGGTGGCAGGCATGGTGCTGCGGCACTCTTCCCTATCGCTCACATTTACAGCAGCACCCCACAGTGCTTTAGAATGAAGCTGTGTCTCAGCAAGCATGCATGGTTCCATTTTGAACCTTACACGGCAGAGCAAGGATAGAATGCAAAACGAAAAAGTTCTATGTAGCCTTTTGCAATGTACCCAATACGTCCATATCATTGCGCCCAATCAGTAACCTATGTCGGCACCGACAACAGAAAACCATGTGTCCAAAGAAGACCAAACATCCATGTAGGTCTCTCCAGGTGAGGGTCATTCCGTTCCAAAAGAGCTCCTACACTAACTGCCGATTTGCACTGTGAGGTCACATATACAAAGACTGCTATTGCCAACCTTTCACAAAATGGCCACTGTGGTGTGATCAATCCTGCAAGTTTATCATAGTGCTCGTGTGATCCCGCTCATGAGCTACCCACTAGGCCAGCTACGGGTCTACATGCAGCAGCGGGCACGTCACCCTGACAGAGCCCCACTCAGCAGATACTGCATGCCAGGAACGCCTGCAGGGTGGGTAACAATGGATGAGCATTCAGGAAAGAGTTCACCAGCACTGGCTGACACAGAAGAGCCCCCCCTCCCCGACCTCCCTGCAGACATCATCAAAGGCCAAAGTGACCAGTCACAGGTCATGCTCCACCTTGTGGCCAGTTGTGTTTTTGTACCCTCAGGGGCAGATTCTCAAAAAGCAGAGCAAATGAAAGGAGCACAGCGTATGTGCTGCATAGGGCTGCTTTCAGAAATGCATAGGTCACCTTATTCACAAAAGTGAACTGAACGTTTCAGGAGGGGCTGGATTGTAAAGCAAAGATGTGCTGTCCAGCCCCCTTGCATACTTTAGTGTCGCGAACGTACTCATGTATGCCAGACTCCGAGCAAGGAGGTAGTTGCGGGGAGCTCATTTCACAGAGACGGGCCCTTAAAGAGCCCATCTCGGTGAAATGCTCATTTCGAAAGCATTTCCATCTCTGTTTGGGGAGAGGAATGGCAAGTGTGACAGCTGTGGTTTAACCTGCGGCTGCCGCACTTCAAATGAAAATCATGATATGGTCAGATTTACGCCTCCCCCTGCGGCTATTTCAAAAAGCGCAGGGGCGGGGGGGGGGGTTGGCCCTCATTTCAGGGCATTTAAAAGTGAATCGCGTTTGGGAATTCAGATGCGCTTTTACATGCTCAGAAACGTGCCAATTTGCACAAACGCATAAAGGAGGGACAGAAGGCATCTGAAGGACCGCCTCTAAGATGCGCTGATTCATAATCTGGCCCCAGAGTCACTTGACAGGCAAGAAAAAATCACGGACGCAGACTGAAACTACATCCGCCCTTTACTTCTTAAACTGTACTAATATGCATAGCTTGTCTCATCACATCCGACACCTAGGATCCCTACCCACCGCCCGTACAGCTACAACTAGGTACCACGGGGCTGTGGAACGGACGAGATACCACCCATCACCACACAATCTGAAGTATGAACACTAGCAGGTGCGCTGGTCATGTGGGTGGGGGTGAGGAGCATGCAAAGTTACTGAGGGAGCTGACGGAGGGGACAGCTAAATGCTCAAGGGGCTGTTAAAAAACTGTTAGAACATAGACAATTCTGAACAAAAGATAATGGACAGGAGTAGGCAAAGAAGAGGTTTAGCAGAAAAGGAGTATCTTTAGTACCTGTTTGTATTTCTGAAAGCTACTACAGGCTCTCAGATCGGCTGGGAGCTCATTCCAGAGCCTGGGAACTGCATGGGAAAAAGAGTTCCGTGTGACAATGGCCAGTTTTGCCTTAGGAATGAGCAGAAGATTCGAAAATGGCTCCTGGGTGTCATGCATCTCCAGGCTGTTTTCAGCTCCTTCCTATCCCACAAGAATGCATGATGTGAGGGACCTCACTTACTGACTTAAGGGTACAATCAGAGCTCAAGTCGAGGGTAAGCGCGGGTTGATGCAGTCCCCCCACCTTTTTCAGAAGTCCCCCAACTGTTTTCAGCCGGCACCTTGATATGCTAATTTCTGGTGACCCCACATTCAATTGGTATGCTAAAGAGTCTGCCCACTTTTTTTTTTAGGACTCCTGGGTACATACAATGTTTTAACATACATTGTTAAATTTAAAGGTCCATATAGAGCAAGCAGCATTGAAGCTGATATATCAAAAAGCATGGAAAGATCCGGAATCAATCATGTTACACATGTATCGTTGTGGAAGGCAAACTATGTTTACAATAACACATGAACATCACACACGTCCTCCTGGGCTTTCTTTCTGTTTTTTTCTGAAAACTATCATTGTACTTTCATTATTTGTCTGTCAGTGTTTTGTAAGAGGGCCATTACTGCCGGGTTTATTGCGGTTGTAAAAAAAATAAGAGACCATTTTGTACAGAGTTAAATCATAGGTGCCAGCTCAGTACTGTATTATTGCAAAATCCTTAGTAACTTGTCTTTTTATGAAGCAATAAACAGGCTTCTATTATTGGACTCCACAATAGCACATTTTTATGGAAGAAAATAAAGAACACATTATGACCAGTTTGGAAACAAATATGTTGGTTGCTTTTAATATATCTGGGCAAAGTGGAGGAATACGAATGTGTATGATTTGTTCACTGCAATTAACATCTGTGGTGATAGACACAAATAACGCGGCTGGTGAAAAGTGACAAAACTAAATGTATTTATGTTGATAAAGCACATGTCACTGGTCCGGTGGCATAATAGCGCTAACAGCACGTACAATATATAATCATAACATATAAAAACAGGCACTATGCCTAGAAAATGGTGGACAGCCCACAGGCCAAGCCTGGCTGGGGCGCTGTAGTTAGACTAGGGTTCATCCAAACAGCTTGGTTTTCAGATCCTTCTTAACTTCAAGTACAAGTGTAGTAGAAAGGTTGTGTATGGGGCACATTGGGTCTGTTCGGGTGCAATTATTTAAGCAGAGTTTCCTGGGCCGTCTGTTTAAGGGGCACCCAGAGACATGGTCTACATACACCATCGTATGATTACATTGACTAGGCAATGTGAGGCTAGAGAGGGATGTCAAAAAAGGCTTCTTACGCAGGGCATCTCCACCCTTTCTTCTGCACACGCACACCCTGCAGGGGAGCGGTCTTTTGAATTTCCCAGGGCGGAGGAGGGTATGGGGGAGCCAGCAGACAGACTTTAGGCAAAATGCATTGAAAGTATAGGGACACGTAGCCCAGATGTTCTAACCTGTCTACCATGTACATGTGACCCGTTTATAGTCGGTGGCAATGCCACTGATCATATAAAGCTACACATGTGTAAACAGATAAATAATATGGCAGGCAGATAGATGGATACACGCACCGCAGATTGAGTTCATAAATGTATTGCTGTTTGGGTTTGTATAGAGCGTGACTGGCATGTAAATTCCGCCCCCGATTCATTTTCGATGTCTAATATGTTAAATGGCCTAAAAGGAAACATATTGTGCCTCCCTCCGAGTTCAGTGATTACTGCAAAAATTTGGTACTGTTACCGTCACTCAGTTCCGTGGACTGACCACTGGATTCCGAGCAGCGGAATGTCAGTGTTGGGTCCCTTGTTACCGGCACCTTTTCCAGACCTTGTCCAGACCGGCTCACTCTTAGTCTGCTTGTAGGGGCTGTGAACTACCAACAGACTTAACCTGCCTGTAGTTCAGGCTCCTCCCGGCAGATAAATCAAGGAAGCACTGGCATCGTTACTAATGGTGCAGTCGTTCAGTGTTCCCATTGCCATGAAGTCCTATGGAACTTCACAAGAATGGGAACTTACCGTTCCTCCACCACCAATAATATTGGGATATCGGGCGGCGGAAACTGTATGCCGAGATTGCCAGTACTACCGGCGGCCTGTCGGCAACCTTGTAATGAGGACCCATATGACTCCACAGGGATTTTGGAAGATGTACCGCAAGCGATAATTCCACTGCAGTAACTCTGCCGATTTTTGGTGTTAAAGTGGAGGATTTACCTCGAGCATCATGCTGGGGGTAAATCCTCTACTTCAAGGCCAAACTCTTAGTTTGGCGGTGTGCTAAATGCAGAAGTAATCCTGTTCACGCCAAAAAAGTGTCGATAACGGAATTACAACAACTTTCTTAATGCACAGCCGAACTCCTAATGAAGCCCGTTGGCTTTATTTAAAGTCCTTCACAACATTTATCCAGAGCCACCCTTGATATTCAAGTCAGTGCTGGTGAAAGTGATTGTGACCAGTGTGAGTATGGGTGTTGCCTATTATAGTTAAAGGGTCTGATGAAAGAAATACCATTACATGTATTTACATGCTGTGCAATAAAATGCATTTTTAGGATTACCATAATCTATTGTATACACTAAAGTATGTGAAAGCTAAATTATTGACTTCAGGATGCAGTTTGTCAGATTGATCTACAGATCGGCAGCTGTAGTAGTTACGTTTGGCCTGAAGGCGGTGTTGGGTGCTGATCGTCACACACTCTGCTATCTGTTACCACACAAGGTGGAAAGCGCGCCAAAAGAACAGGATAATCAAGCATCAAGATGGTTGTTGGGGAGGGTACTGTATTTATGAGAAATGAAATCTCTCGCATGGCCCTGAATACTAGCATTGCTTTGATGCATGAACTTTTAGATGCATGTGTGGGATGACTAACCCCTTTTTCAGGAGGAGGATGAAAGAACTGTATCACATCTGAAATCAGTCCTATCTTTCATGGGATTGCAGTCACACAAGACTTATGTTTGGCGCGCAGCAGGATCTCAGTTGAAAATGCCACACCAAAACATGAGCCATACTTTCAACAGCCTACAAACAAATCTCTCTTTCTGTTGCAAAATCACTGTCCTTCAGCAGATGACAGGAAGATTGGTACTCCAAATGCCTACCTGACCTACATCTACATATGAACAAGAAGAGGTAGCAGAAGATTAGCCTGTGGAGGACAACATCATGAGTCCTTCTTCAGGTTAGACAGACTATCTAGCCTCTTTGGGGTCCTCTCTATTACCAGCGTGGTGTGCTCCATAGCACAAAGTGAACAACAACCACATATGTCAACAAGATCTTTGGAGGATATTGTATGTGAATCCATTTTCCAAGGAGTATGTACCTACTAAAAAAGAGTGATAACCAAATTCACAAACTACTTGATCTCCTTGTCGGGAAAAACACAGGCCAGTTTTATCAGTCGGTCACATCTATTACTATGAGGAATGCCTTTCTATGCTGTAGACACTAGTTAGCTTCATCAATAGAGTAGGTAACTCCTTGTAGGTGGCAGGTCAGTGCTACTTATAGTTTTAAAACCTTTATTTATAAAAAAAAGTCTCAGAGTATTCAATGAACAGGTATCAAAAACATCAGTTTTCATCATCCAACTCTGTTAAAGAGAGAAACAGAAAGGGCAATCATTCATCACATCTTATTTTAATAAGATAAAGCCCAGGATTTAGGCAGAGATTATGGTAAAAATAAAAAAGGCTTTATTCCCTTGGCGATTCCTTTTTGTGTTTTGTATAAGGTTTCTCTATTGTAGTTGTCAGCACAATTGGACACCTTTATTGTGACTGTTTGCAATATTGTAAGACTAACTCTATTCTCTATTGGTGTTTTTAGGGTGATTGCTCTTACAACAATACTCACAATGATCCATTCGTTTTTATTTGCTTTTGCTCTTTTTATTTTTTCTTGCACACTTTATTTTTCCCCCTCTATTTTTGCTCCCACAGTTTGTTTTTTCTCTTGCTCCCACACTTTGTTTTTCTCTCTACACATGTTTCTTCATGGTATTGTTTCCATGGTTCATCATGAGAGAATCCTATTTGTTCCTCTTGCACATATGTAGCTGTTCCTCGGTTATGTTCTGTTTTGCTTTCTTCTGTATATTTTGAGTGTTTTCCTGTCAGCTATTCATCGGGACAAATCGGATCATGACTCAAGATCAAGGTTGTTGAATAGCTGACAATAGCAGCAATCGCCACTAGGTCACCAGGAATTCCTTTTGGGGTACAGGAGGAGGGGCCACATAGCATAGAAGTGGGCTGCTCCCCCCATGACCCAAAACGACTGAAGAAGGCAATTTTGTCCTCACTGAAGTCAGATTGGCTGTGTAATCTGCCGAGCTGCCACTTGGGGGGGGGGGGGCAAAATGTGCTATGTGTGTGGTTTTTGTTAAATTGGGGTTTATTTCGATGGGCTGGCCTCCAATTGCAGGATCACCCCACGAAATGCCCCCACCCCCACCTGGCTGCAGAACATTGCTGCTCCCCTGAGTGGGCAACATGGGGGTGTTTTCCACCACCATGTTGCCACCCCTGGGGAGCAGCAATGGCCACTACACCACCAGGGATTTCTTGTAGGGGAGGGGAGAAGGCGGCCACTTAGCAACTAAGTGACCCTCTACGCCTCAGGACCCAAAAGGGATGGGGCATGCAATTTGTGCCCTCCTTAGTGGCAGATCAACACCATAACCTGCCAATGTGCCCCTGGGGAGGGTACAATTTGATATATATATATTTTCTTGTTGGTGCATGGGCTGAAAATTGACACAATGGACTGGGGGAACTCTCTCCCCAGCGAAGGTAGAGGGGATTATCAGTGGGGTGGGCAGAAGGAAAGGGCAGGGCTAAATGTTGAATGATGTGCGTGCCCTGAATGTAAGATGCTGGCTGCTTTGCATAAAACAAAGTGCAGATTTGTGTGGCAGACACATGTGAGTGATCTAAAAGCAGTCTAGGACCAACAGTCGATTCAGCAATAACCGGATTTAGAGAAAATTGCATTTGTAAAACATCTAAGCCCGAGGGCATCAAGGCGCTGTTGCAACCAGTTACACTTAACGTAGGGACACAGGGGAAAAGACACAGCATATATATATATATATACAAAGAGCTCAGAAGTGTTCAGAGGCCAGATAGAGTAGTTAAGCATGTAGCCAGGTTTTGAGGGCTCTGCGTAAGGCCCAGTAAGAGTTCCCCACTATTAGGGTGGGTGGGAGAGCGATCCAGTGATTAGCAGCCTCCGTAGGGAAGCTATAGTCTCCTCCTCTGACTCGTTTGTATTTAGGTTTGGCAAGGTAGTGAGAGTAGGCTGCCCTTACCGGGCTAGACAAATTGACTCTGGGGATTCTTTGTGACAAGTAGAGGGGAGCAGAGTAAGACAAGCATCTATGTGCGATGGTGAGGGTTTTGAAGATAATCCTTTCTCAGATAGCCAGCCAATAGTCCTCTCTTCTTGCCGCTCTGATATGTTCTCTTTTAAGGATTTTCAGGGCAGAACGTAGGGAATTGTTTTGGATCACCTGACACTTATTGATATTCTACTTAGAGGTACCTGCATGTAGGGCATTGCAGTAGTCGAACTTGGATCCAATTATTGCTCGTGCGATCGCGAGGCAGCTGGTTGGTGTAAGGAATTGCCTGGCAGCGTTGATCAACTTGGTCGTGTATGCAGCCGAGGAAGCAATGGAATTCACTTTTCTTGTTAGCGAGAGATGGCATCCAGGTGGACACCCAGCGTTTTCACTGAGGTGTAGACCATCTATGTTGAAGGACATGTATTGGGCTCTGAGCTTCTTTAGCATGGCTGGTGAGCCCACCAGCAGAAGCTCTGTTTTGTTATCATTTAGGCAAATATGGTTAGTGGCCATCCATGCTTGGATTGTCAGGTAGGTTTTGTTGAGAGATCTGGAATCTTCCTCATAGATGCCTGACAGAGGGATGAGAATGTGTGTGTTATCGGCTTAGTTGGTATATGATATGCCAATGGAGTTGAGGAGGTCAAAAAGTGGCTTGGTGAATACATTGTTTATGTTATATGGTGGGGGAAACACAAGATCCTTGTGGGACTCCACAACCTATGGGTGTAGAATGGGTGCGGCGGAGGCTTTGAGGTGGTGACAGAGTATTTGGTGGTCGACCAGGTCAAAGGCAGCTGAAAGAAGTCCAGCAACATGAGCAAGACAGGTTAACCCTGATCTCTGAGATCATCCAGCTGTTTTTTTAAATCCAGTAAGGCTGATTCAGTGCCAGGTCCTGGCCGGAAGCTGGATTGGTGCATGCCTAGGATGTGATTAGATTCCAGGAAGTTCTGTATTTGAATGTATGACATCCTATCCAGAATCTTTACGAGGAAAGGGACTACTGTTATGGGATGGTAGTTACCAGAATCAGTGGGATCTAGCATGTTTTTTTTAGCCAGGCCAAAACCCATGCTTCTTTTAAGCTGGGTGGAGCAAGGCATGAATCAAAGGAGGCATTAATAAACCTTGTGATAAAAGGGACAAGGGCTTCTGTGCAGTGTTTGACAATAGTGCATATATCCCCTTTGCACCTCAATGGTTTGAGGCTTCTGCGGATGTCACTAGTTTCAAGTTCGGTCACTTTCCTGAAATGGAATGTGCAGATGTCAGGGCAGGTAGGAGGAGGTGGAGGGGGGAGACTGTAGGATAATAAAAGAAAGTCAATGCAGGAAAGTCCTTTATGTACATGTTAGTTATAATCACGTTATTCCCCATGCATTAATATCCAAACCTCAGTGAGACCCCACTCTCAAAATGTCCTTTCTTATTAGACATGATCACACTTAGATTGAAGCCAATGATCTGTTTCTTATAGATCACCAAGGCACTGATTTGTCGGTAGTGTGGGCCTGCACATTTTTTAGAGTATGCACAAATACTAATAAATGCAAAATAGAAAATAACTAACACATATATACTCCGTGCAGTCTGGTCCTATGGTCCCTTACATTGTCTGTCAGAGGTCCAGCATCAGCCCCCCCTGCATAGCCTCTCCGCATCCCACTCAATTCCCCACCTATGATAAATACACCCTCAGTGTGATGGCGACATTCCTGCAGAACAAAGAATGCATGCTTCCAAATACCAGGAAGGTTCCCACCCACCTATGGGACGCCTCTTTCACTGCTACTCTTATTCTACTATCAACAATAAAAAATAAAAAATACAGCACTCACCCATCTCATTCAAGACATGTGTGCTTTTTAACGTGCACCTGGCAACACAACTCTCACCACAGAGAGTGAGAGACAGCATATTCCACAAGAAGCATCCATCCAAGAGACAGAGAGAGAGAGAGGGGGAGCGTGAGATTGAACAAGAGTGTAGAGGGGCAGGGTGCTAGATAAGCACGTGATATGCCAGGTTCAGCTGGTTAAATGAATACTATCAATTCAAGCATGGGTCATTAAATGTCTGCTCATCATTTCTGAGCACCTCCCCAAGAAAAGCAATATCCCCAAATTCCAGATGTTCATATCTTTTTAACTGGGTGCACACATTTCCATCATTTGCCTGTGTCCAAGTTCCCAAAAAGTAAACCTCCATTGGCATAAACAAAATGTTCAAATGCTGGGTGCACACGTCTCACTGCTTTGCCAGTACCCACATTAATGCAGGCACTATGCGCCCAGCTGTGCTTTACTCCTGCCTTTATATACTTCCAGAACCTTCTTAATTTCCTTCTCGTTCTCCTGATGTATCAACAACAAGCAGGGGGGCAGATAAAGGGTTGCCCTTTATGCATGTGCAGGCACACACAATCCATGTTCTTATAACTTTATTGGACTGACTGAACATATTGTTCTGAGACATTCATCATATGGTGTTCACTGAATAAAACGAGCATCAAGAGAGCACAGTTGACTCACCGGTGTTTGTTTTGTGGTTGGCGATGGTGGGCCTGTGTGTACTCATTATTTGACACAGTCAAGCCCTAAGAATGACAACTGTAATCCTTTCTTTCCTTTCCCACCTTGAAGCGCTTTGAAGCACTTCACTTGTGTATAAGCGCTTTACAAATAAACAATTACAATTGCAAGTTCCTGGCAAGTGTCTCCTACTTATTTTCCAGGCAGGCATTTCTGGGAGTGGATGACGTATACATTATGGGATTACTTGCACTTGTAAGTCCCTTGAATATGTACTGTTTGGTTCTGTGAGGTAGTCATGGCAGATTAATTGCAAATGTGTTGGCAGGTTTTTCATCTCCTGAAATTGGATATTTGTATGTCTGCACATGGATTGTGCTGGATTTCTCAGTTGTTTGTATGCACTCAAGGCAGCTTCTGAGCGTTCTGAATCCAACGTGGCTACAGCCGACCACCGAGATAAATACTGCAACTGCAAAGCAAGAGAGTATTGCATATACCCGACAGGGTTCCAGCAGGTAGTGGTACCTGACTGGATTAAATTGTGATCTGCAAAGATTTCTGCATAAGAAAGCCTCCGTTGAAGAACACGTTTATGTTCGAAACACGTGTCAGGCTGAATCTTCTGTAAAATAAATATTACCAGCAACTGAAGCATATCAGAATCTAAACAATTGGCGCTGAGTGACTGGACTTTTCTCATTCTATTGAATTACTGTGATGTACACAGGCAATGTACCCACGCAGACCGGTTACCTGCAGCCTGGTTTATTCTTGAATTGCATTGCAAGCACGGTGGACTCAAGGGACTTTTGCCACTAGAATTGCTGTTCCTTGAGAAGCACCTAGCCTACAGTGCCATACCCAGCATCTCACTATACTCTCTATTGTGCCGCCCCAATCTTAGACTTTCTTGCCGTAGCTCACATGGCAACTCTACGGAGAGTAATGCTCACTATAGCTACCCTCTTATCACTGTTTCATACGATAGCTCCAACCAAGTTCCTACCTCCCCTAAAGCCACACAAACCTCACCCTGACTTGACCTCAGCGCTAGCCAACAAGGACCATTGTCCTTTCAGCCCTGCTGAATGGCTCCTTCTCTTCGCCTCCCCACCTACGCCACTGATCCCATGTCCCGTAAGTTTAGGGAATGTGAGACTGGCCACTTGCTTCCTCTGCAACAAGCCCACCACCAAGCCCCATGTTGAGTCGGACCTCAACCATCCATCCAATACCCAGCCTTCATCCCAACCTACTGTGTCTACGGAATACAACAAAAGCTTCTGCCCAATTATGACCACAATTCCTCTACCTAGAGTTCCTGACCTAATCACACCAGCAATCAAAGAAGCTGTTCGCTGTTGGTAGAGGGGCGGGTGAGGGTAATATAATACATGTGAGTAATACATGCTTTGTTGTATGGGTTCTTGAATGTATGGTGTAACCCTTACAGATGTACATTGCTTCCCAGAGCAAGGCCTAAGCTCAATGAATGGCTAAAATAAAATGAAACAACTGAAATATGCGGACACAACGTCCACAAAGGACTCACCTCTTACAGCATTTTTGTACAGAATGTTGTCAGAGATGATCTGACTCCCCTCCATATCATGCTAATAATTAGAAAGCAGCAACGTTGAAGTACAATAGGCACAAAGAAATAGCTTCAGCCCCAAGAGTCCATCATATCCATTCAGCACAAGGTCTGGAAAAGACCCGGGGCTACGCTGATGTCTGGACTGTCGGGACTGGGGGCTAGCTAGTCTTTTGGCTGTAGCTCCTGAGATTCTATCCGGGGCTACAACCAAAAGATCAGGGGCTATAGCCCCCTTAGCCCCCCCCTAGCAACGCCCCTGAGCACAAGGATGTGTGCAGGAGGAGTACTCTCATCAAAAGTAACTCTTAAAGCACAGTTCTGTGGAGCAGTGCCTTCAAGAGTACCTCTCATTATGAGTTTGGGGGTAAACCATGTACTGTTGCCACCACTTGGTCCTGTGCGCATGGTCCTAGTCCCCCGTGTTTATAGTCCATAGCAATCTGTAGGGATTTCAGCAGAACTACTGCGAGCGCTTATTCAGCAGTGGTAATTCTGCCCATTATTGGCAGTAATGTGGAGGAATCAGACCAGAATCCGGCATTGCAGAACAAGTGGTGGTAATTCCATTACTGCCAAGAAAAATGTCAGTGGCCCTCATTACGAGTCTGACGCAAAAGTGCTGGTGATTCCATCATTTCGGTAGTACCGTTTTTGGCAACCGCAACAACGGAATCCCTGGCCCATTTCAACCCAGCGGGAGCGGGCAAACCGCCTTGCAGGAATCAGTGTCAATGGCATGATGGAAACACTGCAAAAGTAAGAACGTCTGGTGTTTCCGTGAGAACACCCACTAGAAACATGGTGTCCAGCAAGCAAACAACACAAACACTATCAAAAAACCAACCGATGATGGTAACACCGGCAACGGAAACACCAGGAGCAGAAACAGCATCATTGCAGAAACTGGAAGCTCGCTGGCGGCCATTATGAAAAGCACAATCCATATAAAATCCCCCACTTCCTGTAGCCATCCACTCACTGAAACACGAGCATTATGTCAGGATCATTCAAGGAATGTGTCCCAGAGGTCCATTAGAGGAAGCCACACTTCCCAGAGCCAGAGCTAACTATCTTAACAGACACAATTGTGGCTAATGCTGATGAACATTTTACCACTGATCCCAGGCGAACAAGCCAACGTAGAAAGTCCGCAATATGGGAGGAGGTGGCCCAGAAGGTCTCTGCTGTGAGCCCTGTCCACCACACCCCTAAAGATTAACACCAGAGGTGGGACAACCTCTACTTCAGAGAGAGGAACCTGCTCTCAGCCCACAGGAAGGAATGCCTTGTAGTCAGAGGTGGGACGGCATCCCCAATTAAACTCATGTCCTGGGAAGAGACATGCAGCACAGTGCTGCACCTGAAAGGGATCGAGCGAGTAGGAGCGGCAGAGGGTGGTGCAGGGACGCAAGCAGAGGCAAGTGAGTAGAACGAGCCACATCAAAAGCTAAGCCTGAGTTGACTGTGAAATGCACCACACACATCATGGAGTCCAACTGAATGACACCGAAACACAATGACTCCATGAAAAGGGCCATAGTACAGGGCTGTAGTCCAGGGGAACACATGCATTGCACCCAAATGCATGCGCACACACATATGGGCACTTGAGTACCGGTCATGTGCACAAAGAGACAACATGAGAAGTAGCACATACATGAAGCACAAACCTGACCACTATGACCAATGTGCATTCATACCACACACACATGCATACGCACAATAATGCCAGTAAGACAGAGATCCTTTTCATTGGGACATCTGCTCCTTGCTTCCACCCAGCTTTCTGGCCAGACTCCTTCGGTCCTCTCCCCTTACCCACTTGTGAGACAAAAAACCTTGGGATCATCTTTGACTCCTCTCTCTTTTTCTCTCTTTATATCTTGGGCCTTGCTAAGAAGTTGCATCTCCTCAGGGGCATCCTCGTTTCCTCACCTTACCCCAGAAGCTCGTCTTCAGAGCCCTGGTTCTCTCAAGGCTTGACTACTGTAACAGCCTCTTCCTCAACCTGACTTTTACCTCCTTAGCCCCCTTCAACTAATCCAGAATAGGACTGCAAGGTTTATCCTTGTACTCAAGCCCAGGGACTGCATTTCTCCAGCCCATCTCTACACTGGCTCCCTGTGACCGCAAGGATCAAATTCAAGACCCTTTGCATCATCCACAAGGCTATCTGGGGCCTGGGACCTCTTTACATCCAGCTTTCCCTCCCTGAATACCTCCTGCAGAGTCCTTTGGTCTTCTGGCGCCAACTCTTTGCACGTCAAACTCTTCTCCAAGCAGAGAGTGGGCGGCAGATCCCTTTCCTCAGCTGGCTCCTCCCTCTGGAACAGCCTCCCTCCCCCGCATGACTTGAGCTGGATCTTCTTAAATTTGAGAAACGTTGCCAGACTTTTCTTTTCTCCTCTGCCTTCCCTCTCCCACCCCCCTTCAAACTCCCCATCTGACACTGCGACTGGGGCCTGGTCCCTTAAGAGTCATGCAGCAGCAAGACCACCCCCACCAGTCCCTCCAGCATCCTTTGCCAGGACTTGCCCTCGGGCTCCCTTTCCTGGACTAGCCCAAGTTGGTGCTCCCTCTCTACCGCACTCACCCCATCCCTTTTTGGCCCTCTGGCACTTGCTGCCTTGGCCCTCCCAGCACTTGCCTGCCCCCCCCCCTTTGCCCTTACCACCTTGTCATGCACTTGCACGGTAGGATTGCCACAAGGTCAATATAACCGTTGTTGTTCTACATTTTTGATTCCCAGGTCCCCACCCCAGTTTGTCTTGTGGTGCCTGGAAACACCTGTGGATAGGTGCCATACAAATGTCCAATAAATACAAATAAATAAAGTTGTCCTGACACCCAGACATCATATACAGGCAGAATATAACACAACGACGTATCTGTGTATTGCAAGTCCGTTGGAAGACACAGAGTTGTTTAACTGCATGCCCATCTCACCCTCACAGGCACATCCTCTGACAGCAACCATGGTGGACCCTGAACATCCCAGCCAGCCATGCAAAAGACGAAGACCACACCCTGCAGCACCACAGCACAGGTGACGCCAGCCACAGCAACGCAGGCCCCCGGGCCCTGTGACCCAACCACCTGCCCCTGTAGTGCTGCAAACTGTCACTGTGGCCCAGCCACCTGCCCCTGTAGTACTGCCGACTGTCACAGTGGGCCAGCCACCTGCCCCTGTAGTGCTGCCGACTGTCACTGTGGCCCAGTCACCTGCCCCTGTAGTGCAGCCCTCTGGCCCGCCAACATAGCCAGTGGCCACCCAATACCAGTCACCTGGGAACATCGAAGGGTGAAGATGCCATGTATGAAGCTGAGGACAGCACAGAGGGCTCCCCGGACCACAAGCCTACCATAGGCCAACATTCACCCCCTCCGACCTACATAGCCCACCTACACCACCAATGCACAACATACGGGAGATGGATGTAGGCATCCGCAGAATAGAACAGAGGCATGATGTGATGGACGACCTTGTGTGGCAGCAGCTACAGGAGTCCCGCATGATGCAGGACTGTGTGCAGACCATCAACCGAAAATGACTGTGACCCACAGCATTAATTACACCCTCTGATTTGAGAGTCTGTTTGGGGAGGGAGTGTTTGTGGGGGAGTGTTTGGGGAGGAAGTGTTTGGGGAGGGGGAATTGGATCTGACGCATATATTGTGCAACATTGCTCCAGCCAGGACTATCTTCCCCACCTTCTCAGGCCTCTACATGAGTGGCCCCCCTGACTACATGAGTGGCCCCCCTGGCCTCTACATGAGCGGCCCCCAGGCATCAAAATTGTGCATTCAAGAGACCAAAGGTTGTCTCAATAGTTGTCTGGGTTTCCCGTATGCATGACTGTAGGCCACTTCCTGCTGAGTCTGGGGGTCTCTCACAGGTGTCGTCAGCAGTAGCAGATAACCTGAATCACCTGCAAGGGATGGGGCATAAGGTGAGCCATTACATGCATGTGGCTGCACACTGCCTTGATCAATGAATGTCTGTGTGTTTGACACATGCCTCTGGGACTGTGAACATGCGGGACCTGAATGTGCTCCGCTGCAACCTGTGACAGCCACTGCTGTAGATGCTGTGTGTGCAGGTTTTGGTAACATGGGATGGGTTGCTAGGGGTAGCACCTGACTGACTACTGACTGGCCATACTGTGAGTCACCCATATGCCTGCATATCTACAGTGACAAGGTTGATGTTCACCTGCCTCTGCCACGGCTGCACACACTGCATTGTATCCGCAGTGCAGGTTTTACTGTGATTGCTGTGCATGCACATCACATGTAGGATCACATGCACAGAATACATGGAAGGCCAATCCCCACTTTGGTCCCACTGCGGCCATTCATGTAATGGTGTGGACGGCTTGCCCCTCTCCTTTCAGTTCCCACCTTAATCCCACCCCTGTGCTACCCACATTGCAGTACTATAACAGCACACTGTGTCTGCGCCAGTGTACACTGTGCAGTGTATGGAGTGGATTGGCATTCAATTTCATACACATCTGATGTGTGTGTGTAATGGTGAATGGCAGTGGTATTGAATGTGACTGTGGATCACATGCAGTTGTGGTGTACCCATGCATGTGCCTTGTCTCATCAGGGCATTTGCCAAATAAGACTAGGTGGGCCTGTGTGGAGGTACACTGGGATTTGAGATATGGCTGTGTTGCATGCTGGTATCTGTAGTGAATTGCATGTGCTTGTCCATATGTGCCGAGAATGGAATGGCCTGTCCCAATGTTATCTCATGTGGTTTAATGTGAGTCGTGGCCACTCAATTGTGCATGCCATTTACGACCCTGCATTGGCATGGTAGCTGTGAGACATGCATTGGTGTCAGCCAACCCACCCACCCTTGTCCTATGGCCCATGCAGCAATGTGGGTGCGGGTTTGCTTTTACTCACCCAATATCCAGGTCCACTGTCCCCATAAAATGCTATGTATGCTAGCAGGACCATGGAGTCATGGTTTGATCCTTGGAAACGGACACAGCAGTGAGTGATGGTGAAGTCGGCATCACAGGTGTGATGCTGAATTCACCGTTGTAGGTCACCTGGACGTTGAGTGAGTGGTACAGCTTACGGATCCTGTACACCTCCATTGTGGCATGGGCGGCCACCAGTTCGATATGTGTGCAGTCCAGTGCTCCCAACAAATTGGGCATACCCACAAGTGCATGGAAGCGGGCCTTGGTAGCATTGACCTGTGTCTGGGTGGTTGGGAGGGCAATGCGATGGGACATATGGTGCAGGAAGGCGTGCAGGACCTGCACCAGCACACTTGAAAATGCAGGCTGCGATGTGCTATGCAGATCGCTCACTGAGTGCTGAAATGTGCTGAAATGTGACTGGGGCAAAGAAGTGCAGCACGGACACCAGCATCAACATGGGTGATATGGCTGTCTGGATGCCTATGCTGCTCTCAATGTCATCCTGGATGAGCTCCACCAGTTCCAGGGTGGTGCTCCTGTTTAGACGGTACAGGGTATGGATCTGCCTCTCAGTCAGGCCCAGGGTGTTGCCCTTGGGCAGGGTATTGCTGCACGCCTCTGAATCGTCACTTGCATGGCATTGTTCCTCATCATCATCCTTCTCCTTCTCTTCCTCCCGGTCCATTGCTACAACTATACGTGGCAGCATGGTTGTGTTAGTGTTTGTGGTGTGGGTGCTCATTGGCTGCACCTGTGGCCTGCTCTTCGCCACCTGTGCCCATTTTCCACCTGCTCCGTAGTACCGGCAGTGTTTACGGCAAAACCACTCTCGTAATGCTGCCTTAATTCCATTGTGCCGGTGTTTCCGGCATGTGTTACGGTAGGTCCTGATATTTCCGTTGACTGTGCTACCGGCAGCGGTGTTCCCGGCATCTGTGTGACCGGCATGACATCTTGTAGTACTGCAGTCTGGAAAAAGTGCCGGTAAATGGAATTAATGGCACTTTACTGCTGGACTGACAAATTTGGAATGACCCCGAGTGACTTATTACTGCCACTTTTTTTTTTTTACATCACAGCTGATCTCATAATATAATAGAGTTCTCACAAAAAAGTATAGCTTTTCCAGTGAAGCCATCTGCAGCCTAATGGCGATCAAGACTGCATGCCTCTTAAATAAGAAGCCCTGTGAAATATTCACATGTACCCCATCAAATCACTTACTAACTTATCACATCAAAACTCCTTGTCAAGTTCCGCCTGAAAAGTGTAGCCTCCAGCTCCTCAGGCCTGGCTAGCGTGACCTACTGTGTCAAAAGCAACTGACAATTACTGTCAGAAAAATGTCAGAAAAATGTCCTCTGCTACCGCTTCAATATAGTTAGTGTCACACCGGATCACGCCATCGCCATCTCCTGGAGCGACAACCTTTCCTTGCACAACAAGCTGCCTGCCAATGTAAAGGCATCTCTGAGGACGGATTCCACAGCACTCTAGTGTAGAGAGGAAACATTTATGCATGGGTTTGTGTATTGGAGTCTCTCCTTGACATAAAGTGGAGAGGTTACGTTAAACTAATGTTGGCATTGCAGCCTAATAGTAATTGGCAAACATTAAGCAATAATTGTGAAAGGGGCATCACAGTGTAATAACAACAGATGCATCCGAAATGTTACATATTGTGTATGTTGGGACTGTTTCACCTTTATGTTTAGGATACCGGCTGGGTTAGCAGTAGTGCAGGGCTGATTAGGAACTTAGAACACACCAATCAAATGCAGAGCAGTAGTCATTGCGTCACAACACCTCCCAGCATGCATTATACCGGAAGTGATGTTAATTGTGTAACCTGTAAATGGGGAAAATGTACTTTTGGAACCCCACCAAGCCTCGTGCAGGGTGTTGTAGGACTAGGGGTGGGGTTATGTGGGTGGGGCGGATGGGCGGAGCAGCACCCTGTCTGCTAAGGAAACCCAATCTTGGCGAATTGCTTAAAAGCAAAGGGTCCTTTGAGAACCTAAGAATTCGTTTTTCAGCATGAAACCGTCCTGATAAAGTAATACAAATTGGGATTGCATGTAAACCCCGCGGGGGTTTGGGGGAGAATTGAGCCTCACGACGAAATAGTACCGGCAAAACAAACGTTGCCAGAGCTCAGCTTCATCATGTTCCAGCTGGAGTCTGACTGGGGCATACAATTGTCTCGGGCGCCAATGAAAAAGTGTCCCATCGTTGCAAATGGCTGACTATTTGAATAGTACCCGAGGGGGAGGTTTTTTATAAAATGTGATGCGAATTGTGCATTTTAAAGATATGTATTCAACAACACTTCTTAAAACTACTAGCCGCATGGTGAAGTAACTTATTAAACTGGCCCACTCTGATTGATTGATTGATTGTTTATTTGTATAGCGCCTATACACAATGTGTCCAAAGAGTGGCCCACTTTGACCCAAAAAACTGGCCCACACCAGCATTTTGCATTTTTGGTTCAGGCATTACCCTGTGTGCCAGTCCGGGCCTGGTTCCAGCTCATTTCCTACCCTGTGGTCAGGGACTGCATTAAATATAGCATACTCCCAGAATAAATGACAGTGTCCTGTGTCTATGATTGATTCTGCTGAAAGGAGAGTGTGGTGTGGGCTGAGCCACAAAAAGTGGAAGCTACTATAATAATAATAATTTCATATTTACATAGCGCTTTGAATAAAGCGCTTTACATAGCACATATTTACATGCATTTTTATTATATGCACTAAAATAAGGGAGTGGCTAGAGCCATTGAGAGAGTGATGCATAGGGGGACGGGCAACAGAAAAGTAGGCTTACTGACTCGGCACACTGTTACTCACATGCTGAGCGGTAGATGGTGTTGCTGTTACAGGTGGGATGGTATATATAGTATGCCACCATTTTCTTTGGCTTTCACTGGGTCTGTGTTGTCCGCTGTCAAAATTGTCATGGTTCATCGTTATTACACCTGGACTCTCTTCCCCCGTACCTCAGACCCTTAGATTGTTCTAGAAGGGTTGAGCATTGAATAGTAACACAGTTATAAAGATCACAGGAGTTTTCAGCCCTACCCTTATCAGAAGTAAGCATATTCCAATGAAAGGACCTTGCTGACAACTTTAGGTCTGGATTATTACTCCCACCTGTTTCCAGCCCCTCCTCCCCAAAAGGCCACGTTCTTCCTCTCTCCTTCATTCTCCTTTCCACCCCCTCTGCTCCTCTCAATCTCTTGCCCTCCTCCCCTGTCTCTCTTGTGCACTTTTCCCTAATTTGTTCTTCTGTCTCCCCTTCTCCCTACTAGGTTTCTCTCCTTCTCCTGTCCATCGCCTGTGCACTCTCTTATCTTTTCTTGGTCAGCTTGGTTTTCTCTCTCTTCTCTTCTATCTCCACGCTCTCTTTCCTCTTATAAGCCTTTTCACCACGCTCTTTTCAATCATAGTGTCTAGTCCTGCACCTTCTTGCCACAACACCATGCTCCTGAATTGCCCTCGAACCCCCAACTCACACATTATATCTTGATGCTTGGTGGGTTTGGGCCCTGGTCGTACAATGGTCTGAGCAAGACCATCTCCTCCGATTGGATGTTCCATGGGGGGTGGGGGACAAGAGAAGAGTGGGGGAGAGCTAGATCTTTAGGCATCAGAACAAGGAACATGACATAATCTGACCCTTTGGAAGTCTTTATTGATCTGAAAGGGAGCAGTGTCATTCTCCCCTAGAATATTAACCCAAGGCCCTGGAAGTAGATGAAGGGGTGAAAGCCCCTACTCACATCTCACCGGAACCTCAGTCACTACTGCACCTGTCTCCCGCAAGCCTGAATGTCTTAATGACCTCAGCACTTGAATGGAAACCCTACATGTAATGAAATTGGAGCTGGGCATTCAAAGGACTTAGGTGGCAGATGGGGAAGGTCTTGGCGACATGGCGAGAGAGAGAGATTGCCAATGAAGCAGAAGGAGCTGGAGGCTGAGTTCACAGAACATTGCCATGTAATGAGATTGAGAGAACAATGAGTGAAACCCGGCTACCCCTCACAATACAGTCTTCTGTCAAACGTGGAAACAGATGCTGCGTCTATCAAAACATCAGCCCAAGCCTTAATGAAGACAGTTTAAAAAGGAAAGATTTTATTTCATTCCAACAACATTACAATTCTTTCCAAATCCACTGTTACAACCTAGTGCAAAATATGTTGTTCGTGCAGATCATCACATAAAGTGCGGTTGCAGTTGGTGAAAACGAGGTTAGTATCAGGTGTGGGAACTACTGCATTCACTCATTTTCTTTTGTGTTTTACATATAATTCACAGGCAAGTCCACAAAGAGAGAGACAGGCTGTCCCAGCTTCTGTAGCTAATTCTTCACTCAATTGGGTCTAGACAATAGTCATTGTGCTGTAATAAAGATGCAAGTTCAACGCGGTATAAATCAACGTACCTTTCAGCTGCGAGAGTAGCACTGTGAAAGGGTAGGAGGGCTCTTTCGGATATCTGAGCAGAACCCATAATAAAACAAATTCATAAATATAGGGGCACAGGTAAGTATAATCAAACTTAGTGGTAGGATGAAACGTGGTAAATAAGCCTTAAAAGCTTGCTTTTGCAGAAAGCGTGTGTTAGCCTTTTGTGTGCGGAAAAAAACCACTGTGGTTGGTCTTTTAGTACAGTATCTGCAATCCCAGGCCAGCGCTGAAAGAAGTGCACAATGGTTGTTCTTTTTCGAGGTCACAGATTAGACCTCACAGGTTTCGCCGAACAAATAATGAATCGAGGACCATTTTATAATTCAAAATCATTTGTAAAATACGATTTTCTAATGGAGCCGAGAAGAACCACATCTGCTTCAAATTGCCCCGTAGTGTATTTTTCCTGGCAAAAGGGTTAGAATGTGCCCGATATGCAACATTTGTGAAGCAGAACATCTGTGGTTCAAGGCTCTGGCGGTGACATGCTGGTAAGCACTTCTCATGAGAATCAGGATGAAGCAACCAGGGCAGTTGATTAACATTCTGCTGGTCGTCTCAAATGTTTCAATTGATTAACTTTGTGCTGTGGGAATTGGGGGTGGATTGTGACATCACATTTTGTAATTGAGGGCAGTGTGGGAAGGTTTGTGGACCCAATGATTGTGCTTTTCTATAAGCGCTCAAAGTGCAAACTCCAATCAGCATTGTCTGGGGATATTTTTTCATGCCGCACGATCACGAACACTAATTACTTTGCATTGTACACAAGTTCTAGATTTAGGTGTGTTGCATTGACAGCCCCTTTTCACACAGTTCTGTTCTGCAATATGTTTGAATTTGCTGTCCCAGTTGTGTCTGGGGCCCTGAATAAAATTGTGTTACTTCTTGCACTGGCGTGCACTCCTTTTTGAGTACTTTTATAGTTTTTCAAGGTGACCCCTAATACATTTTTGAGGCCCCAGCGAGATAGTTCCACCTATCGGCCAAGGTGTGGGAAATCCAGCCGTGCTCCTGGAGGAGTACGGGACAGCGTCCGTTGGCCAGTACGAAGAACTCTAGTAAGAGGAGGTCCATGGAACCAGAGTTCCCAAAGGTCCACCTGTTCCTGTGCTGCTTTCACTCCAACTGAAGTGCAGGCCTTTACAAGGAGACTCTGAGGTCAAGAGAAGTGAAGAATCTCCTAAAAGGATACGTGAGTCTACCCATGCATGAAAGCTCAAGGGGCGGGAGGGATTATGTTATGGTGTATAGGATGCACCCTCATTAGTGGTGGAGGGCAATTGACCATAGTAGTCTTAGATGTTAGGTGTGCCATTCCAATAGGCAGCAGGTAGCTGGTGGCACATCTGCATTAGAGCAGAGGGTTGCATAGTAAGTGGCGGACTTTGTTAGACAAGAGTTGCGCATAGTGCAGGCAATTGGTATAGTTGCGTCATTTTATTTTCTTGGGGGAAGAACTCTTTTGAGGGAAAAACACGCACGTGTTTCGTGGGTAGCAGTAGATTGTTTTTAGTGTTGTGGAAGGTGAACATAGTATTTGTTTTATGTGGCTGTGGAAGAAACGGAGGAAACCGAACCGAAGCAACTTGTAAAAAGTGAAGAGCCATGTAGGGTGAGTAAATGTTGTAGTTAATTAAGGAGAGGAGTAACCACTTTTTCTAATGCACTAACACAGGTCTTCGTTGTAAAGGTGGTGTGCCTGAGGAGAAGGCCATTTCTGTACTAATACAATATAACAAGGCAGGCCTGTGAAGACGGCCTTTGTATGCAAGCATTGAGTGCGAGATGTGAAAGGGAGGGGCCTGCAGAGTAGGCCGGCACAAATGAAAATAAGGCGATCAAGTGAAGTGTAAGTATAATAATTGAGCGATTGGGACTGCCTGAAGAAGGAGTGAGAGTTTAAAGGCTTAACACAATAAGGGGAAGGAGAGAAAAAGGGAGAGAAGAATACTTTAATAAAAAAAGGATAAAGGCGGTGACAATCACGTCCTATTGGATGGAAGCCCCATTTAATCACATGTGCAGAAATGTACTCCAATATCGTGATAAAATATCAAAATACCGTTTTGAGTGGGTACACAACACAGTGGGAAAGTGTTGCAAAGAATGGCTCGGAGAGGGAACGTTCGATAAAGATACTTGACAGCTACATATAAAGGAACAAAGCTTAAAAAGAGACAGGATATTCTAGGACTTTGGATCTGTACAAAGAGAAGGAAAAAGAGACAGAGAAGGGGAAGGAGAAGGAGGAGCAGGGAGGTGCACCGCCCCCTCCCTATATTATATACCCATTATTAAAACCAGCTGCAGGGTATACGAATCCTAATCGAGTGTCTCAAGACAAGGTAGGAGCACATACAAAGAAAGAGGAGGGCGCCACAAGCATTATTAGCAAAGATGAGAAAGGGAGGAGGAAATATTTTAAATGAAATCAAAAAGAGCGCTCAGCAGCAACTTGACAGTGTATTCAAGAAAGCAGATAAAGCTATGGAAAGGGAAATAGAGGGAAAAGGAAAGTAACAAAAGAAGAGGGCCAACGAACAGGGGTGGAAAGCAGGACGCATAAAGTTTAAAATAGACAATTGGGGACAAGACTCGTACCATAGTGAAAATAATACGACAGAAGAAGGGCACACCATATCGGATTGGGAAGACAGCGGTGACAGCCATAATGGGGAAGGTGGAACAGACACACACAGTTTCACACACAAGAGAAGGGAAAAGAGAAGAAATGAGAGAGAGGAGGAGGAAAGAGAAGAATCACTGCATGACTGGGGAAATAGGCTTCATAGCAGGAAAACCAGAATGACAGTAGCAAAGAGACCACAACGTTGTAATAAACGTGGAACACACACCCAGATGCCCCTGTTGCAGAAAGCGAGGAGCGAGGTTCACAACATACCATGGCAGAAAAGGACAGGGACAATTTAGTTTACAGTTTACCTTCATTAATGGCAGGGGTGAGCAAGTGGATTTATGTTTTTGAAACAGAGACAGCAGGAATCCCATTAGCCATAGGAGACATAAAACCTTTAATGGCAGTATTGGTCGGGGAGAGAAGTGACAAAATATGGCAACAGGCCAGATGCGCTGGGGTTAAATTAAGCTGTAATATACATGATGGAGGATATTTTAACAACTATCAAGTACATATTTTGAAGGCTCTAAGGTAGTTGTCTCCAGACACGCCAGACATGGGTTCCATTCTGGCTCGTAAAAAGAAGCCCACTGAGGACCCTGCGGAATTCATATGATCCACATAAGAAATGTGGACAAAGGGGAATAAACAGTCATGGGACGAAATATTACCCTTGTTTGACCACATCCTAGTAAGGGAGCTCCCAGTGGATGTGCAGAACTCCTTAAAAAAGATAGTGGGGATTGAGACAAAGGGCTGGCCTGAGATACAGGCAAAAATTGTACACTATTGCAAAAGCAAGCAGGATAAGAAGACAGTCGATATTGCACCAAAAGCAGAAAACAAATTAGTTCAGAAAAACGGTCAAAAATACCTATGGAGGGAGCAGAACTGACAGGGCCAGTTGTCATTACACGAGCTCAGCAAGAAAGCTTCCAGTGGCTGCAGTAATGCAGCCAGGAGGTTACACTCAGGTGCCACCCAACAGGCAGTGGGGAACGGTACAGAAGCAGCAACAACTCGCATTCATAATCGTGCAGCAGCCAGGGGTTATGCAGGTCAGCAGAGGAAATGGGTACATTGGACAGTATCAGACGGGGAGAGGATACTATGCACATGGACGGGGAACGGGATACAGGGGAATTAGGTCACATTTTGGAGTACAGTGCTTTGTATGTGGGAACTTTGGACATTTTCACAAACATGCCCACTTATTGCACAGGCAGTGCAACAACAGCAGTCATACATGCAGCAGACTCCTCAACAGGTGCAGGACATGCCACAGCAACAGCAATTACATATACAGCCCACACAAACGCAAGGTATTGCTACCAAGGGACAAGCGCAGGTACAAGGTGGGGAAATGGCAGGAACTCAAGGTACAGTTAGCATACTTCAGGCACTAGTACAGACACAAATATCTAACAATACTGGGACAGAATACCATGCTCTAATACACAGCAAGACACAGCAATACACAAGAAAGTATTCTTTCTTGCAGCGCCCAGCTTCCTACTTGTTTGGTGCGCATTACTAAATAAACAAACAGTGACAGTGGTGGTCGGTAACCCATTTACATCAGCTGCAAACACATTTTACCAATTGGGGTGACCATGGGGAGTGTGAGTGTGTCCTGTTCGAGCAGTAACTGAAAACCCAGAGGAGGAACTGGAGGGCACAGTTCAGATAGGACAGAGGGGATTTTCCTTTCTTGTAGACACTGGAGCAACTAGATCATGCATCACGGAAGAAGGATTTTCATTATCTAATAAAAGTTTGGACACACAAGGCTTTTCAGGGCCATTTTTGATAGTTTCCCTGACAAATGCGTTACCCCTGACAATAGGTAGACAGCATATTGTAGCACCTTTGCTGTATTCAAGAGACTCTCATCAATATTTTGGGGAGGGAATTACTCAGCAAATTGAACACAATTTCATTTTCAGAGAAAGGGATGGTGTGCATCACACCCGGAATGTATCCAGCCTGGGTGGCAGTACTGATTCAGGCATACTATGCATACACACAATGAGTGGGATACTCACACACATAGACATGTTTTTATACGGGGTACACGTGTTGTTGGGATGGTTGCCAGGGATAGAGTGGAAGGTGTTCCGGCTGTCCAACACATTTTTGGTCAGGCCCCAGTGTGCCCCCTTGGTTAGCTCAAGCACACACACACTCTACTGTACCTGGAGGAAGTAGTGTTAAGATAAGACATGATTATACTGATTGCCACTGTTGATGAGAAAAACATGGAATGGCATTCAATATTATGTTAATGATCCCACACTGACATTGACAGGAGTAAGTGACACAAAGTTGTTTGCAACAAAAGACAATGAAGAAGGAGAAGCAGTGTTCGAGCTGAGCATACCTTACCTAGATATAAAAGAAAGAAAGGGCAGTGCCCCAGATGACTGAGATAACAAAAAGAATCAAAATGTCTGCAGGAAGATTTGGAAAAGTGCCCAAACGTTTGTGGACAACAGGACCCCATGATGTAGGAATACTTAAAAGGGCTGTGGCAGTACACATGAAGTTAAAAGATACAGGACCATAATCCCAGCAGAGTTCATTGCAGAGTAAATAGAAAAAGGGGATTATGTACATGACTGCATAGACAGGAGTGAAGGAAATCCCCTTTTTAAGGAAGAAGTAATTGAAGGGGAGGACATGATTTTCATTGACAGAAGTTCCAACATTGATCATACGACAGGGCAAAGGCATTCAGGTTGTGCAGTGGTAGGGCATAGACAAGGAGTACACAAATGGGAGGAGTTGATAGTGTACTCACAGACACAACTGCCAAACCATTACTCTGCACAAGCAGCAGAGCTAGTGGCCATGATTGAAGCACTAAACATGTCAGAGGGCCAAGTAGTGAATATCTTCTATGATTCAACCTATGTCACTTCATCAGTGCACTCAGGGTTAGCAAAATGGGAAAGGAGAGGGTTCAAAAGAAGTGATGGGACTCCCGTTCAGCATTCAGCATTAATGAGTAAATTACTAGAAATGTTACCGACCCAGTAGAGTTGGCATTAATAAAGTGCAAAGCCCAAACAGGAGGGCACAATTTTATATCACTAGGAAGCGGAAGCGCAGACAGAGCAGCAAAAGAAGTAGCATATCTACCAGAGAGGTCACATGTGCTGTTATTATGCAGCTACACTGGCATTTCAATGCAACCAGTTCATTCATTTTGTACTGTGGTGTGGGAATTTGTATTGGGCATCTTTGGTAAAGCAAGCATGATAAGTGTTATTTTGAAGCAAGGCTGTCACTTTAATGCCCTTATTTCTTATTGCGGTATGACATTTTTTATTGGGCATCTTTGATGAAGCAAGCATGATAAGTGTTACTATGTAGCTCGACTGGCATTTTAGTACAGCCAGTCTGGACTTGTTTTGATACTCTGGCCTGCATTTTTAATGGTAAAGCCAACTAGAGTACGTTCTTAAATGGGGATACTGCCATATATTTGCAGAGCAAACATGGATATGTTTTATTATAGTATCATTACTGGCATTATGCACAAAGCAAACATGAGTATGTTCTTATATGGGAATAATAGGGTATAATGTTGCAGTCAGCATGGAAATGTATGGGCACAGCCAGTGTGAAAATGTTTTATACTGACACATATTGTGGGAAAATACATCATGAAAATGTGCTGAAGACATGCTCTTGTGCACTGTCGGTGACTTGCATCTAATGGAGTCACCATACACAACTCAATTGCAAACTGTATGGCTTTTTACACAATTTTTCTAAAAAGTGTGCTCTAAAATGCAATAAAATGTATTTAAAAAGAATTATTGGGGAGAGAACACCCCCAAACACACCTTTTAGGGTGTGGGCTCCCTCCATACACTCGGTCACGCTCTGCCATATCGGGGACAAATATTTATGTCCCGCTGCATAAAAAACTCACAAACCGCCACTGAAAACAGCACTTAAAAGTGAGAGATAAGCCAGCATAAAGTACTGGTTTAAATGCACATGTGCTGTCAAATTTCATTTAACAAGATTAAATGCATATATTGTATGTATGCAACTGCTTAAAACAGAGACTTGGCTAGAGAACAGCAGAGCACTGTATGGGGTGTAGGGTAGCCAAAGATTGGGCTGGTGTCTTTTAACAGAAGCACAGTACTGCAGTACTAGAGAAGTATTGCTCTGTGCATATGACCGCAGATAACCCTTTATAGAGGCTTCTTTATAGAAAAGAAATGCTCTTTTACCGTAAATTCGAGCCCACTGTTCTCTTGAGATATAGCCTTGTGAGTGTGACCAGAGTTACTGGTAGTTGAGGCAAGTTGAACAAATAGATTAGCATCACATTTTAGCAACAAACAGCTTTTTAAGGGACATATGTCACAATGTGTTACCAGCACACATTGATTTCACTGATAAAACAGTCCTCTCTAACATCAAAGATCACCTGAAACCATCTCAATATAATTACATTTTACAAATTCATGAGTTAATTGTGTTTGAGTACATGACAGGCAAGAACTAACATTGTTCATAATTATCGCGTCAGTGAGGATCTATTGAAGCATAGCAGTTTAGAAACCAATCTCATGCCAGCCGCCTCCCAAGACTCTCATGATCTCAATGAGGGTCTCTTGAAGGACAGTAGTTGAGAAACAGATCTCACACCAGCCTCCGTCCAAGGCTCCCATGCTCTGGTTAAGGTCTATCGAAGTCCAGCAGTTTAGAAACCGATCCAACTCCAGCTTCCTTCCAAGAGTCCCATGCTCTCAGTGAGGGTCTATTGAAGCACAGCAGTTCCGAAACAGATCTACTCCATCCTCCTTCCAAGACTCCCATGCTCTCAGTGAGGGTCTACTGAAGCACAGTAGTTTAGAAACCAATCTCACGCCTGCCTCCTCCCAACTGCCAAAACTCCCATGTTCTCATTGAGGGCCTTTCAAAGCATAGCTGTTCATGCCAGCCTCCTCCCAAGATTCCCATGCTTTCAGTGAGGGTCTACCGGAGCACAGCAGTGTGTAAGCGATATTCAATCAACACTACAGGCAAGTCAATGCCTAGTCTGGGATGCTGAGGAAAACCCTTATTAATGTATTGTTATGTCTAGTTAAGTACTCTGGATGACCACCCTTGTATAGCACCCCCCTCTTAGAATCCCCCTGACCCCACTGAGCCAAGAAGTAGGTTTGTTTTGCAAATTAAAAGGTTTATTTGAGAATTTAAACAATATATATATATATCGCACTTTATAATAAATTAATATCTGATAGTACACTTAGACATATGATGTTGATCAACAATGGGTAATCTGGCACTAGCACACCTCTTTACAATCAATGAGGAGTTAGTATAGGATGGATAAAGTAGCAAAAATACTTTTATGATTTCAAGGAAAAAGCAATGAGGAATAAAATGCAGTACAGAAATACTTGATATGATTTTAGCAAAAGATAAGTTAATCACTTTTTCTCTGGCAATTCACCCCCCTCCCCTATGCAATGTAAGAAATGGAAGGAGATGGAAAGGGGAGCAAACAGTTTTCAGGAATGCAATCAAATACAATACGAAATTCAGTTCCCCCCCAGCAAGCTTAGAGGAAACAGGTAGGAGTTTGAAACACAGGCCCAAAATGCTTTAAATGTGATGGCAATGGATGGGAAAATGTGCCAACTGATTTTAATTCCCTCTAGAGATTCAGGGTGATTGGGAGATGTGTGTTGGTATTATTTCAGGCTCACTTTAGCAATTCTCTATGAGTTATTACCAAGTTACAAACGGATTTTAACAAAAGAAAGAATGGAGCTGCTATTTTGACAAGTGGAGAAATTGAGCCAAAATCGCAAATCGCGGTAATTTTCGCGAGTGCGTGAATCGCGATTGCAGTAAAAGTATAAGGAGTAGGACGTTGGTAAATCTCGTTCCTAGCCCAAACGGTTCCTGAAATATGGACGATTAAATAAAGGTAGTTTTTCAGATTTAAAGTAAACTCAAAATGACAGGTGTCAGCTTGCAGCTGCAGAATTGACAGGTGACAGTTGTGCAGCTTTAAAAATGACAGATGACACGATTTCTAGGAGGCAGTTCTACTTAGGTTAAAATAGTTTGGATTAGATTATTTTAACTAAGAGATTGGTTCTGCACAGTTCTGCTAGGTACTCACAATATAAATTTGAAATAGGCCTCGCCACGGATCTGGTCAGGTTTTGGACTGGACTCCGGTTCTGGTCTCGGCACTTCACAGTGATCTGGGTCAGCTCTCTGGTTCTGCTCACAGCGGTCTGGGTCACTCTGGTCTCTGGTCTGGTCTCTGGCAATTGTTCTTGGCAAAAGAATTCAAACAGCTCGCTGTTTCCCGGCTGTGGAATAGTTTGCAAACGATTTTAAGGATGCTGAGGCCTGCTGAGAAGAGTTCTCAGTTTGTGGATTTAGGCCATTGCTTTAAGTTCTGAAGTAAAGTTCTGGTCTTTGGAGATTGATGGATTTGAGGTCTGGATCTCTGGATGTGAAGTCGTTGGTCAGCATGCTCCACAGCAAATGGAATTGAATGTCTCTACCTGTCCAAGCAGTCTCTTTTTATGTGTTTTGAAAATGGGTGTGTGCCTGGGCCTAGCTAAGCCTGCCCCTCTCTACTTGTCATTGGCCCAATCCTCCCCTCTCCCATGATTGGGGGAAGGAAATGGATTGTCATCATGATGAAGTCTGTTTATGGGTCAGAGGATCCTCCCCTGGTCAGTTTGCCCACAAATCTATGTTTGATTCAAATACATCTTTCCCAGATATACAATTTGTTGAAATGACATGTGCACATTATATATTCCTTATGGTCCATGCTTGTCCGCCTCTGATCTTCCTGGGGTCTTGCATTCAAAAATGACAACATTTTGCGCTTTTTAACTGGTTTTGCAATATCGGACATTTACCCAAATTTACACACATGTGCGCAAGGAGTATGGACATTAATTGATGAAGTGTCAGATTTTTAACATGCAGACATTTGGAGTGAGACCCTATTTTCCGCTAGCAACCCCCCAGAATACACCACAGGGTCCTAACGCCTCTCAAAATGTTCACAGAAAAAACACAAAAATAATGATATTACTTATATAATTCTGACAAGTCCACACTATGAGTTATCTATCTTTTTAAAATTATGCCCTGGTCAAAAAGGGGTGTGGCTTCCCACATCACAGGGTGGAATAACTGGTTTATCCACTTGCCCCAAGCTCAGCTGCTAGCAGAGGCACTGCCCCTCCCAGTTTCCCCTAAGAGGAAGCCACTTTACGACGCCCCCAATATAACATTTGCCTGAGTCAAGGGAGTTGCATTGTTCTGTTCCTTCCAGTTCCCAGGTGCTCCACCCCTAATCTAATCAGAGAGGTGACAACTCCTTTTGGCAAGGGGCAGCAGGATGCAGCTAGGCCTGGGAAGAGTGGCTGAACAGGTTTCTCCTTTCGGGGGTAGTTGTCAGGCAGAATCCAGTTTCACTAAACCAGGTTTCAGCTAAATGTCACTTTTTGTTCCCAGTTTTCTACATTCAAATCAAACTGCCAATTTGTACCTATACATTTAATAATTACTTCCTTCAAGTCATTTCAGAATATGGTTTTACATTCTTCCACCTCTTAGCAAGTCTTTCCTTAGTCTGGTTTTGTTTAATTTGTTCAGTTTTACACAAAAGTCTGGTAGTTTTAAAACGCCAGCTTTCTGATAGTGGTGAGTACTGGTAATGCAACCATTTTTGGGATTAAGAAAATGAATTCCCCACAGTTCTGGGTTGCTTTTGGCAATCAGCATTGCCATTCCCAATGGTTTCAGGCTACTGTGTGTGTAGCCCAATGGTGGTTAGGCAGTGCCCTCCTGTGCTCTCAACATAGGCAAAAATGGGTGGCAGCCTATTCTTCATATTTTCCCTGTGCACTCTCTGGGGAGTTCTGGCCATCATGATGTTTTCCATGCCAGTACTGCACAGTTTTATTGTAGGGCTTGGATGCATGGGTAAAAACATCCCACAAGCTCAATACCAGATCTCACATCAACCTCCTCCCAAGACATTCATGTTGAGCCTTCCAAGTTTCCTCTGAGAACTTACATCTTGACATTATGTCCAAGCAAGATTGTGCACGTGCAGTTGCCACTTCCACGTCGGACCCGCCCTTTGCGTCTCTTCCACGAGCACCGGGTAAATATTGTGTCGATTAAAGTTTCCAGCTTGTGACATGTAGTTTTTGTGTGACTCCATGTACCGCTCCCGAAGCCCCTCTTGGCTGACTGTTGACCCCAACCGGTCCTTATCAGTGTCTTATGCAAATCCTTAACACACATGTTGGGTGTCCTGTTCTGTAAATAGACTATCAAAATGACTAGGCAGTACTGGGTGGTTTGTTTTGTGCCAGGCACAGGTTTGGGTTTGTATGTACGATAGTTGCCATGTAACCACGTGACACCACCTCCAATTTTTCTTGTACAATATGTTCCATGATGAACCCATAGACAAGCATATGGCTGACTATATAGTGATGCCACTTCAAATCTGAGAACAGCAGTACCTCGCACCTTAGCTGAGCTGGAGCTTCAACAGAATCGAAGGTAGGCCCCCTGGCTGCCTTGCCACTTACTGCAGAGAGCAGTTTCACCGCCGACGATTTTTTGCGCAAAGCACATGTAAATTATACTTATGGGCACCCGCTTGCTCGAAATTGCGTTTTGCGCTGTATTGCCACTGAAAAAGCGCTGTGTAGCTGAAATTCGTCCTGCATCCATTGTTTTCCACGAGGTGACACCAATCAAAGATGGCCGCCGCCACCCCAGCCCATTGAGGCAGCCCAGATCCAAGTACCTACAAGCCCTGTAGGCTGCCCTGATTGGCCACTCACCCTCCTAAGTGGACCAATCCCTCGCCGGCAGGCGAGCGCCGGCCCACCCACTCAAGGAACCCAACCAAGGAACAAACTCCTGTGCTGATCCTGTCCAGAGCCGACAGAGACCAGGGCCAGGAACTCTGCTCGAGCTTCTTGAATCTGCTTTGAATCATTTTCATGAAACCCTCTCCTGTGACGGGTAAGAAATCCTAAAACTGCCACTAACAATTCACTTGACTCATTCTGCACACGGCATGCAGAGCACTTCACTGACTTTGAAACAGTGCTCATGACTTAGCTCTCAATGCCGCAATCATCTCCAACCCCCAACATCCTAGCCTTAGCTGGTAACATAAGGTTATCATACTTTACCATCAATGCCCCACTCACACTTAGCTTTTTGACTAGGTATTCACACCTGTATAGCTTAGTTTGCATTTAGCATTTTTACTGTGTACTCCTGCCTCTGAGCCCCATTTGCATTTAGCATTTTTACTGTGTGCTCCTGCCTCTGAGCCCCATTTGCATTTAGCATTGTTACTGTGTGCTCCTGCCTCTGAGCCCCATTTGCGTTTAGCATTTTTACTGTGTGCTCCTGCCTCTGAGCCCCATTTGCGTTTAGCATTTCTTTTTTTCTTTTATTAAGAGAGCAGGTTCACAGCAAGACCATTTGCATAAACATTACAATATGATTTGAACATAATTCCGTTACTTGTATACATATAATAGGCAGGCAAACATCGCAATTCAGGGTGAAGATGTAGGCGTTACATCCATGTCTGGCATCAGATTACACAAGTATAGGCGCAGCAGTGTCCATATGTCCTTGGGGCGACAGGGTGTCGGGACAGATAGTACAAAGAGTTCCTCATCATCATTTACCATACATAGGTCTTCCAGGAAATTATCTCGTGTTGGTCCAGCTGTGGATTTCCAACATTTAAGGATACACCGTTTGGCAACAATACATGAGATATTAAATAGTCGCCTAGTGGTTTCCTTCACTTAACCGGTGTCACCAAATAAAAACCTCAAGGGGGACAGAGTCGCCGGGATCAACGTTATTTCCTCAAGGAGTCTGCCACCTCCCGCGAAAATTCCACAATCAAGGGGCATGACCAATACATATGATACGGCCCAGCATTGGGAGCATTACATTTTGGACATGACCCTGTAGAATTTTCCACAAATTTAACTAGCTTAGCAGGGGCGTAGTGCAGTTGATTCAAAATTTAATCAATCAGAGCCCAGAGTTCATTGAAACAGATTTAGTGAGTTGACAGTAACAGGCCAATCTGATGTCATCGATTTGTGTGCCCACATCCCGCTCCCAGGTCTCTTTTATTGTGTTACGTGAAGGGGAATGAGTTTGCACTAAAGAGTATAGCATTGAGACCCCCTTGCTGTGGCCATCTGTGGACACTACAGCTCTGATATATTCGTGTGTCTGGGGTTCTTGCGGGAATGTTGGCCATCTAGCAGCAAAAGCGGCTCTCATACGATGAAACTGGAAGCGTTTAAGCTGGCCTCCTCCAACCGCATCAATGAAGTCTGTGAGTTCGCAGAACGTGCCATCTGGGAACATGTCCTGCATCGTGAAGAGCTTATTGGGGTCCCAAGATTGCTGAAAGGCCTTGTCAAATGTTGTGGAAATGCTAGAGAAGTTCCACAGGGGAACTCTGGGTCGTAGGGGGTCTCCAGGCTCATCCTTTTGTAGATCTTGGACCAAGCGTGTGTGGTGGTATATACCGGGTCAAATGGGCAGATGTCCCCATAAATGGGGTTGAGGATGACAGAACGTATGTCATTGAGACGGACAGCGTGTTTTTCAAGGGGTATATGTGGGGCTGTGTCCTCAGGATCGAACCAATGCTTTGCAAATTGTGCCTGTGCAGTTAAATAATACAGTTCGAAATCCGGTGCAGCAATACCGCCCTGTGAATATGGTTCCACCATCTTAGCCCATCCTAGCCTGGCCGTTTTCCCGTTCCAAATAAAGGAGGAGGCAAGTAACTTGTGTTTCGTGAAAAAGGGCTTAACGGGCCAGATCGGGATGTTGTTGAAGTAATATAGGAGTTTGGGGAGAACCACCATTTTGAGTAGTGCTACTCGGCCATACAGGGATACTGGAAGGTTAGCCCACAGCTGGAACTTGGTCATCAGGTTTAGCAACAATTCACTGTGGTTATGTGTGTATAGCAGTTGTCTCTTAGCCACCATGATTCCCAAGTATCGGACCTGAGTAGGAGCGGGCTTAAACCCCGCTATCTCAGATAGGTCACCCGTATCGTGGGTCAAAGGAAATATTTCGGTCTTTGGGACATTGATTTTGTATCCCGAGTGCTCTTAGAACTCATGTATGTCTGACACTGACATAATGTGTTGCACATTCTCCTGTGGGTCTCGGACATATAACAGGGTGTCGTCTGCGTATAGTGATATGATCTGTGGGGGACCAGTCATCCTGAGACCTCTATGTGAGTGGTTCTGACGGATATATTCTGCCATTGGTTCTATGGTAAGTGCAAAAAGTATAGGTGAGAAGGGACAGCCGTGCCTGGTCCCCCTGTGTAGCTGAAATGTAGAGGATAAAGAGTTATTAGTTAAGACTTTAGCAGACGGCTGGGTGTACAATAGCCGCACGCATTTAAGAAAGTATTGACCGAGGCCAAACTGCTCGAGCACCAGGAAGAGGTATGTCCAGGACACAGAGTCAAAGGCCTTTTCGGCATCCAGGGCTACTACAGCCGCCTTTGCCTCCGGATCTATCTGTGACATTACGTTAAATAGACGCCTCAAGGGCCGTGGATCTTGTTGGTATAAAGCCAGCCTGGTCTGGGTGGACCTGGATTGGCATATACGGCAGGAGTCTGGTGGCTGGTACTTTAGCAAAAATCTTCAAGTCAGTGTTTATCAGGGAGAGGGATCTATAGGAGGCCATGTCTTGTGCCGGTCTACAGGGTTTCAAAAGGACGGTGATGATTGCTTTGCGCATCGAATCCGGAAGGACACCCCGGTCCATTGCCTCCTCTCATACTTTCAATAGCAGCGTGGCCAATTCACTCTGAAATTCTTTATATAATTTTGCGTTCAGTCTGTCCGAACCCGGGGGCCCGGCCACCGGATAAGGATTTATTAGCTGCTACAAGTTCTTCGACTGTAATAGGTTGATCCAGTATGTTACGTGTCTCAGGGGTTAATGAAGGGAGGTCTAGGCCATCTAGGTACCGGAATGTGTCTTCTTTGGTTTTTACATCGTGATTGGAGTATAGGGAGGAGTAGAAGTGGGCAAAGGTGGAGTTAATGTCTTGCTCTTTATGTCTGTATGCTGGCGATCAGATTTTGATGCCTATCGGCTTTAAGCATATTGGCCAAAAATGTCTTTATTACTTTCCCGTATCTGCGGGCTTTGGCCGGGGCAGCCATGTATAGGACTTCCCTATTGGCCAACTCATTAAATTCCTTTAGCGTAATGTGGATTTTCGACAGGGTTTCCTTATCCAGTGTGACGCTATATTCCGTTTGTAACAAATCTATTTTGGCTTCGGCTATACCCAGTTCCCTTCGCACAGATTTCAGCATACCCGTGGTCTAGCCCAGTATGGTTCCCCGAATCCAGACTTTGAACTCCTCCCACAGGGTGGCATAGGTGTTCACAGAGCCCTCATTTAGTTCCAGAAATTCACCGATTTCAGTACGTAGGGCCTCACAGACATGGGGGTCTCTAAGGATCGTGGGGGGCATCCTCCATCTTCTAGCCGGAGGTGGAGAACCATCCAGGCCAATGTCGAGTATTATCGGTGAGTGATCTGTGAGAGTGCGGGGATGTATTTCGCAGCTGGAAATCGTTCCAGCTAGGGATGAACTGATAAGCCAGTAGTCTATGCGCGAGTGGGAATCATGGACGGACAAATAGAAGGTGAATTTCCTCTCACATGGGTGCAATATATGCCATGCATCTATCATGTCAGTCTGTTCCATCAATTGTTTCACAACCAGTGCAGCTTTGGGTGGGGCTCTAGGGGTGGATGAGGAACGATCTAGGATTGATTGTGTTAAAATCTCTGCCCCAAATTATTTGTGCCTCCCCTGATGTGGACAGCATATCCAATATTGTACAGTAAAATTGCGAGTCATCTAAATTGGGTCCATATGTGTTAATCAGAATTATCTGGTGCCCCGCCAACTCCCCCCATACTCAGCATTTCCCTAGATTGCACTGAGTATTCCGTATAATATCTGTGGGGGCCCCACCGTGGTAGGAATTTGGTATTGACATTCCCCAATGCGTGTGTCTCTTGTATAAAAAGGATATGGGGGTTGTGGCGTGCGATATATGCTGCGATCTTCCTTGCTTTAACTGGGTTATTAAGCCCACAAATGTTCCAGGGGAGTAGCTTAATGTTTAAGCCTCTATTAGCCTGTGTCATAGTCGTATCTCGGGATAACCATTTGCCCGTTGCATTGCCATTGTCCAAAGTGGTGCGGGTGTCTCGCTATAAAACATCTCTTTGACTTTAACATTATAACTTCCCCAAACTGTCCTGGCGCAGTGCCAGGATGAACCCTTTCTTGATTTCCCCACCAACCCCCACCCCATCATCAACCCCAACCCGATGATGTATGCCTTGAAACATAACTTGGGAAGTCTCCTGGGGGGTGAGAGCTGTACTCACGTGGCCGTCTACCAAGGGGTGCTCATGGCCTTTCTTCAAACATGTGGCGGTCAGGGCCACCTCGCCGCTCACAGGATTTTCAACTTTGTAATAGTTCAGTGTGGACTAAGACCTGTCAGCCAGCGTGGTCCTATGGCTCATCAGCTGGTTGGGGTGGCAAGTTCTGGTTCATTGCCCGGCCCCCCTGGGGAAGTGGGATGGAGGCTTCAACATACGACATGGCTTCCGTAGGATTTTCAAAGAAATGCGCTCAGCCCCCTTGTTGGATCCTCATCTTAGCTGGGATGACGAGTGCATAGGGAATCTGGCGTAGTCTCAGCTGTTTCTTAACTGGCTCGTAGGACCTTCTTAATGTTTTCACATTTGTCGAGAAGTCAGGGTATATGTGTATTCCGTTGTTCTCGTAGAATAAGGAGCCTTTCTCCCTGGAAATTCTCAGGATAGTGTCTCTGTCTCTATAATTAAGGAGGCCGGCAATAATTGTTCGGGGTGGTGCTCCAGGCCTGTGAGGGGGTGCCAGGGTATGAAGAGCACATTCCACAAGAAAATGGTCTGAAAAGGAGACAGAGCCCAGAAGGGATTTCAAAAGGGTTTCCACTTGGCGTTCCATGGATCCCCTGCCAAAGGTTTTGGCTACCCCAACCAGACGGATGTTGTTCCTTCTGGACCGAGATTCAAGATCCTCGCATTTATTTAGGGTTTTCTGAAGGTCACCTTTTAGCTGAGCGATGTCACGGCTGTGCTGTGTTATCGAGTCCTCATTAGCGCTGATCCTGTTTTCCGCCTCAGTGGTGTACGCGCTTTCCTTATCGACTCTTGCCTTCAAGGAGCTGATTGTTGCCCCAATATCATCCAATTTACTATTGACTGAAAGAAAGCCATCTGGACCATTGACATCAACCTGTCCACCCTCTCGTCCATTGGGGGTTCTAGATGGCTGTCCACTGGCCTAAGTGTTAGTGCGGTAGACCCATGCGGCTGTGAGCTGCCAAAGGAGTCCATTGGGCCAGTTTTCTTGGGGCCTGTCCCCTTCTTTTCGTGGTGGCCCATATGATGGGTCGGGTGGCTTGTGTTCTCCCTCGTCACTCCATTCTATGTTGTGTTGTTAACATTTGTCTCGTATGGAATGTAGTATGTCGGTGCACCCCAATGTTGATCGCCCCTGCCGCCCAGGTCGGGCTTGTGACGTCAACCGTCAAGGGAGTAGGAGTGCAGAGGGTTATATTGGAGGGCACGAAGCTGTAGGTCAATATTTAGATACTTATATGAGCTCCGCCGGCCTCTACAGTTTGTGTTCCCAAAGTTTTGGTGGGTGCCCCCACCATGGTCCGTTGCCGTGGACAGAGGTTGATGTGTGGAATATACAGGGAACTGCCCGGCTCCAGTGATCAATGTGGCCTGCACCCTCTCTGTCCTCCGCGCCGCGGGAACCTCCTGGGCCCCCTATATTCGGCAAGCAGGTGGTCTCTCCTGGTCCCCTAGGTCACAGACACAGTATTGAGTCAGGGTGCAAGTTGGGCCCAGTGGATTATTGCCCCCTGGGTATGAGGTAAAAGGATAGTACCTTCTGGGTTGTAGGAATCCAGGAAATCAGCTCCCTCCGTGTAGCGGCCTCGCCGCGGGGGGTTCCCGCCTCGAGGTCAGCGTGTGGAGGCCCAGCAGCAACATATGCCATGCAACAGCGGTCCGCGCCGCCAGCCACAGTGGGCCCTGTCGAATCACGGACCCACACTTCAAAGGCAGTCCCGGCCACATAAAGCAGGTGGGTCCACGTCTCCCTGAAGTGGGATCGAGGGGCTCCAAGCCCTGAGGGGGCCACGGCTAAGGATTCCACTGTAGTGGTCCTCACCGTCTGGCGCAGTGTTCGAAGGGAGAAGCAGGTTCGCTCAGCGGGCAGCGGGCAACCTCCAGTTCGTTCAGGGGGACCCGCTTGGGCAGGTGACCATCGAGCTCATTGCAGGCCAATAGGTGGGTCTACGTCCCCCCGACGTGGGATCGAGGAGCCGCAAGCCCTGGGGGGGCCGTGGCTGAGGATTCCGTTGCAGCGGTCCACCGCCGTCCGAACGCAGCGTTCGGAGGGAGAAGCCAGTTCGCTCAGCGGGAGGGGGCCAGTGACCATGGAGCTCGTCGCAGGCCAACAGCAATGTCTCGGAGGGACTCCAGATCGAGGGGCACGCAACGCGGTCCCTCCTCCACTCGGCCTGCAGTCAGGGTCACGCCTCCGGGCTATATTGGTCTCGGCGTGAGGCCGCCACACGGGGCCGCCTCCTCTGTTCCACTGATGGAAGTTTCTTGGCCCGTATCTTGCGAATCCGTGTCCGTTTTCCTTTTGGATTCGAGTGGGTAGTGCTGCAGGCCCTCCGCCACCAGTCAACGAATTATCCGGCGCTCCGGTGGCCCCAGCAAGGATTAATTCTTTTCAAGGTTAGATTACAGGCCGGAGCTCTCCTCTCAGGCGGCCATCAGCGTCGTGAGCAAAAGCGCCCTCGTTGCGGTTAGCATTTCTACTGCGTGCTCCTGCCTATGAGCCCCATTTGCATTTAGCATTTCTACTGTGTGCTTCTGCCTCTGAGCCCCATTTGCATTTAGCATGTTTACTGTGTGCTCCTGCCTCTGAGTTCCATTTGCATTTAGCATTTAGGATTTTTATTGTGTATTTCGCCTCTGAGCCCCATTTGCATTTAGCATTTTTACTGTGTGCTCCTGCCTCTGACCACCATTTGCATTTAGCATTTAGGATTTTTACTGTGTATTTCGCCTCTGAGCCCCATTTGCATTTAGCATTTTCACTGTGTGCTCATGCCTCTGAGCCCCATCTGCATTTAGCATTTTTACTGTGTTCTCCTGCCTCTGAGCCCCATTTGCATTTGGCATTTAGGACTTTTACTGTGTACCTCTGCCTCTGAGCTCCATTTGCATTTAGCATTTTCACTGTGTGCTCCTGCCTCTGAGCCCCATCTGCATTTAGCATTTTTACTGTGTGCTCCTGCCTCTGAGCCCCATTTTCATTTAGCATTTAGGATTTTTACTGTGTACCTCTGCCTCTGAGCCCCATTTGCACTTAGCATCTTTACTGTGCACTTCTGCCTCTGATCCCTTCCTGCACTCTGCATTTTTACTATGTATCATCAATTCCAGAGCTTGACTGCCACTTCTTGAGTATATTGTGCCTTTTGGCTGTTCTTAGGTCGCATTGCCATTTTGATTGTGCCTTTTGTTGTTCCTAGGCCACACTGCCATGTTGATCGTGCCTTTTTGTTGTTCCTAGGCCACATTGCCATTTTGATTGTGCCTTATGGTTGTTCTTAGGTCACATTGCCATTTTGATTGTGCCTCAGGATGCTTTCCAGCCCACTCTGAGTCATTCTCGTCCTGCCTACCACTGGCCGGGACCATCCGAGCCAATTTGACTGTGCCCACCAGTGCCCCCTGCCCTCCCAGCATACAATCATACCCATAGCTTCCTGCAAGCTCTCCATTGCCACCACCACGCTGCTCACCCTCCTTGCAACACTCGTTGCTCTCCAACCTTACACCACACTCTGCCCCCTCACACCTACTCCACAAAGCCCCTTCACCAATCCCACTCAGCCCACTGCCCTGGATACCTCACAAACACACTCACCTCTTATAGACGCACCCCCTGCACCCTGCATCACAATAATGTATAGACTAGAAAGACTTAGAGCTCGCAAACTGACTGCTGAATTCAGCACACAACTCCCTCCCATAGAACACAGAAACTATAGATTGAGCTCCCGCACCATTTCCCAACACATCCCTCGCACTGAACATCCCCACACCTGCAAACAACTACCCACCAACCAAACCATTCCCCACAATGTCACCACACACAACATATAAGACACATCCGCCACCCATACCTCCACCAATAAACTACACACACCTCACATCAAATGTGCCCCCTCAGTGTCCGCTCCCTCCCAGCTCATGCATCAGATATTCACAACCTCATAACCAACAACAACATTGACCTATCAGCCATCACAGAAACATGGCTACATGAAGCATCAGGCCCCGCCATTGCACTTGCACTACCACCAGGCTACCACCAGGCTTCACCATACTCAGACAAGACATACCTGAACGAACAGGAGGCCATCATCACAGGGAGAATCTCCAGCTCCGACTTGTCAGTCACACCTCGACCAGCAACTCTGACCTCTTATCGGCCAAACTTACACTGTCACCAAACAGCACCATCAATATTCACTTACTATACCGTCCCCCAGGCCTCACCCTAGACTCTCAGGAAAACATCATCCACATTCTCAGTAATAATATCAAAAGCTCCACTAAGACCCTCTTACTAGGAGACCTCAATCTGGGATTCAATGATGCTAAAGACAAACCTGCGGTCACCCTCACCAAGGAACTTAGTGATTTAGGATTCACCCAAGAAAGTAGAAAGTCCAATTCACTCCAAAGGCCACATTCAAGATTGGATCGCGGACCATAACTGCCTCTCTACTATCCAATCTAACACCTCACTGCCCTGGATCGACCACAACTGTTTCGAATTCTCTGTTCCCATCACCAAAAACCACAAAACTCTGACCCCTGCAATCGCAGCACAAGTCAGAAGCTCTAAAAAGCTTAAAGAGGATAACCTGCGCCCCTACCTCAACATCCTCGAACTAGCACCCCCATTCGCTAATGACCCCAATATTCTAGCAAACATCTACAAAGATGTCATCACTAAAGCTATTAACGAAATAGCACCACTCGAATAGAAAAAAGAAGAGAAATCACTACACACCAACTCCTGGTTCACTGAAGAATTGCACTCATTGCGCTCCTGCAAAAGAGCAGCACTAAAAAACTGGCAAACCAACCCCTGTAGCAGTGCCAAAAACAAATTCAACTTAATCTCCCACCAATATAAAACAGCCATAACCGCTGCCAAAGCCAACGCCTTCAACACACAAATCTCTAAGGCCTAATCGCACTCTAAGGAAATCTTTGCCATTTTTAATGAGCTCATCTCCCCCCCCAATACACCTGATGAAATAACCAAAGATGAAGCCTGGTGTGCTAGTATCCAAGCTGCCATGATACACAAAATTGACCTTCTCCAAAGGAAAATCAAGGACCACTACATAGCCTTACCTCAACAGACACGGACCAAGCCTACCAATTCCACGCCCGCCTCGTCCAAGCCCACCATACCTGACTTCTCCTTCAGGGACATCACTGAACCAGAAGTTATCAACTTACTAAAAAATCTCAAACCCTCCCCTTGCAAAGGCGATATATGCCCACTCAAGCTCATCAAAGACTGCGCAGACTGCTTTGCGCCGCTCTTCACGGCCTTCATCAATGCGTCCTTTAAATCAGGCATTATCCCAGCTAGCCTCAAAGAGGCCTGGGTCCGCCCCTCCTAAAAAAACCTACCCTTGACCCCCTACAACCCAACAATTACAGACTGATAACTACAGTGCCATTCCTCTTGAAATTATTGGACAACGCGCACATTGCCAAATCCAACACTTTCTGGAAACACACTCCATCCTAGGGACCAGGCAATCAGGTTTCCTGAAAGGACATGGCAGCAAAACAGCCCTTGTGGACCTGAAGAGTCAGATCACCCAAATCATGGATAAGGGCAAGCCAGCCCTACTGCTCCTCCTAGATCTTTCAGCCACATTTGATCTGGTTGATCACAAGACCCTCACCTCACACCTCACACACTCAGCTAATTTCTCTAAAGAATCAGCTCTCTGGGTCACCTCCTTCCTCGAAGGAAGAGCCATGAAAGTCTTCTCGGACACTGCTAACGCCACACCCACTACAAGCCAGTGTGGGGTCCCTCAAGGATCCTGCACTGCATCCACACTTTACAACTTGTTCACTAAGCCTCTCTTTGACAAACTCGACTCACATGGTATCACGTACACGAACTACGCGGACGACACACAAGTACTTCTACCTCTCTCAGGATCATACCACGAAGACGCCAAGGCACTCCACACGATCTACTCCATCATCGAGGCTTGGATGGCAGTTAATGGCCTCTGCCTTAATGGAGACAAGACTGAAATCATGATACTAGGTCAACAGAGCACCCTAAACAAACTGGATAAACTGTACGCCAACTTCTCCATTGACAACTCCATCATCCCCGTATCCACAGCTGTCAAGACACTGGGAGTATACCTAGACTCCTCACTATCAATGACCAGACAAGTCAGTGCAATCACCTCCTCATCTGCGCAGACCACCAAACTAATAAACGCCATCAAACCATACCTCTCAAAACCTAACTGCCTTTCAATAGCCAGAGCAACCATTGGAGCCAAAGTGGACTATTGCAATGCCCTCCTAGCAGGCACATCGGCAAAAAACCTAAACAGACTACAAGTCACACAGAACAATGCTCTCTGGGCTGCTCTTAGCATCCCAAGAAGAGAGCATATCTCCCAGGCCAGACACTCAGCCCAATGGCTCCCGGTCAAAGAGCGGATCACACTCAAAATCCTCACCCTCACACACAAATGCCTCTCTCTTTCCGCCCCTTCCTACCTATTAGAGACCATCTCCAAACCCTGCTCCTCCTCACGTCCCACCACGACGCAATACACCAACTTACTCCGTATCCCACGCATCAAAAGAGCCAAAGCCGGTGGCCTAAGCTTCCCCTACATTGCTGCCAAGTCCTGGAACGCTCTACCTGCAGACATTAGAGCGGAAAACTCACTCCGAATTTTCGTAGGAAACCGAAGACCTCTTTCCTAGCACAATAATATGTAACACTCGCTAACCTATGTAAATATACTGCACTGTAAATTTGTACAAATGTCATACTTGCTCCTGTAAATTTATGTATTACTCGTGTACATGCAACTAAGATATGTCTGTAACAAAGCGCCACGATGCCCCCGGGCTGATGTGCGCTCTACAAATCCGAATAAAATAAAAATAAAATATCAAAGCACAGCAGTTCAGAAAAGATCTCACGCCAGCCTCCTCCTAAGATTCCCATGCTCTCAAGGAGGGTCTATTGAAGCACAGTAGTTCAGAAACAGATATCATGCCAGCCTCCTCCCAAGACTCCCATGATCTCAGTGAGGGTCTTTCAAAGGACAGTGGTTCAGAAACAGATCTCACACCACCCTCTCCCAAGACTCACATGCTGTTAGTGAGGGTCTTTCAAAGGACAGCAGTTCAGAAACAGATCGCACATCATCTTCCTCCCAAGACTACCAGCTCCCATTGTCTCAATGAGGGCCATTAAAGCAGCAGTTTGGAAACAGATTGCACAACAGCCTCCTCCCAAGACTCCCATGCTCTCAAAGAGGATCACTCAAAGCACAGCAGTTCTGAAACAGATCTCAAGCAAGACAACTCAAAATAAACCAATGCTCTCAGTGAGGGTCTATCTAAGCACAGCAGGTCAGAAACATATATCACACCATCCTCCTCCCAAGCCTCCTATGCTCTCAGTGAGGGTCTATCAAAGCACAGCAGTTCATAAACAGATCTCACACCAGCCTCCTCCCAAGACTCTCATGTTCTCAGTTAGGGTATCTTGAAGCAAAGTAGTTCCGAAACATATCTCACGCCAGCCTCCTTCCAAGACTCCCATGCTTTCATTGAGGGTCTCTCAAAGCACAGCAGTTTAGAAACCGATTTCACACCAGCCTCCTCCCAAGGTTCCCATGTTCTCAGTGAGGGTCCATCGAAGCACAGCAGTTCAGAAACAGATATCATACAGATATCATGCCAGCCTCCTTCCAAGATTCCCATGATCTCAGTGAGGGTCTTTCAAAGCACAGTAGTTCAGAAACAGATCTCACACCACCGCGCTCCCAAGACTCACATGCTCTTATTGAGGGCCTTTCAAAGCACAGCAGTTCAGAAACAGATCTCAAATCACCTTTTTCCCAAGATTCCCAACTTTCATGGTCTCAGCGAGGGTATATCAAAGCACAGCAGTTAAGAAACCAATCTCATGCCAGCCTCTTTGCAAGACTCCCATGCTCTCAGTGATGGTCTGCCAAAGCACAGCAGTTCAGAAACGATCTCATGCCAGCCTCCTCCAAAGACTCTCAAGATCTCAATGAGGGTCACTTGAAGACACGTAGTTCAGAAACAGATCTCACACCAGCCTCTGTCCAAGGCTGCCATGCTCTTAGGGTCTATCGAAGTCCAGCAGTTTAAAAACCAATCCAACTCCAGCTTCTTCCCAAGACTCCCATGCTCTCAGTGAGGGTCTCTTGAAGCACAGCAGTTCCAAAACAGATCTCACTCCAGCCTCCTTCCAAGACTCCCATGCTCTTAGTGAGGGTCTATTGAAGCACAGCAATTTAGAAACCAATCTCACGCCTGCCTCCTCCCAACTCCCAAGACTCCCATGTTCTCATTGAGGGCCTTTCAAAGCATAGCAGTTCCGAAACAGATCTCATGTCAGCCTCCTCCCAAGACTCCCATGCTCTCAGTGAGGGTCTATCGAAGCACAGCAGTTTAGAAACCTTTCTCATGCCTGCCTCCTCTCAAGACCCCCATGTTCTCAGTGAGGGCCTTTCAAAGCATAGCAGTTCCGAAACAGATCTCATGTCAGCCTCCTCCCAAGATTCCCATGCTCTCAGTGAGGGTCTATCGAAGCACAACAGTTCAGAACCAGATCGCACATCAGCCTCCCTCCTCCCAAGACCTTCATGCTCTCAGTAAGGGTCTATTGAAGCACAGCAGTTCAGAAACAGATATCACGCCTGCCTCCTCCCTAGACTCCCATGATCTCAGTGAGGGTCTTTCAAAGCACAGTAGTTCAGAAACATATCTCACATCACCCTCCAAAGACTCCAATGCTCTCAGTGAGGGTTGTCAAAGCACAGCAAATCAGAAACAGATCTCACGCAAGCCTTCTCCAAGAACCCAATGCTCTCAGTGAGGATCAATCAAAACATAGCAGTTCAGAGGCAGATCTCACACGATTCTCCTCCCAAGACTCCCATGCTCTCATTGAGGGTCTATCTAAGTACAGCAGTTTAGAAACAGATCTAACACCAGACGACTCCCATGCTCTCAGCGAGGGATTATCGAAACACAGCAGTTCAGAAACAGATTTCACACTACCCTCCTCCCAAGACTCCCATGCTCTCAGTGAAGGTCTCTCAAAGCACATCAGTTCAGAAACAGATCTCATGCCAGCCTCCTCCCAAGACTCCCATGCTCTCAGTGACGATCAATCGAAGTACAGCAGTTCAGAAACAGATCTCAAACCAGTCTCCTCACAGGGGTCCCGTGTCTATCAGGATAAGCAACTTGTGACTCTGGCTAAAAAAAAGAAATAGCTCATCGCTCCTCTGTAGTGGTCCACACCAACTATTGGTCCCACACCACATGGAATCCATGAAACCAAAGGATAAGGCATTTTCTATTTAAATAGGAAACATTCATGCCACAACATAGCCACCATATTTCTTGAATTTGCCAAACTCACTCCCAAAGTGCACCTTAGGAGACTATCAATCAGAAACATAACCAAAATAGTGCCCCAGTTCTCGATTGTGACACTCTACTTTAAAAATGTGTCTTTTAAACACAGTCTCCCCAGAAAGAATGCCTGCATTCATTTTCTGTTTACAGTATGTAATGAAGGCATAGTATCAAACAGTGAAGACAGACACAAGTGATCACATTCAAAGGTGTTTATTGAACTTCAAATGGGTTGGTTGAACGCCTATCTAAACCTTAAGCTAAGGATGGGTGCAAGCTATGAAAATCATATAATAATAACTCAGTCCTAGTCGAGTCTCGTTCAAATAAAAGGGCTTGTACTAATAAACCTATTGCCAATCCTTACTTCTAAATACAAAATGGTGTGGGACAATGGTATATGTCAAAGGAAAAGTGTTCAAGACATAATATGTCAGGACAGTTGAGCAGTTAGCTTCCCTTGCCCACATTTTTAGAATGGGACAAGGCGGCATTTTAGAGCTTCGCACACGATCTTGCTTCTCGGCCACAAGGATACAGTTCTTACTGCAGAGGGTCTGTCATAAAAAACAAAGTCTCAAAGTTCCATTCCTATCAGGATTTTCACATGTACAAGTTCTCGCTTTTCAATGTTCATCATGGGTCTCCCTCTTCAGGCTGAGACACCCTTTTTATCACACTGTTCATACTTGGTCTCCCTCTTTCGGGCTCAGACCATGGATCTCCCTAATTTGGTCTAGGATCATCTTGATATGGATCTCCCTTGTTCTGGCTCGGATCCTACTATCTTTATATTTAAATCGAAGACTCTCAAATGTGGGATGGGTTTTGCATAAACTGTTGCAGGACCACTTAGATTCACTTCATACAATGGTTCTCATCAATCTTCTACTTTCATTTCTCTTGCCGCGATACCTCACAGAGACCTTTGATTGAGCACATACATGGTGCCGGTCCACTCTGTCAACGGTATCATATCTTTCCTTCTCAAGTTCAAACATTCATCAGCAGTTTAGCTTTACTTGCATATTTCATCACACAGGTTTAACAAAGTTAATTCTAGCGCTCATTATACAATGTTGGCGCTTGCAACCTTGACTTCAACACAGACCGGTCTTGCATCAGACTCCACAACTCATTGACTGTGTTCATCTTTCTGGCACATCTTTATTGTTGGAGACAAGGACTATACCACAGCGGTTGCTGTTGCTGCTCCCCGCCTTGGTCAGTTGCGCGGGATAGCATTCGGTACCTCTGACACACAATGCAGGATTCTTCAGTCTGGGTTCCAGACCTTACACTTTTTGCCTCAAAGGTTTCTTGAAAGTAACGGCATCTTGCCAAAAAGGTCAAGGGTAAGTTCTGTCTTAATAAACCATCTTGGTTTGCCTCTTTCTCCCCTAGTTTAGCTGCCGACTCCAAACTGCTGTACCTTTGTCTGCCTTGCCTCACTCAGAGTGTGCTTTCATGCTCCTCCTTTTATCCATGTGGGCAGGTTTAATGGAAGTCAGGTGTGAGTAACTGTCAGTAATTGCCTGGCCTCGCCTGACCACAGTAGCGGGACATGTCAGATAAACTGCTTTACCTGGTAGGATGGGGTAAAGGTGTTGCAGGGGAAGGGATTCCGCTTCTCACCATCCAGTGTCCCACTCCCACTCCACGAAGATCCCTCACCCATGTGATCCTCCCTCACTGGTCTACCCCGAGGTTCTTGGTTCAAAGATGATGGCCGTGCCCTGGCCACTTGAGAGAGAGATCCGCGTGGATTGGTGAGAAACCTTCTGGTTTCTCACAAGCATCACACTTCTTTGTCACATGATGGAGTTTCTTGCTTCACTCTTACGATCTTTGACAAGATTGTTAGTGGTCATACATGTTAACTCGTCTGCTTTTGGCATGTGTCACCTGCCCTGGAGTAAGTGCACTCCCCTGCTGCCATTCCTTTTGCCCGTCCATAGGAGTCAATGTAGTTTTCACTTGCATTAAGAAAATCCTCTTTTTCCACCTACGTTGGCAATTAGAAAGGTTGGCAGATTTGTTAGTCTGCTTTTGTCATATAGAATATATTAATATATTGAGGCTGATCACATGATCGTTACCATGCACAGGACAATCTTTTATCAATATAGTTTTGTGAGCTATGTTAAGGTTAATATACTAATGTTCTAATATCTCTTTCATGTAAATCTTCATGGTCAAACTACACCAATCAAAGTCTTGCGCAAGCACAAACGTTCCCTCATAAAGAGACCTCATAAACGCTTTCAAGATCTTAGCTAACTTTGGCCACCACTCTACTAAAATGGCAGAATACAACATCACCAACCTGCAATTGTTTCCTCTACCTCACGTCCAACCACGCAACCAAAAGGGCTCACCACCCTATTAAACATCCACTACTTTATTTTCCCTACAACCTGGCCCATGCTAAATTAGCTAGAGTGATGCATATGCCACTTGTTTATACCGATTCATAAAAATTACCTTATCGATATAAAACTAGTGCCTAACTACCTCACATCAAATGAAACTGAGGAACATGCAACAGTGGTGAAAGAGAGTATGGTGGTGGAACAGTGGAATTCTGTATTTATTTAATTTGTAAAGCGCACATACAACCCGGAGGCATTGAGGCGCTGTTGCACATACAAATCAGGTACAGGTGAGGGGAGCACAATTAGACAGATAGTAAGGGGAGGGAGATATACGTAAGGAGACATTGGTTGCACAGAGAATAGTGTTACATACATATTAGGCATTCTGAGCATATCGAGATAGGGAGACAAGGGGTGGTAGAGAAGGTGGTAACGGTGGGGAGGTTATGTCAAGAGCTGGGTTTTGAGGGCTTATCAAAAGACCAGTAGGTTTTTTCAGCCCTTAAGGATGGTGCGTAGACATTGGAAGGAATACTGGACAGGGTTGGTTTGCGTGGTGTATCATGTGGCTTGTGAAGAAGGTGCCCCTTGATGAGGATGAGAGTGAGTCTGATGAGGATCTAAATTTTGAGGAGGAAGACTACGAATGTTTGTTCCCTTATTGGTTCTTTTTTTGTATTACTGCTGCTCTTGTCTGGCAAGATCCTGACTTCTGCTGATGTACTGGATGCCTGGGATATTGACTACCTCTACCAGTTCGGAGGTAATGTTCCTGGCAATGGCTTTGTATATGGCCCAACTTGCTTATATGTGATTGTAATTGGTTACTTATAACGCGCATAATACCCAGAGGTTTATAAGCACAGTCCTGGGGATCGAACCTGTGTTGCTCTGTGTCATCTTGCTTCCAAGGCAAGCGTGTTGCCCCTGAGCTATCCTCCCGAGACAGATCTCTACCAGGTAGGAGGTAATGTTTCTGGAAATGGCATTGTATGTGGCACAACTGGTTTGAATGTGATGCAGACTTGTAGGTGCTGTGACCCAATGACTACTGCTATTCGTTTCAGCAGTGGTTTCTGAACTCCTACACCCCACACTATTCCTAAACCAGCAATGATCGCCAACATAAGGATCACACGGTTCCAACATGAATGATACACCTCCTTCCCCTCTTTAATGGGTATCTAGTGATTTTATAGCCAACTATTCACCGTACATAGTTTTTTCAGTGCAGAATATTAATCAGTAAAATCACTGATTTTTGTAAAGTAATAGATAGATGTGGGGGCTGTGTATAGGGTGAACAGGTGGTTGCAGATGGTGGAAAAATGTCAGTAAAAAATATGTTGTGAAAATGGATGGTAAAAACACATGACATTGATATTTATATTTTATTTCAATTGCACTCGTACACAAGTATTTCAAAGCGCGACAAGGCAAGGGAGTACAAAACAACGATCTTACTAGGCCCAGTGACATTGAGAACGTGCAAGTGCATGGAAGAGTGTGAGGGGAAAAGTGCATGGAAGGGGGGAGAAATGGAAAGTGCGGAGCAAAGGAGAAACAGATCAATAATAATAAATAAATAAATAATAAAGCAACAAACAGTGGTAGTGCAGCCAGAAATTGGCAAGTGCTGGGTTTAAGGCAGCAGACAGGGTAGGTCTGATAAGTGCAGGAAGAAAATGGGGGGGACTGTATGGGTACAGATACAGACCCCATTGCAAGGGGTGGCCGAAGGGCACTGCAGTATGGTGGCAAGGTGAGCAGGTACCTGGGCCCGGAGGACAGAGGGTGGCCGGGTGCACGGTACCAAGAGAGAACAGATCAGCAGAGGAGCGAAAACAGAAGCAAAGAGGAAGGTCTTGATGTGCTTCCGGAACCAGAGATGGTTCTCCTCAAGTTTTAGAGTAGCAGGGAGGCTGTTCCAGAGTGAGGCCCCAGCCGAAGACAGAGATCTACCCCCAGCTCGTTTCTTTGAAAAATGATTGACCCTGAGGGAGTTAGAGGTAGAGGAGCAAAGAGCTCTAGAGGGGACATCTTTGTGGAGGGATAGCTGAAGGTATTTTGGACCCAGGCCCCAGAAAGTCTTGTGGACAATGCAGAGGTTTTTGAATTTAATCCTTGCATCCACTGGAAGCCAATGTAGAGATTTCAGAGGTAGAGAGATACGATCCCAGGGCTCAAGGCCAAGGACAAGTCTTGCAGTCCTGTATTGGATAGTTGCAGAGGGCGGAGAGTAGAGGCAGGTAGATTTTGAAAGAGGCTGTTCCAATAGTCCAACCTAGAAAGAACCAGAGCTTGGGAGACCATGAGCTTCAGGGTGAAGGAGAGGAAAGGCAGAGGAGGTACAGTGGGACGTTTGACTTTTTAGAGACATCAGAAATGTGGGCGGAAAAGGAAAATGCGGAGTCAAAGAAGACCCCGAGGTTCTTAGCCTTGCAGGAGGGCCAAGGGAGGCAGGCCAGAGAGTGAGGGGAAAAGAAGGTGAAGGAGTACCGATGAGAAGGACCTCAGTCTTTCTGGCATTCAGACAAAGATCATTGGCACACCAATCTTGAATGGCAGTTAGGCAATCAGAGATGAGAGAGGGAGAGGAGGTGGCCATGTGCAGCCTGCAAATGAGTTGAGTGTCATCATTGTAGCACTGGAAAATTGAGCAGAAAATGGCAATGCAGTGGGCAAGAGTTGCCAGTTATTGGTTGAAAAGCCAGGGAAAGAGGTTTGACCCCTGGGGAACACAGGCAGAGAGGAAGATAGATGATAGAAAGGACCCAAGTAGGACCTGGGAGGGTCGATCAAAGAGAAAAGAGGTCAGCCAGGCCAGAGCCTGATCAGTGATACCCAGGTTTTCACTGAGACGGTTGAGCAGGATGGTATGGTTGACCGTGTCGAGGGCAGAAGAGGGATCGAGGAGGATGAGGACAGAGGGAATGTTAGAGTCAAGGTTGGAGAGCAGATCTTCACGTATGTTCAGGAGCAGATTCCGTGATTTTGGCAGCTCTGAAGCCAGACCGGTGGTCATGGAGACAGCCAACAGAATTGGATTGAAGGTTAAGCTGAGAGATGGCCAACTTTTCCAGCAGTTTGCCCAGAAAGGGAGTAATGGAAATGGGGCGATAGTTAGCCGGACAAGAAGGATCAGCTATGGGTTTCTTGAGAAGAGGATGTACAAGGGAGTGCTTCAGAGGGGAGGGGAAGGATCCTGAGGCAAAGGAGTGGTTGCAAAAATCAGCAAGGGTTGCAGCGAGGGTGTCAATGTGGTCCTTGATGGTTTCAGAGTAACAGGGATGAACCTGTTTTGATGAGGCTTTCATAGATCTGACTTGTCTAGCAACCTCATCAGGTGAGAAAAGAGGAAAGGACAAGAAGGAGGGTGGGGGGGTAACTGAAGGAGGGTCAGCAAGCACAGACGAAGAGGGGAGAGGAGGGGAAGGGATGGAGAGGGTGATATGATATGATATGATATATTTTATTTGTACACAAGTGGTTCAGAGCGCGACAGGATGTCCTGGGTTTTTGAGATAAAGTGAGAGGCAAGGGCATTGCAAAGAGCCTGGGTGGCAACAGGAGAGGTAGAGACGGCAGCAGGGTTTGCCAGCTCCTTGCAGATTTTAAAGAGTTCAGCCGAGTTGTTAGATACCGCAGCGACACAAACTTGAATGTGGACTCTCTTCTTGGTGAGGACAGATTAATATTACTCTGTACCAAAAGAAAGGACATTTCCAAACAAGGCTCTACATAAAATAGGAGTCTTTAACTAAAAGAACAAGCATGCTGTTGAAAACATTAAGAACCCACCAATGTCAATAAATTCGTAGGATATGCATACTTTTGTGGGTGACAGTGTTAGGTCAGATTTTTGCAGCAGTTTCTGCAGAGTCAATACAGTATTCGTGTTTTAACACGTGCTAATCGGTTTGAGACTCAAAGGAAGCTTGAAAACAGGTGATATGTAGACCTGCACGCTTTGACTGCTTGTGGGCATCTGGATGGACTGATTCAACTGCAAAGGTGAGCCAGTTACGATTAGGACCTACGATCCAGTGTGGTTTGACAGCACATAATGGATTGGAAGTCATTAGAGAAGAGGAAGGCAAGAAGAGGTTGAAGGCTTGAAGTGAACAGTGGGGATTCGCAAAGCATAGCATGTCAAAGGTCACTCCATTGGATCTTGTAGCCGCTCGGAAATGACTCAAGAGTGGGTGAGTGGTCTCAAAACAGTTTGAAGTGGGAAACATAACCCAAGCCTGCTCCTTTAAATCCAGGATTGCTGTGGGACCAGGCCCAGGATGCCAAGGAAAGGTAAATCCTTCTTCTGCCCTTCCCAGCCAGTAAGGTTGCAAGAGACCATTTGCAGGTATTTTACTTCCAGTAGACAGCATCTTGGGTACCAGTGCTTTGGCAGCAGGCAGTGTTTGCAGCAGTGGGCCACTCCAAATGTTGAGGGAAGGTCTTGCTCCTTTCTTGGAACCTCTTAAATTCATGCCAATGGCAGGGGGCTTTGGGCAGATTGATTCCCCAATAGAGTTTCATTGAAATCCTTCTTCTTCTTGAGTGCAAAGATGATTCCAATAAAAAGGGAAGTCTCACTCCCTTATACAGAAATGTTGTCATAGTGGCTTCTTCTATTCTAAGTCTTCTGTAAGAGACCAACTCTAGCTGCTGTAATACGTGTATTGCCTTCTATGTCAGCTCACAGAGTGCTTTTTCTACAGGAAGTTGGGAGGGGAGACAGGAAGGAAAGGTAGCTTAACCCTCTCTTGGCCTTGGATCCTCTGTGTGCTTTGCTTCGATACACCCTCATTGAGATCATGTGAGTAGGCCGGTGTTATGTCTGTTTCTGAACTGCTGTGCTTCAATAGACCCTCACTTCACGCATTGCGTTCTTGGGAGGAGGCTTGTGTGAGATCTGTTTCTGAACCGCTGTGCTTCGAGAGACCTTGGGAGGAGGCTGGGGCGAGATCTGTTTGTTAACGGCTGTGCTTTCTAAAACCTTCACTGACCGCAGAGGATCCTCCTGAACTCCCCTACACTTCTCTCAGCCTCTGCCTACCTGAGAATAAAAAGCCTCCAGTACATATGCCTCTGGTGTGACTTCCCTATTGTGTGGCAGGGATCATTTTTATAGTACCTCCTGGGGCCATGTTCTGTCCTCCTGGGTTCTGTTTCCCAGGCAGAGAGCATATGTGGCCTCAAGTGGGTACCCCAACCTCATGTAGCTGTACTTCCCAGCCCCAGACAGTAATACACATAATCTCTTTAAACTATAGAAGTAACAGGAAATCAGTTGATAATAAAATGACATCAAATGGTTTTGGCAATGTATACTTTATCACAAGCCACTATATTAAAATGGATGTAGCTTTATTTTTATATTTAACAATGCTACCACCAGGCCCTGAGGGAGACACACTTATATGTAATTTAAATTATGGGTGCCTGATGTCACAGTCAGCCCTGACTGATGGAATTAAGATTCCAGCAGGCTGTTGTCAGGTCTGCACATATTACTCGGTGGCTGCAATGTTGCCAAACTACATTGCATGTGCTTACATGTCAGTAGACAGGGCGCAGGCAAGAGAGCACATGTGTACTGTACTTGCTCAGGATGAAGCATTTAGAAAGGGAGACCTGTGTAACCGAGCTCAGTTTCTGAGAAGGAAAACCAGCATCATTTTACACTGTAAAAAGCTTAGCCTTTCACACTCGAGTAGATAGATTGCAGTTACTCACATGCACAGCCAGTGATGTTCGACGAATGTGGATATTATGTGTCAAGGTCAAGGTCTCGAACCATGTTAAGACACACAGAGTCTACCTTGACTCCGACCTGTCCATGGATAAACAGGTCAATGCTATCGCTGCATCCTCACCCTACTACTCCAAAGTCCTCAACGCAGCCAGGCCCTTCTTGGCCCGTCAAAACTGCCTCACGATTGCCAGGGCAATTATCGGGTCAAGACTTGACTACTGTAATGCCCTTCTCGTGGGGACATCCAGCAAAAACCTGGCCAAATTGCAGCTAGCCCAGAACAATGCGCTAAGGGCAGCTACCGGCACCTCTAGAAGAAACCATATCTCCGAAATCAGAAGGCAAGCACACTGGCTCCCTGTCAAAGAGAGAATTGTTTTTAAAACTCTTGCTCTCACACACAAATGCCTTCACGAACTTGCCCCTCCTTACCTGACCAACAGAATTACTAGGCACACCGCCACGAGACCTCTCAGGTCCCCTTATGCCAACACAATCGTCACGCCTATTACTCGGAAAGTGCGCGCTGGTGGCTCCAGCTTCCCCACCCTAGCAGCCACGCACTGGAACGCTCTGCCACCTCACCTAAGACTCATTCAATCCCACCTAGCCTTCCGTAAGGCTATCAAAACCAGACTCTTTGTTTAACCTGAACCTGTATCGTCCACTGCATATATGCCTACCAATCTGTAACTAAGAGCCCTCCTGGCACCTGTCTGTAATCCTAAGTTTGCGTATCCTCTGTAACAGCGCCTCGATGCCTTACGGGCTGCAAGCGCGCTTAACAAATGCAAATAAATAAAATAAATAAATAAATAAAATGTGCTTGTATTTGTGTAGCCCTTTGGTAAAGCATGCAGTGGTGTGGAGGAGAGTTCTCATAGGCTGTGGGTTTGTGATGGGGACCAGTGAGCAGGGTGATTCATCCATCCAGATGAAAAAGCATCACAGTCTGTGTGGTGCATCTGAATACAGTCTCTGGTAGGATTTTCTGAAAGAGGTGTAGTTAATAGGACTTCATAGAAAATACTAGAATCCATGTCTCCCAGGGTATGAGTTCTTGTTCTTGAAGTCAACATTGGTGCCGGTGGCCCCAAACGTTACTAAAATTCACTCTTACGCGAAGAACTTAGCAAGAAAATGTCCTCCAATGTTCAATGCTTATTAATAGAAATTAAAGATGTGCTCCCCAAATTCGGTATCAACGATCAATATATAAACTGCACTATGATATGATATAATATGATAGGTTATTTATAACGTGCTTAATACTCAGAGGTTTCTAAGCACAGCCCGGGGATCAAACCTGTGGTGTTCTGTGTAGTCTTGCTTCCAAGATGAGCACATTGCAGCTGAGCTATCCTCTCGAGATCGCTCAACTTATGGAACTAGCCAGAAACAATTCCATGAGGACCTGGAACACCGCTGAGAAAACATCACTTACAGCCTCTTTATGACTTGCGTTTGAGAGTTCATGAGGTTTTTCGCCAACCTATGCCCTCTAAAGCAGAGGTCTTCAAACAGTGGCCTGTGCCCCGATTCTCAGGGTCTGGCATGGGATCCCACCCTGACCTACCAACAAAAAAACAATGGGCCTCATTATGAGTATGCCGGTCTGGTAACAACAGTGCCGGTAAGCTACTGGCACCGTTGTTACCGGACTGGCATACTCCGAGTTCTGCGGGCGGTTGCCGTCCCTCTTGCCAGGTCTCACCTGGCGGGCGGAATGGCACCCGCTCGCAGACTTGGATGGAAGCACCGTTCCGTCCTCCCCATTCCCATTGAGTCCTAATGGCGAGTAATGTTTACCGGTACCTGGCTTTGAGGAATTACTGGCAGGCTACCACCAAGGTCGTAATGAGGCCCAATGTTTTTTTTTTAAAAGGGGAGGAAAGAAAAATCCTACCATGGCCCCCGCTGCGCATGCACAATGTGACGAGCCAGGCTTAGAGTTAGTGGGAGTGGCTGACCCACAAAATAGACACCCTGGAAGCGCACTCTCTATCCCCTTCCAGAGAGCACCCTTCCAGGGTGTTTGAATCCAGTCGCAGGAACGAAACGGCACCAGGATTATACGAGATAAGGAGGGGGCCCTGAGGTCGTTTTTGGACTAAGTGGGACAGCCCTCGCATTGTTTGTGGAAAGGGTGGGGGGAGTGTCTTCTGGGTTGTTTTTGGAGCAGGTGGGGGAGCCCTGGGCTTGTTTGTGGAAAGGGTGAGGGAGTCTTTTGGGTTATATTGGGAGTGGGTAGGGGAGCCCTGGGGTTGTATTTGAAGCTGGTGGAGGAGACCCTAGGGTTGTTTTTGGAGCGGGTGGGTGGGAACCTGGGGTTGTTTTTGGAGGGGGAACCTGGGGTTGTTTTTGGAGCGGGTGGGGGGGAACCTGGGGTTATTTTCGGAGCAGGTGTGGGGCTCCGGGATTGTTTTTGGAGTGGCTGGTGGGCCCTGGGACTATGTAGGGTTTGGTGGTAGAGGGGTACCAGGGACTGTGCTGGGAGCCGGGTGGTGGCGGCCATGGGACTTTGCTGGGAGTAGGTTGGCGGAGCCATGGCAAAGTGGTGGGAGCAGGGTGGGGAGAGCCCAGGGACTATATTGGGACTACGGGTGCAGCGACAGCGTGCATATGGCATTTTGGGGGAGGGGGCGCATGCCCATATTTTGCTCAGGGGGGACAGACAAAAAAGTTTGAAGACCACTGCTCTAAAGAATTTAGGGGGACATTGTGAATAACAAATTGGTTTGTGATATACCGCAGTTGGCAGTTACCACCCCTGCTGGTGGTATTTAACACATGTGCCCAACTCAGAGGTTTGTAATGGCGGGGTGGTATTGTACATCTGCCAGCGGTAACATTAAAAGGTATAAGTTTAAAGTTTTGTATTCAATCATTTCAGCCAATAACTTTATTTCCCACCTTGATTGCGAAGGTGTAATATACAGTTGCGTTTAATGGCACTGCTGTACACTTATTTATTGCCCCATATATGTAGGGTTTTGAGAGGCCTTGTGTTCTGTCTTTACTGCCAAACGAATACAAATCCCTCCCTCATTGCACCAGCAGTACCGTGCTCCTGAAAAAAATGTCAAACCCGATGGTGGGTGGCACCCTACTTCTATAAAACACTCTGCTGCCCTTGAGCTGGGTTTGCACTATAAGCAATCAAATAAAAAAAAATACTAATAATACAGTCTGTCTTGGGAGGATAGCTCAGGGGCAACACGCTCGCCTTGGAAGCAAGACCACATGGAGCAGCACAGGTTCGATCCCTGGGTAAAATAACCTATCATGTCATATCAATATAAAAGAAAAAGATAATGAGAACACTTTGGAATGTCGCTCCACTTCTGAGAAGGAGGTAAACATAGCAGACTTTCAGCTGAAAGACCCCCTGGAATGCCACCAGAGGTATTCCCAACCTTGAACTTGGCAGATGCTAAATACAGTAGTATTTGGAAAATGCCACCAATTGTACCAATACCGCTCAACTATTAATGACTGCGTGCTATAGTCCCCTCCAATTCCAATCCGGAAGCTGCAGCATTCCTAGAAATCCTTTCAAGGAAGCTCACACCGTGGGGCACAAAAATAGCTGCGCCGCAGCTGGCCAATAATGGACAGCGTGTAGGCATGTCTTGTAAAAGCTGCACACCACGTTGTTATAGAGCCGAACACAGACACCTGCTGGCAATGCTTTCAATGTCTGATGACAACACTGACAGACAGAACTGCAAGCCACAACTGCAACAACCCCAACTCTGCTGTGACCACCGTTCAGACACCCGACTCCGCCCACACGAGACCCCATAGATCCCACCTACCTAACGCCTTCTAGCCGAGGTACCTGCAGAATTGCATGCACCTCAACTTCCTTCATCGAGCGTTTACACCATCATATCGTCACATCGCGACTTTATATTACACTGACAGCCCAGTACTGACACAGACCCCTTAGCTCTCTCATTGCACCTTTATGCTGAACCGACCCATTCACCCCTATGACAGCACTGAAACATACGCAGCGCTCTCTCAATGCACCTCTATATTGAGCTGCTCCATACACCTCTATGCCAACACTGAGGCATCAGAAGAGATCTCTCATTGCAACTCTATCCTGAGCTGCTCCATGCACCCCTATGCAACGCACCTCAGTCCCGAGCTGTTCCGTCTACCTCTAGGCCACCACTGAGACATTAGCAGAGCTCTCTCATTGCACCTCTATCCTGAGCTGCTCCATGCACCCCTGTGCAATGCATATCTGACCCAAGCTGTTCCGTCTACCTCTAGGCCACCACTGAGACATTAGCAGAGCTCTCACGATGCACATCTGTCCAGAGCTGCTCCGTCCACCTCTCTGTCAGCACTGAGACTTCAGCAGAGCTCACTCAATGCACCTCTATATTGAGCTGCTCCATCTACCTCTATGTCAACACTGAGACATCAGCAGAGCTGTATCAATGCACCTTTGTCCTGAACTGCTCCGTCCACCTCTGTCAGCACTGAGATGTCAGCAGAGCTCTCTCATTGCACCTCTTCCCTGAGCTGTTCAATCTACCTCTATGCCACCACTGAGACTGCAGCAGAGCTCTCTCATTGCACCTCTGTCCTGAGCTGTTCCATCTATCTCTATGCCACTAGTGAGACATCAGCAGAGCTCTCTCAATGCACCTCTATACTAAGCTGCTCCGTCCACCTCTCTGTCAGCACTGAGACATCAGCAGAGCCCTCTCAATGCAACTCTGTCCTGGGCTGCTCTGTACACCTCTGTCAGCACTGAGACAGTAGCAGAGCTCTCTCATTGCACCTCTGCCGTAAGCTGCCCTATCCACATCTATGCCACCAATGAGACATCAGCAGAGCTCTCTCATTGCACCTCTATCCTGAGATGCCCCATGCACCCCTATGCAATGCACCTCTGTCCTGAGCTGTTCCGTCTACCTCTAGGCAACCACTGAGACATCAGCAGAGCTCTATCAATGCACCTCTGTCCTGAACTGCTCCGTCCACCTCTGCCAGCACTGAGACGTCAGCAGAGGTCTCTCATTGCACCTCTGCTCTGAGCTGTTCCATCTACCTCTATGCCACCACTAAAACATCAGCAGAGCTCTCCCAATCCACCTATGTCCTTAGCTGTTCAATCTACCTCTATGCCACCACTGAGACATCATCAGAGCTCTCTAATTGCACATCTGTCCAGAGCTGTTCCATCTACTTCTATGCCACCACTGAGACATCAGCAGAGTTCTCTCAATGCACCTCTGTCCTGAGCGGCTCCATCCAGCTCTCTGTCAGCACTGATACATCAGCAGAGCTCCCCCAGCGCACCTCTACTCTGAGCTGCTCCGTACACCTCTGTCAGCACCGAGACATCAGCAGATTTCTCTCATTACACCTCTGCCCCGAGCTGCCCTATCCACCTCTATGCCTCCAGTGAGACATCAGCAGAGCTCTCTCATTGCACCGCTGTCCTGCGCTGGTCCAGCTACCTCTATGCCACCACTGAAACATCAGCAGAGATCTCTAAATGCACCTCTGTCCTGAGCTGCTCCATCCACCTATGTTAGCACTGAGACACCAGAAGAGCTCTCTCAATGCACCTCTGTCCTGGGCTGCTCTGTACACCTCTGTCAGCACTGAGACATCGGCAGAGCTCTCTCATTGCAACTCTGCCGTAAGCTGCCCTATCCACATCTATGCCACCAATGAGACATCAGCAGAGCTCTCTCATTGCACCTCTATCCTGAGATGCTCCATGCACCCCTACGCAATGCATCTCTGTCCCGAGCTGTTCCGTCTACCTCTCGGCAACCACTGAGACATCAGCAGGTCTCTATCAATGCACCTCTGTCCTGAACTGCTCCGTCCACCTCTGTCAGCACAGAGACATCAGCAGAACTCTCTGATTGTACCTCTGTCCTGAGGTGTTCCATCTACCTCTATGCCCCCACTGAGACATCATCAGAGCTCTCTAATTGCACATCTGTCCTGAGCTGTTCCATCTACTTCTATGCCACCACTGAGGCATCAGCAGAGTTCTCCCAATGCACCTTGGTCCTGAGCTGCTCTGTCCAGCTCTCTGTCAGCACTGGTACATCAGCAGAGCTCCCACAGTGCACCTCTAGACTGAGCTGCTCCGTACACCTCTGTCAGCACTGAGACATCAGCTGAGTTCTCTCATTACACCTCTGCCCCGAGCTGCCCTATCCACCTCTATGCCTCCAATGAGACATCAGCAGAGCTCTCTCATTGCACCGCTGTCCTGAGCTGCTCCGTCCACCTCTGTATCAGCACTGAGACTGCAGCAGAGCTCTCTCATTGCACCTCTGTCCTGAGCTATTACTTTTACCTCTATGCACCCACTGAGACATCAGCAGAGCTCTCTCATTACAACTCTGTCCTGAGCTGTTCCATCTACCTCTATGCCACCACTGTGACACCAGGAGAGCTCTATCGATGCACCTCTGTCCTGAGCTGCTCTGCCCACCTCTCTGTCAGCACTGAGACATCAGCAGAGCTCCCCCAGTGCACCTCTATACTGAGCTGCTCCTTCCACCTCTCTGTCAGCACTGAGACATCAGCAGAGCTCTCTCAATGCACCTCTGTCCTGAACTGCACCGTCCACCTCTGTCAGCACAGAGACATCAGCAGAACTCTCTGATTGTACCTCTGTCCTGAGGTGTTCCATCTACCTCTATGCCCCCACTAAGACATTAGCAGAGCTCTCTCAATGCACCTCTGTCCTGAGCTGTTCAATCTACCTCTATGCCACCACTGAGACATCATCAGAGCTCTCTAATTGCACATCTGTCCTGAGCTGTTCCATCTACTTCTATGCCACCACTGAGGCATCAGCAGAGTTCTCCCAATGCACCTCGGTCCTGAGCTGCTCTGTCCAGCTCTCTGTCAGCACGGGTACATCAGCAGAGCTCCCCCAGTGCACCTCTAGACTGAGCTGCTCCGTACACCTCTGTCAGCACTGAGACATCAGCAGAGTTCTCTCATTACACCTCTGCCCCGAGCTGCCCTATCCACCTCTATGCCTCCAATGAGACATCAGCAGAGCTCTCTCATTGCACCGCTGTCCTGAGCTGCTCCGTCCACCTCTGTATCAGCACTGAGACTGCAGCAGAGCTCTCTCATTGCACCTCTGTCCTGAGCTGTTCCATCTACCTCTATGCCACCACTGTGACACCAGCAGAGCTCTATCGATGCACCTCTGTCCTGAGCTATTACTTTTACCTCTATGCACCCACTGAGACATCAGCAGAGCTCTCTCATTACAACTCTGTCCTGAGCTGTTCCATCTACCTCTATGCCACCACTGTGACACCAGCAGAGCTCTATCGATGCACCTCTGTCCTGAGCTGCTCTGCCCACCTCTCTGTCAGCACTGAGACATCAGCAGAGCTCCCCCAGTGCACCTCTATACTGAGCTGCTCCTTCCACCTCTCTGTCAGCACTGAGACATCAGCAGAGCTCTCTCAATGCACCTCTGCCCTGGGCTGCTCTGTACACCTCTGTCAGCACTGAGACATCAGCAGAGCTCTCTCATTGCACCTCTGCCGTGAGCTTCCCTATCCACATCTATGCCACCAATGAGACATCAGCAGAGCTCTCTCATTGCGCCTCTATTCTGAGATGCTCCATGCACCCCTATGCAATGCACTTGTGTCCCGAGCTGTTCCGTCTACCTCTAGGCAACCACTGAGACATCAGCAGGGCTTTATCAATGCACCTCTGTCCTGAACTGCTCCGTCCACCTCTGTCAGCACTGAGACGTCAGCAGAGCTATCTCATTGCACCTCTGCCCTGATCTGTTCCATCTACCTCTATGCCACTTCTAAGACATCAGCAGAGCGCTCTCAATGCACCTCTGTCCTGAGATGTTCAATCTACCTCTATGCCACCACTGAGACATCATCAGAGCTCTCTAATTGCATATCTGTCCGGATCTGTTCCATCTACATCTATGCCACCACTGAGACATCAGCAGAGTTCTCTCAATGCATCTCTGTCCTGAGCTGCTCCCTCCAGCTCTCTGTCAGCACTGATACATCAGCAGAGCTCCCCCAGTTCACCTCTACACTGAGCTGCTCCGTACACCTCTGTCAGCACTGAGACATCAGCAGAGTTCTCTCATTACACCTCTGCCCTGAGCTGCCCTATCCACCTCTATGCCTCCAATGAGACATCAGCAGAGCTGTCTCATTGCACCGCTGTCCTGCGCTGTTCCAGCTACCTCTATGCCACCACTGAGACATCAGCAGGGCTCTCTAAATACACCTCTGTCCTGAGCTGCTCCATCCACCTCTGTGTCAGCACTGAGACTTCAGCAGAGCTCTCTCATTGCACCTCTGTCCTGACCTATTCCATTTACCTCTATGCCACCACTGAGACATCAGCAGTGCTCTCTCATTACACCTCTGTCCTGAGCTGTTCCATCTACCTCTATGCCACCACTGTGACACCAGCAGAGCTCTACCGATGTACCTCTGTCCCGAGCTGCTCCGTCCACCTATGTTAGCACTGAGACACCAGCAGAGCTCTCTCAATGCACCTCTGTCCTGAGCTGTTCCATCTACCTCTATGCCACCACTGTGACACCAGCAGAGCTCTATCGATGTACCTCTGTCCCGAGCTGCTCCGTCCACCTATGTTAGCACTGAGACACCAGCAGAGCTCTCTCAATGCACCTCTGTCCTGAGCTGTTCCATCTACCTCTATGCCACCACCAGACATCCTGGTCTTGCTGTGACCATCCCAAAATTAGAACCTCTGCCTCCTCGTCCCGAGAGTTTTTAAAATTTAAAATACATGTTCCGGTTTTCGGAAAGGGAGGGTGGATGTTGCTGTAATGCAATAATTCAACCGGACATGTTCTAGCATCACCCATTGTTTGTCCATAGCCACATACATCTACTGATAGCACCATTGAGACTGATTAACGAAAAGAGTGTAGCAAATCCTGTAACAAGAATCAAAGCAAAAGCTACTCAAAGCTCAATGGTGACGTATAATATTGCAACCATGCAGTTAATATATACGAGAGTGCTGGAAATATTTATTTTAATGCATGATCCCACGAGGAGGGTGTGCCACGGAAGGAGGACGTGACAGAGGTAGGGTTGGGCAGGGGGTTGAATGTGCTTAGTGTGCTAGTCCTGCTTTTATGTTTCTAACCTGTCCCAGTTTTTCATTTTCAAAATCTGATCACCCTACCACTGAGACATCAGCAAAGCTCTCCCATTGCATCTCTGACCTGAGCTGCCCCATCCACCTGTATTCCACCACTGAGACATCAGCAGAGCTCTATCAATGCACCTCTGTCATGAGCTGCTCTGTCCACCTTTCTGTACTGAGCTGTTCCATCCACCTCTATGCATTCACTGAGACAACAGCAGAGCTCTATTTATGCACCCCTGTCCCGAGCTGCTCCGTCCGCCTCACTGCCAGCACCGACACTTCAGCAGAGCTCTCTCATTGCACCTCTGCCCTGAGCTGTTCCATCTCCCTCTATGCCACTTCTGAGACAGCAGAGCTCTATAAATGCATCTATGTCCCGAGCTGCTCCATCCACCTCTCTGTTAGCACTGGGACTTCAGCAGAGCTCTCTCAATTCACCCCTGTCCTGAGCTGCTCCGTCCATCTCTCTGTCAACAATGAGACATCAGCAGAGCTCCCCTAATACACCTGTATACCAAACTGCTCCGTCCACCTATCAGCACTGAGACATCAGCAGAGCTCTCTCAATGCACCTCTGCCCGAGCTGCTTCGTCCACCTCTGTGTCAGTACTGAGGCTTCAGCAGAGCTCTCTCAATGCACCTCTGTCCGAGCTGCTCCGTCCGCCTCTCGGTCAACACTGAGACTTCAGCAGAGCTCTCTCATTGCACCTCTGTCATGAGCTGTTCCATCTACCTCTATGCCACCACTGAGACATCAGGAAAGCTCGCTCATTGCACCTCTGCCCTGAGCTGTTCCATCTACCTCTATGCCACCAATGAGACAGCAGAGCTCTATAAATACACCTCTGTCCCAAGCTGCTCCGTCCACCTCTCTGTTAGCACTGGGACTTCAGCAGAGCTCTCTCAATGCACCTCTGCCTTGAGCTGTTCAATCCACCTCTATGCCGCCACTGAGACATCAGCAGAGCTGTATCAATGCACCTCTGTCCTGAACTGCTCCTTCCACCTCTGTCAGCAATGAGACTTCAGCAGAGCTCTCTTATTCCACCTCTGCTCTGAGCTGTTCCATCTACCTCTATGCCACCACTGAGACATCTGCAGAGCTCTCTCAATGCACCTCTGTCCGGAGCTGTTCAATCTACCTCTATTTCACCACTGAGACACCATCAGAGCTCTCTCATTGCACCTCTGTCCTGAACTGTTCCATCTAGCTCTATGCCATGAGTGAGACATCAGCAGAGCTCTCTCAATGCACCTCTGCCCTGAGCTGTTCCACCCACCTCTCTGTCAGCACTGAGACAACAGCAGAGCTCCCCAGTGCACCTATATACTGAGATGCTCTGTCCACCTCTCTGTCAGCACTGAGACATCAGCAGAGCTCTCTCAATGCACCTCTGTCCTGAGCTGCTCTGTACACCTGTCAGCAATGAGACATCAGCAGAGCTCTCTCATTGCACCTCTATCCTGAGATGCTCCATGCACCCCTATGCAACACACCTCTGTCCCGAGCTGTTCTGTCTACCTCTACACAACCACTCAGACATCAGCAGAGCTCTATCAATGCACCTCTGTCCTGAACTCCTCTGTCAGCATTGAGACTTCAGCAGAGCTCTCTCATTGCACCTCTGCCCTGAGCTGTTCCATCTATCTCTATGCCACTAGTGAGACATCAGCAGAGCTCTCTCAATGCACCTCTGTCCTGAGCTGCTCTGCCCACCTCTCTGTCAGCACTGAGACATCAGCAGAGATCCCCCAGTGCACCTCTATACTGAGCGCTCCATCCACCACTCTGTCAGCACAGAGACATCAGCAGAGCTCTCTCAATGCACCTCTGTCCTGAGCTGCTCTGTACACCTCTGTCAGCACTGAGACATCAGCAGAGCTCTCTCATTGCACCTCTATCCTGAGATGCTCCATGCACCCCTATGCAATGCACCTCTGTCCCGAGCTGTTCTGTCTACCTCTATGCAACCACTGAGACATCAGCAGAGCTCTATCAATGCACCTCTGTCCTGAACTGCTCCGTCCACCTCTGTCAGCATTGAGACGTCAGCAGAGCTCTCTCATTGCACATCTGCCCTGAGCTGTTCCATCTACCTCTATGCCACCACTGAGACAGCAGAGCTCTATAAATGCACCTCTGTCCTGAGCTGCTCCGTCCACCTCTCTGTTAGCACTGGGACTTCAGCAGAGCTCTCTCAATGCACCTCTGCCCTGAGCTGTTGCATCCATCTCTATGCCACCACTGAGACATCAGCAGAGCTGTTTCAATGCACCTCTGTTCTGAACTGCTCCACCCACCTCTCTGTCAGCACTGAGACATCAGCAGAGCTCCCCAGTGCACCTATATACTGAGATGCTCTGTCCACCTCTCTGTCAGCACTGAGACATCAGCAGAGCTCTCTCAATGCACCTCTGTCCTGAGCTGCTCTGTACACCTCTGTCAGCAATGAGACATCAGCAGAGCTCTCTCATTGCACCTCTATCCTGAGATGCTCCATGCACCCCTCTGCAACACACCTCTGTCCCGAGCTGTTCTGTCTACCTCTACACAACCACTCAGACATCAGCAGAGCTCTATCAATGCACCTCTGTCCTGAACTCCTCCGTCCACCTCTGTCAGCATTGAGACTTCAGCAGAGCTCTCTCATTGCACCTCTGCCCTGAGCTTTTCCATCTACCTCTATGCCACCACTAAGACATCAGCAGAGCTCTCTCAATGCACCTCTGTCCTGAACTGTTCAATCTACCTCTATGCCACCACTGAGACATCAGCAGAGCTCTCTCAATGCACCTCTGTCCTGAGCTGTTCAATTTACCTCTATGCCACCACTGAGACACCATCAGAGCTCGCTCATTGCACCTCTGTCCTGAGCTGTTCCATCTATCTCTATGCCACTAGTGAGACATCAGCAGAGCTCTCTCAATGCACCTCTGTCCTGAGCTGCTCTGCCCACCTCTCTGTCAGCACTGAGACATCAGCAGAGATCCCCCAGTGCACCTCTTTACTGAGCGCTCCATCCACCACTCTGTCAGCACAGAGACATCAGCAGAGCTCTCTCGATGCACCTCTGTCCTGAGCTGCTCTGTACACCTCTGTCAGCACTGAGACATCAGCAGAGCTCTCTCATTGCACCTCTATCCTGAGATGCTCCATGCACCCCTATGCAACGCACCTCTGTCCCGAGCTGTTCTGTCTACCTCTACGCAACCACTGAGACATCAGCAGAGCTCTATCAATGCACCTCTGTCCTGAACTGCTCCGTCCACCTCTGTCAGCATTGAGACGTCAGCAGAGCTCTCTCATTGCACATCTGCCCTGAGCTGTTCCATCTACCTCTATGCCACCACTGAGACAGCAGAGCTCTATAAATGCACCTCTGTCCTGAGCTGCTCCGTCCACCTCTCTGTTAGCACTGGGACTTCAGCAGAGCTCTCTCAATGCACCTCTGCCCTGAGCTGTTCCATCCACCTCTATGCCACCACTGAGACATCAGCAGAGCTGTTTCAATGCACCTCTGTTCTGAACTGCTCCATCCACCTCTGTCAGCACTGAGACATCAGCAGACCTCCCCAGTGCACCTCTATACTGAGCTGTTCCGTCCACCTCTCAGTCAGCACTGAGACATCAGCAGACCTCCCCAGTGCACCTCTATACTGAGCTGCTCCGTCCACCTCTGTGTCAGCACTGAGACATCAGCAGAGCTCTCTCAGTGCACCTCTCTCCTGAGCTGCTCTGTACACCTCTGTCAGCACTGAGACATCAGCAGAGCTCTCTCATTGCACCTCTATCCTGAGATGCTCCATGCACCCCTATGCTGTTCTGTCAACCTCTACGCAACCACTGAGACATCAGCAGAGCTCTATCATTGCACCTCTGTCCTGAACTTCTCTGTCCACCTCTGTCAGCATTGAGACGTCAGCAGAGCTCTCTCATTGCACATCTGCCCTGAGCTGTTCCATCTACCTCTATGCCACCACTGAGACAGCAGAGCTCTATAAATGCACCTCTGTCCTGAGCTGCTCCGTCCACCTCTCTGTTAGCACGGGGACTTCAGCAGAGCTCCCTCAATGCACCTCTGCCCTGTGCTGTTCCATCCACCTCTATGCCACCACTGAGACATCAGCAGAGCTGTTTCAATGCACCTCTGTTCTGAACTGCTCCATCCACCTCTGTCAGCACTGAGACATCAGCAGACCTCCCCAGTGCACCTCTATACTGAGCTGTTCCGTTCACTTCTCTGTCAGCACTGAGACATCAGCAGACCTCCCCAGTGCACCTTTATACTGAGCTGCTCCGTCCACCTCTCTGTCAGCACTGAGACATCAGCAGAGCTCTCTCAGTGCACCTCTGTCCTGAGCTGCTCTGTACACCTCTGTCAGCACTGAGACATCAGCGGAGCTCTCTCATTGCACCTCTATCCTGAGATGCTCCATGCACCCCTATGCTGTTCTGTCTACCTCTACGCAACCACTGAGACATCAGCAGAGCTCTATCAATGCACATCTGTCCTGAGCTGCTCTGTCCACCTCTCTGCCAGCACTGATACATCAGCAGAGCTCCCCCAGTGCACCTCTACACTGAGATGCTCCATACACCTCTGTCAGCACTGAGACATCAGCAGAGTTCTCTCATTACACTTCTGCCCCAAGCTGCCCTATCCACATCTATGCCTCCAATGAGACATCAGCAGAGCTCTCTCATTGCACCACTGTCCTGCGCTGTTCCATCTACCTCTGTGCCACCACTGAGGCATCAGCAGAGCTCTCTAAATGCACCTCTGTCCTCAGCTGCTCCGTCCACCTCTGTGTCAGCACTGAGACTTCAGCAGAGCTCTCTCATTGCACCTCGGTCCGAATCTGCTCCGTCCACCTCTCTGTCAGCACTGATGCTTCAGCAGAGCTCTCTCATTGCACCTCTGTCCTGAGCTGTTCCACCGACCTCTATGCCACCACTGAGACATCAGCAGAGCTCTCTCATTGCACCTCTATCCCGAGCTGTTCAATCTACCTCTATGCCACCACTGAGACATCAGCAGAGCTCTCTCATTGCACCTCGGTCCGAATCTGCTCCGTCTACCTCTCTGTCAGCACTGAGACTTCAGCAGCAATCTCTCATTGCACCTCTGTCCTGAGTTGTTCCATCTACCTCTATGCCACCACTGAGACATCAGCAGAGCTCTATCAATGCACCCCTGTCCCGAGCTGCTCCATCCGCCTCTCTGTCAGCACTGAGACGTCAGCAGAGATCTCTCATTGCACCTCTGCCCTGAGCTGTTCCATCTACCTCTATGCTGCCACTGAGACAGCAGCAGAGCTCTCTCATTACACCTCTGCCCTGAGCTGTTCCATCTACCTCTATGCCACCACTGAGACAGCAGAGCTCTATAAATGCACCTCTGTCCCGAGCTTCTGCGTCCACCTCTCTGTTAGCACTGGGACTTCAGCAGAGCTCTCTCAATGCACCCCTGTCCTGAGCTGCTCCGTCCATCTCTCTGTCAATATTGAGACATTAGCAGAGCTCCCCTAATGCACCTCTATACTGAGCTGCTGCGTCCACCTCTATGCCATCACTGAGACTTCAGCAAAGATCCCCCAATGCACCTCTATACCGAGCTGCTCCGTCCACCTATCAGCACTGAGACATCAGCAGAGCTCTCTCAACGCACCTGTGCCCCGAGCTGCTTCGTCCACCTCTTTGTCAGCACTGTGGCTTCAGCAGAACTCTCTCAATGCACCTCTGTCCCGAGCTGCTCCGTCCGCCTCTTGGTCAGCACTGAGACTTCAGCAGAGCTCTCTCATTGCACCTCGGTCCGAATCTGCTCCGTCTACCTCTCTGTCAGCACTGAGACTTCAGCAGCAATCTCTCATTGCACCTCTGTCCTGAGTTGTTCCATCTACCTCTATGCCACCACTGAGACATCAGCAGAGCTCTATCAATGCACCCCTGTCCCGAGCTGCTCCATCCGCCTCTCTGTCAGCACTGAGACGTCAGCAGAGATCTCTCATTGCACCTCTGCCCTGAGCTGTTCCATCTACCTCTATGCTGCCACTGAGACAGCAGCAGAGCTCTCTCATTACACCTCTGCCCTGAGCTGTTCCATCTACCTCTATGCCACCACTGAGACAGCAGAGCTCTATAAATGCACCTCTGTCCCGAGCTTCTGCGTCCACCTCTCTGTTAGCACTGGGACTTCAGCAGAGCTCTCTCAATGCACCCCTGTCCTGAGCTGCTCCGTCCATCTCTCTGTCAATATTGAGACATTAGCAGAGCTCCCCTAATGCACCTCTATACTGAGCTGCTGCGTCCACCTCTATGCCATCACTGAGACTTCAGCAAAGATCCCCCAATGCACCTCTATACCGAGCTGCTCCGTCCACCTATCAGCACTGAGACATCAGCAGAGCTCTCTCAACGCACCTGTGCCCCGAGCTGCTTCGTCCACCTCTTTGTCAGCACTGTGGCTTCAGCAGAACTCTCTCAATGCACCTCTGTCCCGAGCTGCTCCGTCCGCCTCTTGGTCAGCACTGAGACTTCAGCAGAGCTCGCTCATTGCACCTCTGCCCTTAGCTGTTCCATCTACCTCTATGCCACTACTGAGACAGCAGAGCTCTATAAATGAACCTCTGTCCCGAGCTGCTCCGTCCACCTCTCTGTTAGCACTGGGACTTCAGCAGATCTCTCTCAATGCACCTCTGCCCTGAGCTGTTCCATCCACCTCTATGCCACCACTGAGACATCAGCAGAGCTCTCTCAATGCACCACTGTCCACTATCTGCTTCGTCAACCTCTATGTCAGCTCTGAGACTTCAGCAGAGCTCTATCAATGCACCTCTGCCCTGAGCTGCTTCGTCCACCTCTGTGTCAGCACTGAGACTTCAGCAGAGCTCTCTCAATGCACCTCTGCCCCTAGCTGCTTCGTCCACCTCTGTGTCAGGACCGAGACTTCAGCAGAGCCCTCTCAATGCACCTCTGCCCCGAGCTGCTTCGTCCACCTCTGTGTCAGCGCTGAGACTTCAGCAGAGCTCTCGCAATGCACCTCTGTCCTGATCTGTTCCATCTACCTCTATGCTACCACTGAGCCATCATCAGAGCTCTGTCAATGCACCTCTATATTGAGCTGCTCCATATACCTCTATGCCACCACTGAGACTTCAGCAGGCTAAGGGGGCTATAGCCCCTGATCTTTTGGTTGTAGCCCCGGATAGAATCTCAGGAGCTACAGCCAAAAAACTAGCTAGCCCCTAGTCCCAACAGTTCCGACATCAGCATAGCCCCGGGTCTTTTCCAGACCTAGCAACTCCCCTGGTGTCCGCACTGAGACTTCAGCAGAGCTCTCTCATGGCACACGGATGCCAGTACTAAGAACTCTTTCCTGCTCTGCAGTTTGCATTTGTATTCAGTAATATGAACCATCAATCATCATTAAATAATGTTATTTGATTGCCGTTTTGTAAAGCGGAGGGGAGCGGGGCGTGGCGGGGGTGATGTAAAAGAAGCGGAAGGGGAGTAAGAATGTGAGAGAAAACGCGCGAGAGCAGTGGTTAATTGGAAAGCTATTTTTTATTGTTTACACTTTAACAAAAGCACCTCCTGGTCCCTTACAAAAAGTGGCGCCTCTTTCCTCGTGTGGTGACAGATGTGAGCTGCTTGCCACGATGGATATAGCGTGAAATTCAAGGTGCTCGGTGGCGGCAGCCTGCTGTGTGAGGGCCACATAACTGGATGGTCGTTCATAAGCGAGACTGAACGAAGAACCACAATATCTGTAATGGACATAGAATGGTTATCTAATCCGCAAACCTCGACGCGGCCTTTCTTTTCTCCTCACGTTTCCTTGACCTCTCTCACCCCTCCTCCACAGCAAACACTTCAGCATGCAGCAATAACATTTCAAGGACCGTGGGTTCGCTTCCAGTTCACCTCCCAGCGTGGCTGGGGCCCGGGTGACCTCTGCGAGCATTACCTCCTGCTTCAGCTTTCCTCCAAGGTCACAGCTCTCAGGCTGCAGAGGATGAGTCTCTGGGTGCGCAGCTGCCACAGGGCTGTGACAGCACAGAACCATCACAGTTGCAGGCTGTCAGCGGGAATATGCCAGGTGCCCTGAATGTGTTTTGTAACGCAGCCATGCCCTGTTTGTGTTGACAAATACTGTGTGTTTTACTGTCACAAAGTAAAGGATTGCAACCTTTTTGGCCCTTCATATGTTTTGGACTGCAACTCCCATCACCCATATACATCATGATCAAAGGTGGGTCGTCATGGGTGTCGTAGTTCAAAACATCTGGAGAGCAGAGGAGTAACTTTGCTGAAAATGTTGAGGGGGACATGACTTTTGAAAACAAGGTGCCCCAGCCAAATGAATGGAGGCAAAATGTTGTGCCATGAAAGTTGGGGGGACAAACACCCTGTGCCCCCCTAAAATTACGCCCATGCTGGAATGACCAGATTTCAGCTCTCTCTTTAGTTTGTATGCATCCTACTGTATACTGAAGAATGCATTGATGAACGAGGCCGAAAAGCTTCAGATACTATTTAACATAGGGCAGACCTCCCTCGCATCAAGGCGCTTTACAAAGACATTTTCTTATTCAAACCAGTTGAATTGTTTCTCAATGGATAACTTTACAACGTCTCAATAGCAGGAGCATCTTCAAAAGGAGACTCTGTGCACAGAACAATATAGGGTGTGGATGTGTGTGTGGGTGGCAGGGTAGTGTTGGAGTGGTCACGAAGGGTCCCAAGGATTACGAGGGGTTTATGTTTACTGCACCGTATTGATGACTGGGCGTGCGGCCAACTGTGCACAATGTTGCAATTTTATATATATCGAGTGCAGTTAATTGTGGATGGGATATGTTACTTTCTAGGGTTACTTTTTGTTTAGAACTGATACATATTAACTTAAACGCACGCAGAAAGATGAAATGTTAAAACCACCAAATGTAACATAAACATGATTAACACATGGGGTGCTTAGAAGTACATGGAAACTTAGAGATGGGGAAGGGTTTTAATGTGCATGCAAGGAAGAGGACAGTGTATAGAAAACATGTATTAAACATATGTGCACATTGATACAAATACATGGGGAATTCATGAATCTTCATAAAGTGGGTTTTTTACAAATGAATCAAACAGGGTAGTCATGGATGTCTGTAAACTCAACTTTGACTGTTGAGAAACTGATTTTGTGAGATTTTAGAGGCCGGAGGACGGGTGAGTAAGTAACTTGACAACCTTCAAGGTCAGCACAGCTGCAGAAACTGGCCATGAATTTTATGGTCTAATAAATATCGCATATGGCAGAGGTAATCTCCTGATGCATGGGAGCGTGACAGAAGGAGTTTCACTATTTGTTTGGCTAGCAGTAAAACACAGGGTACGTCAATGCCCAAGGCTAACGTAAAGGGGAAACCAGGAGTTTATATTGTATTTTCAGATGTACTATGTGTGATGAAGTGGGAGCTATTTAGATTACAATGTTCCAATGAAACCCGTGACTTGGGGAATGAGATAGTATTGCTAACTCAAAGGAATCTATTTACCCAGCCATCCTCATATCGCTTGAAATATTTACGCAAACCATGTGCAATTAAAAATTAAGTTTAAAAGGGCTTAGGCCAGTTATTGCTAGAAATGAATTATGTTTGCACACAAATGTTTAACTGAATAATGATGTCATGACCCACCACAAATGGATCTTAAGAAGAGGAGTTTTCTATACATGAGCTGATGAAGGTAGTTAAGATAAGAGTTGACAATGAGAATGTAGGAATTGGAGAAAGATGGGATTTATTTGAAGAGGGTTTTGTCCAATCACATGTGGGGGGTGGATTGTAGGGAGTGTTTTAACTGTTGCAAAAATGTATATAAGATGTCAGCTGATGTGGTTTGTAGAGACTTGGGTTAGTTTGGTCCTACAGTACCATCTAACTGCTCCCTAGATAACGGTGGAGTAAACCTACATTATGTACAAAATGTGCACTCATTCTTCAAGTGAAGGGCCCGCTTGGGTTGCAGTGATTAAGGAACCTGCCCTTACAGGAGGCAGATAACAACAGATAACGGAACCTAGGGTTAAGTTGAGTGTGATGTGATTGTGGGCAAAACAGTGTTCTGTTGATTATTGTTAATGCATCCTTACTTTACACATATTTACAATATGAGGCACAATACAACTCAGAACTGTTGATCAAGTTCCACAGCTATGATTGCAGCCGACATCATAAAGTTCAAAGATCAGCATCTGAGCCACTAGCCCAAAGTTCTTATGTAGATTATTACTATTTAGATGGCCAATAATTGCTCAAATAATACCACTCTTAGTAGCTGAAGGGATGCAACAGGAACTGTTTTATAAAAAAGAGATATTAATATGATTACCTTGGTGCTGAGAAGGTTCTCCACTCATTCACTGGCCAATGGTTTGACTGCCTCGAATAATGAAAAGAGTGGAAACCTATAGTTCTTTCTTCATTTCTTGGTTGTCGCTAGTCTAGTGATATTTTTGGATAATCTGTGTGTACGTTTGAGTCAGATGTTCAGGGGTGGAGGCAGAAGTTGATCCGATGGGTAGTGGGAGAAGTTGAGTCCAGGGGTGGAGGCAGAAATTGTGTACAGGGGTAGAGGAAGAAGAGTTCCAGGGTGGAGGCAGGGGTTGTGTTCAAGGATGGATGAAGAAGTTGAGTCCGGGCTGGAGGCAGCTGTTAAGCCAAGCGTTGAAGTAGAAGTTAAACCCATTGATGAAGGCAGACGTTAAGCCCAGATACAGATGCAGAAGTTGAGCCCAGGGAGAGAAGCAGTGTGTTATTTGAGACAGGTCTACTTTTAAAATTCATATCGTAATACATTTTTTTACGATCATTTATTTGAAAGCTAGACTGCCAGTGATTACATAATTTGACAAGTGAATATTTTTTTTTGTAAAGTACTGTCTTTTCTGTTTCTTTTGTTGTACAGTGATTATACAGCAGGGACATTCTTGCAAAGATAGAGGCACGGAGATTAAACATTAAGTGCTGCGAGTGACAGCGAGACAGACATTATATAGAGGCCCGAAAGTTTGAGAAATAGAGTGAACATAACAAAAAAGCAATAGACCAATGAAACAGAGAATAGGGGAGAACAGAAAAAGTAAATATCAGAAAAAGAGAGATGACGATTGAAAGAGATACAGGTGGCAGCAGCAACAGACAGAGTGCTGAAGCCGGTGAATAGCGCTATACAGAAATGGAGAGTGCAAGAGCCAGCAATAGATAACTAATAGTGCTAGACAAAGAAAGGGAGAGGGATGGAGAGGAGAGACTGCTACAGGGAGACAGTGCGAGGCAGAGAGCGAGAGAAAGAGAGAAAATGAGACAGCAACAGCCAGAGTGCTAAAGGGAGAGAAAGAAAGTGCTAGACAGACAGAGAGAAAGGGAGATAGGGATTGTGGGGGACAAAGGGAGTGGGTGGAGAGAAAAAGAGAGAGAAAGATAGATACAGCTAAAGGGAAAGAGAGATAGTACTATACAGGCAGAAAAACGGCTTTGGCTAGAGAGAGAGGCACGAATACCGAGAGCGTTAAAGGGAAGGAGAGAAAGTGCTAGACAGGGAGAAAGAGGGAGAGTCAGACATAGGGAGAAAGAGAGGCAGACAGACAGGAAGCCAGAGAGGCTGCGGAAATCAGTATTTGGGATTGTACTCTTGTTTACTTTGGCTCTTTGTGTTTGTTCTGCACTCACATACTTTTCGTTAGGTGAGGGGAGGTTTCAGGGGACGCAAGGAGGCACTAAATGCCAGGCTATTATGCAAGTCTATGCAAAAAGGACGAGCATACTCGTCCTTGGCACTTAAGGGGTTAAGTGGTTTAGAGAGGGAAACAGCCATTGAATGCCAATGCACACAAAGAGCAAGAGAAGAGTTTTCAGATGATTCCCAATACTTCAGGAAGTTAACTTTGAGGATTAGATTTGGTGCAGGGGGGTTCCGGAGAGCAGAATCTTATGTGTGACAATTCACTTCCGCATGAAGGTTACGTCACAGTTAGCGATGGTAAATTGGGCAACAGTTAGTGATGGGATACCGAGGTTGGGAACCTGTTATCCTAAAACAGTTGTGTGGAGGCACACCCTAAAATGATATCCATGGGAGCACGCATGGACTGGTCTCTCAATTCTGGAGAGGATTTTAAGGATCACAATTATCTTGGTAAGTAATAAACGGAAATATCCTTTGGCACTGCAGGGTGGATGTGGTTGAACCATAGGCTCAATAGATGAGGCAGGCCATCCAGACTTAGATGGCAGGCATTGAGGATCCCCCCCAGCACTGTTGAGTGGTCCACTCTTTGCAGAGCTCAACCGATAATGTTGGTAACGTTATAGGAGAAAGGTGCTACTTTTACCTTATGGGTGCTGTTGATCAAGAGGGGTGATAGCCATGTTAAAGGCACCTCACATGATCCAGCGATAGAGAAATGTGATATGATGAGACTAGTGGTATCAAATGGGACTGAGTGGTCAAGGAGGATCTTGGCACAGACATAGAAGCAATCTGTGGATGGGATCAGCTCCTTCCTTCTCGAGGATCATTTCTTTCCAATGATGAAGATAGTCACTGAGGAGGCCATTTGCTTCCAGAATGGAGGAGAGTTAGGATGTGGCTATAATTCTGAGGACTTGTCCCTCTCAAGGAATACTCGTGGTGTGGTTGTCAAAGTCCAGTGTCTCTAAATCACATTTTCTTTTTATGGCACCGGTTATGATGACATGTTTGAGCGTCTGGCCCTTCCCATCCAGTAATGGAGGCCTTTATTCATCATGGGTCGTGGACGAATGGGCAAGAGGAGTCATAAGTGTCAGAGGTGAGCTACTGCAAATTACAACATCAGGCCACTACAATAACTGTATTGTTGCTTTCTATTCAGCTTGTGTTGGCCAACTCTGCAGATGGTAACCGCTTTTGATAAGCACTTTCACAATTGTTGCCAATGTAGCATTGGGAATGATTGCCATCTGGCAAGGTTGTAGAAGCCCTACCCTTTGTGAGTTCTGTTCATAATAACATTATGCTTGGAATTCCATCTCAGAAAGGGTGGCCAGCTAACCGGACCCCACTTTGAGGAACCTTCAAGCCACAAGCCATATTGTACCCCTGTGCCCTGCAGCATCAGCATCTTGATCTACAGCACTTTCTCTCCAGTGACACAGAGCAGGTTCAGAGGTGACAGGTCCACTCTTGACTGCTGCTGTGACTGCCATGTCACGTCACTTCAACGCAGGGGCTGCATTTGAAATATGCAAATCTGTTCCCAAACTACAGAAATATAAGAAATCACCATCCTGGTGCCAGCTATAATATTTAAACATGTGCCATAACTGTGTTAGGGGTATGGGGACTAGTATATCATTTAACTATTAAAGCCACACCTGATTCTGTACCGTACATGTGTCAACACTGTGAGCCAGCCCAGTCCTGGTCAGGCTGTACGTACTCAACCCAGATTAGCAGTCTCTGCTGCTGGACCCAGCAGGACCATAGCCAGTGAAGACTGCCTTCTTTTGATCCTTTATGTGGTTGGGTAAATCTCCAGCTATACAGCCCCTCAGTAGGAGATGGTTTGAGAGACAGGAATCAAAGGGCAACACAAAAGGACTAGCCTCACAGCTAGATGTTGCATAACAAGGGAACTTTTTTTTTTCCCCAAAATATATTTATTGGTTTTAGTACAAACATTGCATCAGGTGTTAGCGAATACATAGAGAGCGCTGCGAGCAGCGACGTTGAGCTTCAAGATACAAGTAGTAAAACAACAAGGACTGTGTCCATTATAACAAAACAACAGTAATAACAGGTCAGGGGACAGTTCAAGGGGAAGGGCAAACGATTAATTTAGCCCTGGTGGGCTGTGATAGGTTACAAGTGGGCCGGAGGGGATCCTTGAAAGTACTATAGGCGCTGGGTCATGAGTGGGTGGCAGCGAGTGTCAGTTTGTCCGGGCCTTGATGCATTATTCCTGGGTTTCATCGCCGACGGGGTCTTGGGCCAATCTAGACCTCTGCTACTGCATTGTCCCTTCTGTATTTATTAGGTTTTGTCCATCCATCGCAGGGAGGGGGGTTGTCGTGCCAACCCTGGGAATTTCTGGGTGTAGTCCAAAAAGGGAGCCCATGTTTGGGAGAATTTGTCTCTGTTTCCGAATCGGAGGGCAGTTATCTTTTCGGCTGCAATTATGTCCCAACATTTTGTCCACCACATCTGTACTGCTGGGCCCTCTGGGTTTTTCCACAGCCTAGCTATGGAGATTTTCGCGGCCGTCAACAGGTGGGAGCATAACTCTGCTCTGTGTCCGGAGAGGGGGAATTGGCCCTCCCCGCTTGATCCCAATAAAGCGATGCCCGGGTCCCATGGAATGGAGAGACCTGTGATTTGCTTGATGTGGTCCAGCACTGCTTTCCAGAATTGGATAGCTTTGGGACATGACCAAAACAGATGGAAGAGAGTGCCTTTGTCTGGGCATCCTCTCCAGCAAGCCGGGGGAATCGTAGGGTTGCATTTATTTAGTGTCTCTGGGGTCCGATACCATCTGAAGCATACCTTGAATGCTCCTTCCTTGTTGGAAACGCACTTCGAGCTTCTGTTTGCTCTTGTCCAGATGTGATTCCACTCCTCTAGCTCAATTGGCCTCCCGATGTCATTTTCCCACTTCAGCATATATGGTTCTTTGCGGGGTGGGTCTGATCTGTCCAAGAGCTTGTAGAGGGTGGAGATTCTACCCTTTGGCGGGGAGCCTGTGAGGGTGAGTTCCAGGGCTGTAAGGGCCCTAGTTCCGTGACGCTTCATCTCTCTGCTCGAGAGCCAGTGGCGGAGCTGGGTGTATCTGAATCTTTCGCTCTCCGGCACGTCGAACTTTGCCTTACAGGCCTCGAAGTCTAGAGGGCTTCCTTCCTCGTAAAAATCTTGTATCTTCTCCAGCCCTCCAGCTTTCCATCTCCTGAAGTTACTGGGGATGCAGCCTGGGGTGAATTCTGGGTTTCCCCAGACCGGGGTGAGTGGGCCCATCGTGCCGCGGACATTCCATAGTCGCGCCGCTCTCTTCCAGCTCTTTACTGTGTTTTCAGTTGCCGACAGAGGACCCATTCCCTTGTTTGCGTTGGGGTCCTTCAGGTGTGGCAGTGAGGATATAGGGACTGGACTCCAGGCCTCCTCCAGCTCCAGCCAGCAGGGCTTGGAGGCGGCGGGGAGCCAAGCGAACGCCGATGAGAGCTGAGCGGCCAGAGCATATCTTGCAACGTCGGGTGCTCCCAGTCCCCCTGTCTCCCGACCCCGGAGCATGATCTTTCGCGGGATGCGCGGCTGTTTCCCTTCCCAGATAAAGCTCATGATGTTCTTTTGTAACTTCTGGATCTCTTGCTTCGGGATTGTAGTGGGTATGGCCGCACACTGGTACAGGAGTCTGGGTATGAGGTTCATCTTTACGGCCGTGAGTCTTCCCAACCAGGAGATCTCCTGTTTTTGCCAGCGTGAGAGATCGGATTTGAGCTCTTTCAGGAGTGCCGGGAAGTTGGCTTTGTATAGTCTACTTAAAGCGGCGGGGAGCTGGACCCCTAGATACGGGAGGTTCTTTCTGGCCCAGGGGATCTGATATTCTCTCTCCAGGTCCGATAGTAGCTGGCTGGGAAGGTGGATGCTCAATGCTGTGGACTTGGTGAGGTTGACCTTAAACCCAGAGGCTTCCCCAAAATCTAGCAGTTCTTTCCACAGGGCTTTCATGGAATCCTCTGGCTTGGTTAAGGTGAGGAGGTCGTCGTCGGCGTACAGGGCGGCTTTATATGTTTGGGACTTGACTGCCAGACCCTGGATCCCTGCATTGTGGCGAACCCTGATCGCGAATGGCTCCATGGAGAGGGCGAAAACCAGGGGGGACAGGGGACACCCCTGCCTAGTGCCTCTTGAGATTTTGATCGGGTCGGACTTAGCTCCATTCATTCTGAGGCTGGTAGATGGGTGTTGGTAATTTGCTAGTGTCCATTTTATGAAGTTTGGGCCGAAGCCGAAGTGTGTAAGTGAGTTTCGGATATAGCCCCAGTCAAGCATATCGAAGGCTTTATGTACAAGGGAACTTTTAAACAATGGGTCAGGGAAGTTGGCCGAGTTAGTGTAGTCAAGGGGTGCACAGCACAAGTGGGGACAGGTTACCCCATCTTGTTTAACTCTGTACCTCTCCTCCCTCCCTCTCTCCCTTCTTCCTTACCTCCTTCCTTCCTTTCTTCCTTCCTTCCTCTTTGGGTATGATGCAAGCAGGCCAGGCCTACTTGTAACAAGAACAGTGATTGGACTCATAAAGCAGGCTTGCTTTCATCCAATCGCTTCTGAGCTTTTGCCTATAAAAAATGGGTCTCCCGCTCCTTCTTGGATTAATTTTTGGGACATCCTAGACATAATCAAGAATTTGTTTTGGCCTTCTTTTTCAGAGATAACCTTTGCAAAGGCCTTAGCCATTAAGCTTAGGAATGAGCATGCCCATATTCACGGCATATTGGGGGTGACTCTTGCTGAAGACGAGTACCTGGCCTTCTGTTTGGAAACCTCACTAGGCCGGGAGAGCAGAACCTGAAAGGACAACCCTTCTTCTATAGACCACACAGGGTGTTTCACAACATCCTGAGAGCCAATACAGCCAATACAGCCAGGATCCCTGTTTTGCCATTAAACCACTTCAAGAAACCTTTGTGCCACTTTCAATGCTGCCAAACCAATGGGAACTCCCAGTGCTGCATGAGTGCAGACTTCGAACCACCATGCTCACATTATCAAACTGGCTCAATGTCGGAGTGCTCTAGCAGAGTCTCATCACCAACCTGGCTTGCGCAACTGCGCACTTAACAGCAGACGCAGCATCGAACCACCAGGACTTCTCAATGCAGCTCAATGAAACCTCTAAATCATCACGTCATTCACAGACCTGGACCAGCAGTAATTATTGCTTTGAAACATGCTTGATCATCATTTTTTAGTTATTGCTTTGATCATCACTGCCAGATACCTCTTCAGAACTGTATGTAACACCGGCGCGATTCAACTCAAAGCCAACTCACCGCCTGGACCAACGCTATTCAACACTTTTGACATCGATTCCACCCACAGACACAACCGCTAGATACCTAGCTCGATGCAGTCGGCCACCGAACATTGGATTAAGGTACTTTGACCTGGCCATGTTCCCCTGGTCCACCCATTGGTGTTCTAGAGACTGCTAAGTCACCTTTTCACCTTTTCTCCCTAAAAGATACAGGGCCTCATTACACGGATGGCGGTGAACCATGGCGCTATTAGCGCCATGGTTCATGCCGGTAAAATACAGGCACCGCCTTGGTGGAAAGGGGAATTACCGCCCTATTCCAAGGTTGGCGTGGCGGTAATTCCCCCTTCCACCATTGCCCTTCCCCATTCCCATTTTTGCCCCATAGGGCTCTATAGGAATGGGGAAGGCGCTAATTACGGTACCGCAAATTGCGGTACCGTAATTAGCTCCCTGGTACCTTTGCGTGTTGGTTTTTAACGCCTGCAAAGAGCAGGCGTTAAATTCCCCAACCCGCAAAGGGACCTCGTAGTAAGGCGGTAAGGATTTACCGGTACCGGTATTTTACCGGTAAATCCTTACCGTCATCCGTGTAATGAGGCCCATATTCTTTTAAATTCACTGTGATTGCTGATTGCCTTTTTACCACTGTTTTATTAACCAGAGTGCTGCATCCTTCTATATTTGCATTTCTCTGTCTTTCCTTTACAGGGTAGATTTTTATAGTGTGTTGTTATTTTCATAGTGGCGTATATACAGTTTACATCTTTCTATAGTACCCTGAGTGGACATTCCTTTATTTTGGACCCTTTTATCTTGCTGTTTGGGTTGCTACTGGGTCACCTTCATACCCTTCCTGTGAATATAGCCTTCTCTCGACCCATGTATCCATAAAAGGCGAAGGAGATATATCTCATGTCCGTGCTTGTTTTACCTATGATATGATATGATAGGTTATTTCTAACACGCTTAATACCCAGAGGTTTCTAAGCGCGGACCCAGGGAATCGAACCTGTGTTGCTCCGTGTCGTCTTGCTTCCAAGGCGAGCACGTTGCCGCTGAGTTATCCTCCTGAGACGGGATCCTGGTTGGTTTGTGGAAGAGTTTGGGCTGAGTAGGCGGTTTAGCCACTTCTCATCCTAATACAGTTGCAGAGTAGAGGTCATTTCATCACAAGCTGGTAACTGATGCCATGGGGGTTGGATAGCTCTTCACATAGTGCATGTGTCTCTGATGCTAACTGATTCCATGGGGGTTGGATAGCTCTTCACATAGTGCACGTGTCTCTGATGCTAACTGATTCCATGGGAGTTGGATAGCTCTTCACATAGTGCACGTGTCTCTGATGGTAACTTTTTCCATGGGAGGTGGATAGCTCTTCACATAGTGCATGTGTCTCTGATGGTAACTGATTCCATGTGGTTTCGATAGCTCTTCACATAGTGCACGTGTCTCTGATGGTAACTGATTCCATGGGGTTTGGATAGCTCTTCACATAGTGCACGTGTCTCTGATGGTAACTGATTCCATGGGAGTTGGATAGCTCTTCACATAGTGCATGTGTCTCTGATGGTAACTGATTCCATGGGGTTTGGATAGCTCTTCACATAGTGCACGTGTCTCTGATGGTAGCTCTGCACATAGTGCACGAGTTGGATAGATAGATCTTCACATAGTGCACGTGTCTCTGATGGTAACTGATTCCATGGGAGTTGGATAGATCTTCACATAGTGCACGTGTCTCTGATGGTAACTGATTCCATGGGAGTTGGATAGCTCTTCACATAGTGCACGTGTCTCTGAAAGGTAACTGAGTCCATGGGGTTTGGATAGCTCTTCACATAGTGCACGTGTCGCTGATGGTAACTGAGTCCATGGGAGTTGGATAGATCTTCACATAGTGCACGTGTCTCTGATGGTAACTGATTCCATGGGAGTTGGATAGATCTTCACATAGTGCACGTGTCTCTGATGGTAACTGATTCAATGGGAGTTGGATAGCTCTTCACATAGTGCACGTGTCTCTGATGGTAACTGAGTCCATGGGGTTTGGATAGCTCTTCACATAGTGCAAGTGTCTCTGATGGTAACTGAGTCCATGGGGGTTGGATAGCTCTTCACATAGTGCACGTGTCTCTGATGGTAACTGAGTCCATGGGGGTTGGATAGCTCTTCACATAGTGCACGTGTCTCTGATGGTAACTGATTCCATGGGGGTTGGATAGCTCTTCACATAGTGCACGTGTCTCTGATGGTAACTGATTCCATGGGAGTTGGATAGCTCTTCACATAGTGCACGTGTCTCTGATGGTAACTGAGTCCATGGGGGTTGGATAGCTCTTCACATAGTGCACGTGTCTCTGATGGTAACTGATTCCATGGGGGTTGGATATCTCTTCATGGGAGTTGGATAGCTCTTCATGGGAGTTGGATAGCTCTTCACATAGTGCACGTGTCTCTGATGGTAACTGATTCCATGGGAGTTGGATAGCTCTTCACATAGTGCACGTGTCTCTGATGGTAGCTCTTCACATAGTGCACGTGTCTCTGATGGTAACTGATTCCATGGGGGTTGGATAGCTCTTCACATAGTGCACGTGTCTCTGATGGTAACTGATTCCATGGGGGTTGGATAGCTCTTCACATAGTGCACGTGTCTCTGATGGTAACTGATTCCATGGGGGTTGGATAGCTCTTCACATAGTGCTCGTGTCTCTGATGGTAACTGATTCCATGGGGGTTGGATAGCTCTTCACATAGTGCACGTGTCTCCGATGGTAACTGATTCCATGGGAGTTGGATAGCTCTTCACATAGTGCACGTGTCTCTGATGGTAGCTCTTCACATAGTGCACGTGTCTCTGATGGTAACTGATTCCATGGGAGTTGGATAGCTCTTCACATAGTGCACGTGTCTCTGATGGTAGCTCTTCACATAGTGCACGTGTCTCTGATGGTAACTGATTCCATGGGAGTTGGATAGCTCTTCACATAGTGCACGTGTCTCTGATGGTAGCTCTTCACATAGTGCACGTGTTTCTGATGGTAACTGAATCCATGGGAGTTGGATAGCTCTTCACATAGTGCACGTGTCTCTGATGGTAACTGATTCCATGGGGTTTGGATAGCTCTTCACATAGTGCACGTGTCTCTGATGGTAACTGAGTCCACGGGGGTTGGATAGCTCTTCACATAGTGCACGTGTCTCTGATGGTAACTGATTCCATGGGGGTTGGATAGCTCTTCATATAGTGCACGTGTCTCTGATGGTAACTGATTCCATGGGAGTTGGATAGCTCTTCACATAGTGCACGTGTCTCTGATGGTAGCTCTTCACATAGTGCACGTGTCTCTGATGGTAACTGATTCCATGGGAGTTGGATAGCTCTTCACATAGTGCACGTGTCTCTGATGGTAGCTCTTCACATAGTGCACGTGTCTCTGATGGTAACTGATTCCATGGGAGTTGGATAGCTCTTCACATAGTGCACGTGTCTCTGATGGTAGCTCTTCACATAGTGCACGTGTCTCTGATGGTAACTGATTCCATGGGAGTTGGATAGCTCTTCACATAGTGCACGTGTCTCTGATGGTAGCTCTTCACATAGTGCACGTGTCTCTGATGGTAACTGATTCCATGGGAGTTGGATAGCTCTTCACATAGTGCACGTGTCTCTGATGGTAGCTCTTCACATAGTGCACGTGTCTCTGATGGTAACTGAATCCATGGGAGTTGGATAGCTCTTCACATAGTGCACGTGTCTCTGATGGTAGCTCTTCACATAGTGCACGTGTCTCTGATGGTAACTGATTCCATGGGAGTTGGATAGCTCTTCACATAGTGCACGTGTCTCTGATGGTAGCTCTTCACATAGTGCACGTGTTTCTGATGGTAACTGAATCCATGGGAGTTGGATAGCTCTTCATGGGAGTTGGATAGCTCTTCATGGGAGTTGGATAGCTCTTCACATAGTGCATGTGTCTCGGATGAGGGGTTTGTGATCCTCTAGGCCAGCTAATACCTTCATCCTTCCAATATATGATATGATATGATATGGCATTTATAATGCGCCTATACACAAGTGTTTCAAGATAGTAAATTGAGTATCACACACACGGACAGCAATGATAGAAATTAGTAACACTGTATACTAAGTGATCTGAGACTGGGATATCTGCAACGCAGCACTATATAAAACACCAGCTATTATTATTGGTATCGCATTGATTTGCTGACAACACATTTCTTTGACTATAGTGTTTAAATACATCACTTTGAATTAATATATAATTAAAGAACTGGGTCAATAATAATAATAATAATAATAATAATAATAATAATAATAATAATAATAATAATAATAATAAACTGTTTGCCGTCGCGTTTCTTTTCAAAGTAAGTCTGCCATAGGGGGGATAACTGTCCAGAACAGAACAGCATCATTCATGGCTAGGCAAGAGAAAGGTAGTGCTTGGACTTTACGCCCATACAAGAGTGGGGGTTGGGCGCTTCACCCCATGTACTGATCCTCTCAGGGGCCACCTGAATGGCTCCTGTATTCACTGAGTCTTCTGAATTCGTGCCTTGGTTCTGTTGAAGGAATTCTCGGGGCCTCTGGTGCACAGGTCACTTCAGGCATTAGGTTATTGGGTCTGGCTAGACCGCAGTTCCTTGCTCCGATGGATCAGTGCTGGACACCCAGGTCACAGACTAGTGGACCACCATTCCGGCGACTACCACTGAGGACTACCAGAATGCGATGCAGGCAGCGAGCAGCAAGGGCCAGTTGAAGAAATGGCAGAAAGTGAGCATCATGGCAGAAACCAAGGAACTGGTCCAGCAAGGCCTCTCTTGGTAGTGGAGAGCTGCAACTTCAGGGAAATGTTTCATGTTTCATGAGATAATGATCTGCACAGTCCCACAGCTCAACTTGGGACAGTGACTGTTGCAGTGATGTAGCCTAGGAGGGCATCTGGCTAGCCCACAGGATGACTCTGGGAGTGTGCGAGTGCTTGTGCAGTGGCTGGATTTTTTAACTGAGGTCTGGACTGATTGATCCCATTGGTCATGGGGTTGAAGCACTGATGAAGGTCTTCAGGCAATCTGCAGGGAGACAGGGCTTCTCTTGGCAAATGAAGAAAGTGCTGCTGACTAGCTTCCAATGACAAAGTCTGAGCCTTTTGTGGACTGCTATCATTGGTAGGGGTCTTGGCTCGAGCAATCTCTTGAATGGCAGTAGGAGCCCCCTTTTAATCAGTATCTGGACTGGAGTTGTGTCAGTCCACCAAGGGTTAAGATCTGCAACTTTCAAACTACAATCTATGCAGCAATAGACACTCGGGCTGCGATGTGTACTGGGTCCAGACTAGCAGTCTTCTGTTTGGTGTCTGATTAGTCCCGGCACCTCCTATGTGACTGGAGAAGCCGGGTAACCTGGTGTCTCCTTGTGTGCACCCTGTAACCATGTCTACCTAAACTACTGGCAATAGCAGTCTTCTGTGTGGTAAACACCCTGCTTTAATTAGTTATTTCTGCTTTCCCGCCCATGTTAGTTCATTCCTCACTCCCCTCCCCCACCTGTATTCACTTACTTATCAATCCCCTCCCCACTACCCCCTGCCCGCCCCTTGGTGTCTGATTGGTACCTGGCACCCTCCCATGGGACCGGAGCAGCCAGGGAAGCAGGTGTCTCCTTGCGTTTATCCCGCACTCCCCGTACCATTTATAGTTGAACTGCTAGCAATACCAGTCTTCTGTGCGGTAAGCGCTCTGCTTTAATTTATTATTTCTACTTTCCAGCCCGTGTTATTTTGTTGCTTGCTCCTCTGTAACCCCTGTATTCACTTCCTTATCCCCACCGTCGCACTCCCCCCTGCCTACCCTTGGTGTCTGATTGGTGCCCAGCACCCTCCCTCATGACTGGAGCAGCCCTCATCATCAGTGGGGCCTCCAGGAAGCCATCGGCTTAGAGCCAGAGACAAAGGGCAGCTCCTTTTGGGCAGCCCCATCCCTGTTTGCCCCTGTTCGCCCTACGACACACAAAGGACCAACCTACATCGACAAGTAAGGTTAGGTTGGTACAGCAATGAACACAGCCATTGCTATGCTGAAATAAAACCATACCACTCTTACATTTGCATTTCCAGCACCGATTTACATTCTGTTCAGTGGCTCAATGTTTGTTTTTGAATCGAGGTGCATTTTCCCACTACGGTTTCTTTTGAATTTAGGTGCCTTTCTCCCACTTCTGTTTGTTTTGAATCTTGGTGCATTTTTCCCACTACTGTTTGTTTTGAATTAAGGTGCATTTTTCCCACTACTGTTTGTTTTGACTATAGGTGCATTTTCCCCACTACTGTTTGTTTTAAATCTAGGTGCATTTTTCCCATTACTGTTTGTTTTGAATCTTGGTGCATTTTCCCACTACTGTGTGCTTTGAATCTAGGAGCATTTTCCCCACTACTGTGAATTTTTAATTTAGATTCATTTTCCCACTACAGTTTGTTTGAATTTGGGTGCATTTTCCTGCTACTGCATGCTTCAAATCTAGGTGCATTTCTCCACACTACTATGTGCTTCGAATTTAGGTGCATTTCCCCACTACTTTGTGCTTCAAATCTAGGTGCATTTTCCCACTACTGTGTGCTTCGAATCTAGGTACATTTTCCCCACTACTGTGAATTTTTGTTTAGGTGCATTTTTCCCCACTACTATTTGTTTTGAATCTAGGGGCCTCATTACGACCCAGGCGGTAAGTTACCGCCTGGGCCGTGACTTTACCACCATGGCGTAAACTACGTTTACGCCATGGTGGTTGGCGGACTTACCGCCCCATTCCGACCTTGGCGGGGCGGTAAATCCCCAATCCCCATTTACCCTTCCCCATTCCCATTTTTGCCCCATAGGGCATAATGGGAGTGGGGAAGGCGTTAATTACGCCACCGTAAATTACGGTGGCGTAATTAACTCCATGGTCCCTTAGCGCCATGGATTTTAACACCTGCTAAAAGCAGGTGTTAAAAGCACCATGGCGCTAGGGGACCTCGTAATTGGCGGTAAGGGGTCGGCGCAGCTAACGCTGGCGTAAACCCCTTACCGCCAGGGTCGTAATGAGGCCCTAGGTGCATTTTTCCCACTACTCTTTGTTTTGAACCTAGGTTCATTTTTCCCACTACTGTGAGTTACAGTGCCCAGTGTAAGATCTGTATCTAGGAGCATTCACCAAATTCCGGACACCATGCCTCACACCACCAAGATCTGGCATTCCAGAAACCTAACTAATGACCTACCCAGGCAACCTCTCCCCTCTTCCTCCACCAGCCCACCCCTCTCCTCCACCAGCCATACACACAGCCTTTTCCCCCTTCAGCACACCTAGTTAAAATTTTGCCTACCCCCAATACCAACCCCCCACTACCCACCTGTCCACCCTTGATGAAGATCTTGCGCCTCCCAAATCAGGGCTGTACGCTGGCAAGCTACACTTGAAAAACCGACCCCACGCTACTCTTCCATCTCCCCTCTCCAGCCCCACCCACTCACCCCCAACCATTTCTCTGCTTCTCCCCCTGCCCACTTCCTCCTCTCAACCACCCCATCCCGCCACCAACTCACACTTCCCATCGCTAAGTACAGCAAGGGCCACGCCAGCCAACACACCTATCTCAACAGCCCCTCCCCCCACTTCCCACTGGCCGCCAAAATTCCCTGAAAGGGCTATTATCGAATCCACCTCAGGACCCCCACCCATTCTCTTCTCCTCATCGCCACCCAAATTCCCCCTCACTACTTCACCCAAATCTCCCCACCAAACACTAACCCTGTCCTAGATCTCTTTCCCTTTCCCACCAAAGCCCCCCAACCCCAAATGGCCACCTTCCACTACCATGCCCTCCTCTGCAACCCCATTCTTTCCTCTGTGCCCTACCCACTTATCATCCCTACCCTGTCGTACAACAACACACTATTAATAAAGAAGGAAACCCGGTAGTCGCTAATCCACTGCTAGGTGGAAATAGTGTCTACTCTGTCTATGGCCGGGAAGGGAAAACCTTCCTGTGAGGACCAACTGGAGACGGCCGAGCAAGCTGCGTACCGCACGGACGCTCTGATTTCAATTATTGAGAATTTGACTCTTGATGTGCAACTTCGGCATTTGCTGTATTCTACTTTAGGAGTTACACGTTCCGTCTATTGACTAAGACGTGACTGTATAGTTGGGGTTTTTCATCTGCGATTACGTCCCTAAACTCTGAAGCTCAGCCACATCTAAGGATCCTCCCCACCTTTCCTCCTGAGTCCATTCTTCAACCGAAGGCACACTCAGTTACAGGTTAAGAGCTACTTGACAGCCTTCCGCAACCTACACTGTTTGATGTTGTGAGCCCCCTCAAGCACCATGCAAGGTTGCACGTGCTCACTATATCATTCTCCTTGTGAAGCACTTGAAAAAACGTTTTAATTGGGATATTCGTGACTATGACAACCCTCCTGATGAATGTTCTTTAAATAACTTGCCCAAGAACAGAAACATGTCGAGACTTTTTTCTGGATTGATACAGGGAAACAAAAACTTGTGTTATCTATTAGTGATTAGAAACTGATACAATATCAGCTATATGTTGAATGTATTGCTCACTCTATGTCGACCAACCATTTGATTGTTATTACCGAAATCCTATGTTTTTTGCCGTGATGATCAACATTGATCCTTTATGTAGTGTAATTAGTCTGGTGATGATTGTTATTAATTGTGAGTTTTATTCATTCTTAATATGTATCAAATTAAAGTTTATATACAGTGTTTTAAGTAATCTATCCAGGTGTGCAACCTACTTTTGAGCTCTGTCTCAGATATAATTTGATGGTACAACAACACACCACATGACCCTAGCCCGATCAGACATGCCCACTCATCACTCTTCTCCACCAACACACACACCAATCCATGCTTTTAGCCGTAACACACTACCCCGGCCCGGAAACAAAACCTCATCTCTTGCATACTCATCAATGCCAGGTCGGTCTCCAAAAACAAATTTAACATCTTTGACTTTCCAGCTTTGAAAACAGCAGTCTAGTTGGAGGATCAGTCACGGAATACATGTAGGGACTTTGCTTTCTATATAAGGATAATGCGACAAAACCCAGGGTTTTGATGGCTGACCTACAGTAACGATCCAAGGTCTACTTATAAGGAGTTAGAAATCTGTTGTTGTAGTAGTTTCATTGAGTGGGAGCTTGTCCTGATTTATAGTAACACCTGTTTTTATTTAGTTTGCATTGAAGCAAGGCGTGCTACATTTTACTGATGAAGTGACTGAATTGAAAATTGTTTTATACTATAAGGAATTCATTTATGGAAGTTGCTTTGTGTTACTTTTAGGAACCAGTGGTTGTTATTTTGAGTAATTAACAAAATCTATCATGGTGCAAGTGGCGTAATTTAGGTTTTTCGTACAATAGTGACATTTGGTGATTTTACGTTGACATCTTTGAAACTAGAATAAAAGACTAACTTCTTTGGTGAATTTACTTATGTGGCTATATTTACCCAATACATACATTTAACAATATGTGTGGTTACCAATATACAACTTTTGATATTGAAAGAGCAGAAAATTAAAGAGCCTTTAAAGTAATAGATAGCCTCGAGTAATTAATGTTACATAGAGAATTTGAGTAATCCACACATAGGTTTGGCCACCTGGATTATGTCCTAATCATTGGAATGGCCGTATGGATCCAGCCCCTATTATCGCAGATCACTCCCTAATTATGATAAACACAGCCCAGCCTATAAGCTGTTTAAGCGTGGACTGAACTCAACCATTGAGTGCAATCCTTGTCAGACTGTTTATTTAAGTGCTCCATCTGGTTTCACTGATTCCTTTACCACAGGGAGGGTAGGCCCATGCCACCAAATGCCATACCAGAGATATTACTGGGAATCTTGAACACCACAATGTATAGGATCCCAAGACTTAAATCCACAGGTAAGGCACCTTTGTTGGGGCAGACCCCTAATTACCTTAACCCAAAGCCGGTCCACCACCAGAGGAACGAGTACACGTTGGCGAGTTTATTGTACGATCGTCCTGGGAGCAGCTAGATGACCCGTTTGAGCCAAACTTACCCAAGTCTCAATGAACCACATAGATTGACAGAGTTTATAAAATTTTGCATAAAATCTCCACACTGGCACCTAAAGTATTAAACTTAAATTGTGATTTAGAATGCTTTTTGTAAGCGCTGTTTAACTTTTTCTTTGATTTCAAAACTGGTGCAGTTTGTTTACATGTTTTAAGTTTGTGGCTACGTAAAGAAAATGATATGAAGGGACATTTTTTTTTAAATGTGTAATTAGTTTTGCCATTGATATAGTACTACAAACATTTTTTTGTAAACATTCTGTGTTAGATGTTCTGTGCATGTGTGTTTTTTCAGATGAGTGGAGGGATTCATTACTATGTATAGTGCCATTAATTTTTAAAGTAATACATGCGTTTTTGTACTCATGGAAAATAGACCAATGTTAAACGTTGTTACTTAGATGAAAATCTGTGTCGTAGAATTTGGTAGTTAAAAACACTCCCATATATTTTATTACAATCCACCGCCCACACGTGATTGGACACACCCTCTTCAAAGAAATACCATTGTTCTCCAATTCCTACATTCTTATTCGTACCCGTTATCTTAAGTGCCATCTTTAAATTGTATTCATAGCACCCCCATTCTTGGGATTCATCCGTGATAAGTCATGACATCATCAAATCGTTAAACATTTGTTTGCAAACATAATTCATTGCTAGTAACAACTGGCCTGAGCCCTTTAACCTTAAACCTAATTGCACATGGTTTACATAGAAATTTCAAGCGATGTGAATGAGGCTGAAAAAATAGGTTCTCTTTGAACTAGCAATACCCAGGCTTACTTGCCCCATTGAGATTCTCATTTATACAACTACCGCTTCAGCACGTATAGCCTCTAGTTTCATCCTGAGATACGAACTGAATATCGCTTACTATGGCCCCAGACATTGCAACATCCCACATTTATTGCTTGTCAAAAAGCAAATGGCTGAAACCCTCTGTCAAGCTCTCACGCTTCCAATATATTACATCTGCTTACTACTAGGCCATAAAACCCATGTCCGGTTCCTTTAGCTGAGCTGACCATCACCATGGTCGTAGTTGCTCTGGTCCTGAAACTGCAAAAATCAGTTTCTCAAAGTTAAAGTTCACCTTGCAAAAAACCCTGACTGCAGAGTTTTTATCCATTTGTAGAAAATCCCTCTACATTTAGATTCACAAATTCCCTGTGTATCTGTATCAGTTTGCATGCATGTTTAATCACTGTCATATTTTCTTCACAGTTTACACGTATTTGAAGATGGCGGCCACTGTGATTCTAAGACTAACGAGACTGGTACCTGAGTCTCTCCCTCACCAAAGCCATCTCTATGGCCCCATTGAACAGCTGATAGGCCAGATTCAGCTTCTTCAGGCCCTGTCTCCCAAGGCCCAAAGCCTGGCTGGTGCCTGTCTGGTGCCTGTCTGGGGCATGTTCGGCGCATTTGGCACGTTTACCACCTCGATCCTTCACTTCTTGTCTACCTAGTACTCCACACCACCCCTGGCATCCACTTGTTGTGCCACCTTGCTACCATGTCACGCCACATGCAAGCTAAGAAGACCTTTAACCCTGCCTACAAATATCTTCTAAATCACTTGTTGCAGCACTCCTGTACTCGCGACTTGACTAACCAAAAATGCTGGCCTTCGGAAGACCTCTGCCACTGAACGCTACCCTGTTTCCGAACTAAGCCCTCCTCCACAAACTGTCTGTATTTGCTGATCTGCCTGACTGACGTAGCCCCTCCTTCGAGAGGTGCGGCTTTCCCAGCCAGCAGCCACCTTTATCAGACTGTATGACTATATGTCTGGCTCCCCTCATGCTCTTTACCAAACCTGTCCGCTCATTTCTCTGTATCCTGTCAAAGTTACAACCTCCTCCCTGACCTCCCCTCCTACAATCCTCCGTCCCGTTACATGTTAGCGGTCCCGCATGCAAATGATGCTGCTACCTACCCATCTACCTTTAACTGCATATTTGAAGTAGCCTCCATACACTGAAGTGATGCTTTCCAAATTGTGCACGCACTTTTGTCACTCTCTGCCTAACTGTAACTGCATATTTGAGGTAGCCCCATCACCATAAGGCGATGCTCTCCAAATTGTGCACACTTATGTCGCTCTCTATCTACCTGTAACTGCATACCTGTTGTAGCCCGCCACACAATTTGAGTTGAGGCTCTGCCAATCGATATACATTCAGTACTTCTTTTTCTGTAACCTTATGAGTATTCATGTACCACACTAATGTACCACGTACTTTCTGTAACTAGTGCCCAGATGCCTTTGGGTTCAGTGCGCTGAAATACATGCAGACATAAATAAATAACTAAATAAATAAATAAAGTCACCCATCAACTCAGACTCTCATGGGAGGCCACTCAATGCTCCAAGGTCATCAAATGATGCTCACAACTTTCATAAGGACAGTGGTCATTTTAGCAAGCAGGCATCAGAGAAGACATTGCCACGTTCACTGTTAAGAATCGACTTGGAGTAACAGTAGTAACATTTACCAACCTATTGATGAAATACAACACAGTGGGTCTCAACACCTTACTCGAAAACCTGGAAAAAGGGGTTGGAGTGACACGAATGGGCTTTGATAAATGTGGTCATTGCCATCGGACTGGACCCAGCAAATGGAATTGTCTAAACCTCATATTCAGTTAGAAGTGTCACATACGCATTCCCCAGTACAGGTCTCCTCCACGTTAGCAATTACATGATAGATATTAATAATACATCCTCATCTATAAGTTCAGATGTATGAGGACGAAGCCTTCATGAACTACATTTGGGTCAGGCATATCACATGGGTATCAGGTAATATTACCCCCACCAAAAATATGGCTGTATATATGGTCATCGGGAACGGCCATAGGCGATATTTTTAGTGGGGATAATATTAGGGTTTTTTGGGAGCGGTGGTTGTGGGGGTGTCCCCCACTCCTTTTAAAATAATACTGCGGTTGAAGGGGTGTCCCCCGCAGGTTCCATGCCTTAATATGTAAATATTTTAATATGGCGATATTTTTGCTGGGATATTAACACATGGAACCCATCACATGACTAGCATCTTAGAGTGACTGAGAGATAGCTTCCTTTGGAGGAAACAGTGAGCTGTGCTTCAATGGGTATTATAAGAGAGGTTTACAGTATGCACAGGAGTCTGGAATGTGTCTAGCTGTATATGCTGTCAGCTGTGGGCATCGGATCATTTCAGACTGGCCTGGGATAACAAGCACATAGAGTTGTGACAGCACAGTCCTAATAACAAGGCTAAATGCCAAGGGCCGCTTCTTTAATATGGGATCATAGAAGACATGGGTAAAAAGCAGGTGTTAAATTGTGCTTGAATGTTATGTTCAGCATCTCTTTTTACTGATAATATTGCATAGCAGGGATGTTGCCCTCCCCCTCGCCCCTATCCTCTTCGCCATACAATTCTAAATTGATTTCCGCTAGTTTAGGATTGAAATGCTGCTGGAAATGCACTGGACACCTCTGAAATATATAAGCTTTTAGATCCGGCCGGCTAAATCTAGGAGTATCCCGCCATACATGCTTTGATAGCAGGGCGGTGTTGTATGGCCGAATGACTGGAGACTGATTGCATGTGAACTTGGACTTTGTTAAAGGAGACTGCATACTATTTTTGGAAGAAGTGATGGTGGGAGGATAAACAGCTGCAGGATTATGGGAGTTGTAGTTTCCTTTCCAAAACGATGTCTTTTCTTGCTGCTATGAGCAAAACAAGCGGGTAATGAATAATACTGGATAACAGGAGCTGCTGTTCCATAGAATCAAATAAAATAGAACGTTTTTTGGCAAATAACTCGACATGATTGAGAATTAATGCCTGTGAAGGATTCCTTTCTGCTATTTCTCAGGGTTTGGTTTCCTGCACTAGCATGACAGCTCGCTAGGTTAAGTAGCTGCTGCTGAGATGTTTGTGTAACCTGTTGCCAGTAGCCCATCGTCCTTCAGAAGTTGGTAAACTGAGTATCAATGAGTTACTTACAGCACCCCGGAATGGAACAGCTGTGGCTGTAGACACTGTTGTAAGCTTATATTATAATGAGACAATAAAAAAATTACTTGATCAAATAAAATAAAATATGAAATAAAATAATACAACATAACATATGGCCATCAAACTGTAAGGCACACATTTGTGCGTGTCGCAGACTGCACACACTTTGTGGAGTGGGCATATGCAAAACAACTGTGTAGGTAAACACATATATAATTGCCTTCTGAGAAAATTGATGTGAAGCAGGTTAAAAAGTAATAAAAAAAAGAGAAAATGCTCCACACGATCCTTACCTACAAACATGCATTACCAACCCCCTTTTCCCCCAGAAGCCGGCAACATTGCTCTGACGTTTTTAATATCAACAGTGTGAAGAATCACATAATAACATTCTCATTGGGAAGTGTCGTTTCCTGCAGCAAAATCACTGCCATTTGTCACTTCCAGCAAAGGGACTGCATTCGGCGCCTCCATTTAGCAGAAATGATATCATAGGAGGAGGGCAATGCAATGTTCAGCGTGAAAGTGGCCATTGCCTTCCCAGCTCGGTCTGCTACATTGGAGGGCGACGTGCCGTGGGAAAATCTGTGTGGGCGGACACGATGCCAGGGATGGAAATTCGATAAAGAGAAACATGATATGTTATGAAGAATCGGGTGTCTGTAAGGCACATCATGATGTTAATAGAAGATGTCTTTTTTGCGCCAAGCTTCAGTACCTTTTCTGTTGAACTAGAAAATCGCGAAAACCAATGTTTATGCCAAGAACCGGGCCGCAGCTACAATAAGACAATTCAAGGCAGCTACCTGGCTTCTTCTTTTGAAGGACACAATACTTTGGCCGCTAAAATCTACAAGGACCTTTGATAAATCGTCCCCTAACCCCAAGGGGGAGCTACTCTTTTTGGGACTAGAGAGTTGAGCCTGCTCAGCTTAACACCCCCTAGGAGATAGGCCAACGTGACCCCCCCCTTTGAGGACAAGCCATCCCCAAATAGGGATAAGTATCATCCTCCCTCATCCCAGGTTTACATGACAGTTAGTATGTGCAATGACTTACCCCTTTGTTGTACCGACAGCTGGTGTGATTTCTGATCCCTGTTAGGCACCGTTGTACACGCAGGGCAGAGAATGGGAAGAAATTGCACCCCCTCACTGCAAAGACGATAAGGGTCCCAACAGCACCAGAAGATAGACAGAGGGAAGCCTGCAGGGCTGCCGAGAGCAATGGCGCTCTCGAAAGGAGACCGACCTCCCACGGCAAGCAACGCCATAGCAGAACCCCAAGAGGCCAAGGCTGGGAACCTGTTGAACTGCAGCGGGAGAGGAGATACAACTCCAACAGACGTGGAACCACCAGAAGCAGCCAGAGGACTAAAGCTGCATCGGATGAACAGAGCACAGGCGGCTGAGCACAGCACGGAGAGAAGAGGTACCTGGTTGTTCCTCAGAGCCTTGAGGAGGGCGGAGAGGAAACCTGCAACCCCATGGCGGGGGACAGCCAGAGGGGCCCAGAGTGAGCCAAGGGAGAATCGACCACAAGAAAAAGGTGTGCAACTCGAGACCCCAGGGTGGGGTGAGACCAGTGGAGCCCAGATTCGGCTGAAAGCAGCCGAACCGCAAAAGGGGCATAAACCTGAGACCCCAGGGTGGGGTAGGAATCAAAGAGGTTCCACACAGGGGCAGAGAGAACTTTTGTGGATCACTTGATTTGAACTGGGCTATGGGGTCGGAGGCCTAGAAACAATCACAGATAAAGACAGAACTTTTGTTGAGCCTTGATTCGCACTGTATATTGGGCAGTAAGCACTAAAGACATTTTGCTGATACTAAATTTGGAACTGTGAACTGGGAGAAAAGCCCAGAGATATTTGCAGGTGACCCGACCTGAACTGACTCTCGGGCGAGTAGCCCCTTCCACTACAGAGACTCTTTCAGTGGGGGTCAGAAACCAGCCACCCTTCTATTATTTGGATAGAAGATCCTTATGATATCTTCCTGTTTGAGCTAGGTTATTTATTTTTCTTTATAGTTGTATGGCCAGATGTCATGATATGACTGGTTTCTAGGCGGCGGACTGACTTTCTTCTGTGAGGTGAGACATCATGATGAGCACCTTATTGAACTCTTTCTTTTTCCTTTAGTGTAGGGACTTTAGGTATAGGGACAACATAGGGGTTTGGTACTTTAATAAAGCCAGTGTTGCAAAACTCATTCTGAGTTTGGAGGTAACCACGCCGCTATTTGCGGCATGGTTGCCTCCAAACTCATTCCGATTCCGCCCTGGTGAATGGAGTAATTACCGGTCCATTCCAAGGTTGGAGGGACCGGTAATTCCCCATTCACCAGGGCCCTTCCCCATTCCCATTTGAGCCCCCATAGGGCTCAATGGGAATGGGGAAGGCGCTAATAACGGTACCGTAAATTACGGTACTGTTATTAGCTCTAAAGTCCCTTTGCGGGTCCCGTCTTTAACGCCTGCTAAAAGCAGGCGTTAAAGAAGGACCCGCAAAGGGAACTCGTAGTAGGGCGGTAAGGGTTTAACGGCACCAGTCTCGTTACCGGTGACCATTAACCCTTACCGCCCTACTCGGAATGAGGCCCAATGAGTTTTCCGTCTCTTCATTTTGACTTACCACTAGGCCCAGTCTCAAAAATGGGTGTCCGGTCAATTGGTCGACAACAAACTGGTCGACTGCAATTTGGTCGACACCATTTGGTCGAATGCCAAATGGTCGAATTTTTTTTTTTTTATATATATGTTTTGTGGGTTTTCGTGTGGGGAAAAAAAAAAAAAAAAAAAAAAGAAAAAAAGGGGGTTGGGGGGGGGGACCCCCCAAAAAAAACCAAAAAAGGGGTAAAAAAAAAAAAAAAAAAAATTCGACCATTTGGCATTCGACCAAATGGTGTCGACCAATTGTCCTGTCGACCAAATGTTTTCGACCAATTGACTGGTAACCTCAAAAATGTGCACCGGAAGAGGAGATATTTGCAACTGCTACTATATCCCTGATTCCCAAAGCCCAAAGCTAATACTGGAGCGATTCTGGATATGGTCTCAGCATCTTTGAAAGGCGCACATGCAAATTCGAATCGCAAGGAATTTCTTAAGGATGTCTCAGAAGTGATGCAGACATCCACAGATTTGCTCCAGTTTGAATGCTCCGCGAATAAGGCAGAAGGTGACAGTTGCAAAGCTGCAATGCTCACGGGTATCTTCTGTTTTAGGCCAGTGGTTTTAGACTCAAGCTTCAAATGTGCCTCCTCATAAGGAAGTGTGTGCTTCTGTTAGCCACATATGTGTGGTACTAAAGGGCCAGAGCCATTTGCTAATACTGGGCGGGCTAGCATTGAGACATGACAAGAATCCTTTTCAATAAAGAAATGGACGGTGTAGGGGGACAGTCTAGTGAGAGTTGCGCACGAAGGAAATGTTGCTTATAGCAACCCTCCTAGATCAACTTCTGGGAATATGGTGGTGCATGTGCAGGTTGCACGAAGGAATTCAAGTTGTGAAAAGAGGGAGTGTCGAACACGGGTTTTCTGTAGTAATGATGGGGGCTGACTCCACAGTTGAGACCACAGTGAAGTCCTCAGCAGTATCTTTAGTCATCTTGACAAGGTCACAGGTAGGAAGTCATTTTGGAACGTAAGAAACTTCTCTGGTCCAAAACACAAACCCTTCACATCCATTCTGGAGCAGGCAACATTCACTCAGCATTCCACAACCCATACGCGGCAACATCACCATCCGTTCTCACAGGAGAACATATACCAAATTCACGCATACACCAGACATAGGTCACCACAATTCTACCTCCTAAACGATCACTAAACACATCATCACATTTCTCCCTTATGCAGCAAAAACGCCATCACCACCCATCATCAAATTCTCCCTCCAGAGATAAACAACAGATAGGACAACAGCATGAAGATGTAAGAGACAAAATACTCCGTTTGGGCTGCCCCTCCTACAATGACACTAAACACTAGCAAAGCTACTGCTAATGTAGTGTTCGCTATAAGGGACTGCTAGTAACACCCAGGCATGAGCCAGGTTGTAGAAGTGCTGCCTGCTATAGGCCGTCTCTGGTAAGAACCGCCCACTGGAGCCTTTTCTTGGCTCATTCTTTACAGTGGGTGGTGTAGGGGAGCGAGAAGGGGTCTGCCCTGTCAGTCAAACCGCAAAGGGTCTATCTATCATTGACCCTTCTTAGGGACGGAGAGCAGATGGGGCAGAACCCTCAAAGGGAAATCACGCCAGGGGAAAAAAGGGTATTGGAGTACTGGTTGATTTAGTGTTATTAATGTTTATTTATTCATTGTGTAATATAAAATGTGGTCCCCATTGGAATCCCTGAAACATCCTTCTTGGTGTTGTAGTGAATGAGGCAAGGTAAGAACTCAGGATGTTGCACATCTTCTCTGAGACTTCTGACATCTTCTGTTGCAGGTTGCTCAGCGCCTGTTCATGATCAGTTGGTCTTAAGGGGTGAGGTGGGTTTAGTGGTGCCTCTCTGGCCTGGGATATTGTGCACCCTTGCTCAGATCTGTGCCAGAATCACCCGGGTTACACAAGACTTGAAGACAAAGTGGTCCGCCAGGCCATGCTGTGCCAGGAAGGTCATGAATGTGTGGGCTTCTCCGCCATCAGATACAACTAAAGCTCAGCAGTAGCACCCTCATTTGGTTCACACTCCTCACCAACTGAGGGCAACTATCCACCTGGCCATTACACTAAGGTAAGGATGCCTTGCTCAGGAGGGAGCTCAGTGGTCCATCTCTTTTCTCTCCACTGTCCTCCCTCACAGACTCTTCTTTTTGCTCACCAGTGTTGCAATAAAAGGATGCAGACTCCAAAGATGAGACCTGAGTGTCAGGTCCTTAGTAGCTTCTTCAGTTATCTTGACAGATGGTAAATTGTCATCTTGACAGGTAAGTCATTTCTTTAGTCCATCACAGACCCACTGGCACATCCATCCTCTTGCAGCCAATAGTTCAATTGTCACTCCCGGAACATTTACGCACGCGCACACTACCCACTTAAAATTTCACAACCCATACAGGACACCACCAGCATCCAGTCTCACAGGCACGTCATACACACCAGATAAACTAATGGAGCTGACATTGGTTTAACCTTTAAGCATGGCTGAGGTACAACATGAGGATTTGACCCTCAAATTTTGTTAGTTTCAATAATGGCTGGATCTTTTACTATTTAATATTCATTATTGTAGATACAACACTTATTGTAATTATTTAAAACTTTTGCACGATAAGTTGTCATCTTCCCTCTACTAATTGCTCGTTGTGAAACGGTTGGAAAATATTCCATAAGGACACATTGGCGACAATGGAGGGTGTCTCAGTCAATTTGCTTTTGAGGAAAAGCAGTCATTATTGCATGGCATTTAACTGACAGGTATCAGATCTGTTCAGCAAAAAGTAACGTATTGATCAATCTCAATGCTGTTGATATATTCTTTAATTTACGCTCAAACAACTCATTTTCTTATGTATTTCTTTTGCTGACTAACAACGTTCCTCCAAATGGCACCTCAGGATTCATTAACAGTTAACTGGAATCCTGCTACCGTGCGAGAACCAATCAAGTAGCGAGCGTAGAAAGCAGGCTATATCTACTGATCAAAGTCTCGTTCTCTGCTCCTTAACTGATGTCAGAACAAGAGCCTACGTAGTGTGGTGCCCTGGCCAGTCTCCTCTGGCTGCCTCCATCCGGGCCAAGTCCATATCCCCCTGCCCAGCCCAAAACACACTTATTTGTTCTACAAAGCACATTTCTTTTTGTCGTTGCTGTCCTGCTTTCGGCCATGTGCCTTCTACCCCACTGGTGATTATAGAGATCAAAATGGGGCTTAACTTCTTTAGTCCCTTTTCAGTTTCCCTGACAGCCCGATGTTTTGTACTATAAACGTTTTCAATAAGCACTCCCGTGTGCCCTCCGCTGCACTAGTTGAGTACTAATGACAACAATTCTTTCTGTGGCAGGACATTCTGAAGCGGAATAGCCTGTCATGCCTGGTGTTGTTTCCTAAAAAATCCCGATTTGCTGCAGAGCGGTCTTAGTCTCAGCCAATGTGTCTCAGATGGCAGATAGACATTCGTCGCTGGATGCGCGCCTGCAGATATGAAATAATAACGGCCTTCTCCTTTGTTTCATCAAAATTAAACCGTACACAGAACACTTTATCAGCCTGGGGGGATTATGAATTAAACAAAAAATGAAGATAATCCTTAGTTTCCTGCTGTGACAGTAACAACTTCATCACTGGAACATAAAAAGAAAATTCTACATTGTAAAAGAGCTGTAGGTTTCCCGCCCTTGTAAGGAGGCGCTTTCTATCTTTACTGGCAGTGTTCGTATGGATATAGCATGCACATGTGTTCAGAGATTTTTAGACATGTCACTTTTAGTTGCTGCCCAAGGCCACTAGGGAAGATATCTACACAACTCATGAGATTCTCAAAATGTGTGCTCCACTTTCCTTCCTGATGAGGTTGCTCGTTTGTCGCAGACTTGAGGGCAGAGACGTGCCCACAAAGCTAAGTGGGGAACCCTACACAAGAGATCGGAGTGTAAGGAGTCTTGCAGACAAGGAAGGATAGGCAATAATTACAGACAGGCAACATGGGCAGTGACCAGAAGGGGGCAGGGAACACAACCAAGACAAACACATTAGGTTTCCACTTGTTGTGTATGTAGAATGGGGAAAGAGTTTCCTAGAGGTCAGGAAACTCTAGCCTTCTGAGCTGGTCAGTATTACAGGGACCCACTCTGTATGTTGATGGAAAGGAGCTGTAGGAGCGGGCATCTACGTCTGGACCCTAAGGCATGAGCAAAATAACAATACTTACAAAAATTAAACCTGGACGGGTCCAGCAGGACCGGAACAGAGACTGTCTCCGTGAAACAGGAACCATCACAGTGTTCACAAATATGACACAATGGACAAGACTGAGGGCCTCATTATGACTTTGGCGGTAGCCAGGCCCTTAATAAGGGCATGGCTGCCACCAAAACCGGGTCCGGTTCCGGGTTCCCTGAATGGGGAATTACTGGGCTGTTCCAAGTTTAGAGGGCCCGGTAATTCCTCCTTCCGGGAACCTGGGCCCGGACCTTCCCCATTCCCATTTGAGCCCCCATAGGGCTCAATGGGAATGGGTGCAGGGAGCTAACAACGGGCCGATTACGACCGGCCTGTTGTTAGCTCCCTGGTCCCCTCGCGGGACCCGGTAAGGACGCCTGGATTTACCAGGCATCCTTACCGGGTCCCACGAGGGAACCTCGTAATGAGGCGGAATGGCTTCAACGGGTCCGCCTCCATTAACGGCACCAGTTAACCCATTCCGCTAGGGTCGTAATGAGGCCCTGAGACTCAATAAGGAAAAGGGCAGAGATTGTCTGTCGGCAAACACAGCAGCCAAACTCTGTACAAAGTAATCACACAAACACAAGTGAGTACACAAACAGTAGCAGAAACATCCAGGGAAAGAACAGGAAATCAAAGTGCGCAAGGTTCAGGACAGAGAACAGGAACAACGAGCCTAAGCAAGAAGATAAGAATCTAAGCACAAGGGTACAGGAGACTGGAACTGTAGACTGGAAACTAATACCCAGAATCAAGGAACAATGGACTGAACTATAGAGCATGAAAAAGAAAAATGAGTATTGAAACTCTGAACGAAGATAGCAGCGGCTGGTCTGCAGACTTGTAACAAGGAATACAAGGCACTGCAACTCTGGACTGGAATAACAAGGGCAACACTGCAGGCAGATAACACAGAAACTCAGGAGTGGAATCTAGGAAGCTAAGGCCAGGTAACACAGACCATGGGCACAGAACACGGAATGCTGGTAGAGAGCCAGGGGCTGTAGGCAGTGAACAGATGATGATGAGCAGTGCAGCAGTGTAAGCAGCTCGGAGGCGCAGGGTCGAAGGCAGGGGAGTTCAGGCAGAGTAGAATGGCTGCAGGGCAGGGAACATATGGCACTGTCACAGGAGCAGGTTCTGGAAACAGGGTACAGCAGAAATCCACAGATCAAAGCATGTAGTGCTGATAGTGAACTCATTGCAAGAGCGCTGTTCTCCTGGAGGCAGTTGCTTAAATACTGACCTACCTTGTGCTGAAGCAGGATTGTTACCAGCACCACACCTGAAAGTAATCTGCCTCTTCCCTCTCTGGGCCTAAGAAAGTGCAAGCAGCACTGAGCTCTTAGGTGTCTGTGGATTGTAGTTCTAAGACTGGTGGACATGAATAGCCAGGTCATGAGAACTTTCACAAGGTGCATTGTGGGATATGTAGTTTGTGAAATGAAATAGGGAAGTATCAACGTCTTCCAAACAAAAAATTAAGATAAAAATATGCAATGTAATGTAATTGTCATTTGTATGATGTCTTTTCCCTTTGGTATGGCCTCAAATTGCTGTAGGTCAATGCCCCCGGGGAACGGAAGACCACGGTATGGGAAATTTGTCCGAAAAGTTTAGAATACATGTGTGCATTTTAGCCAATACGAAGGAAGGTAGCAGTGGCCAAGTCCCTGTTAGCTACCTATGGTGCGCTGGCATGTGGATTGGGGCAGTGAGGTAGTCTGGAGAGTATGCAAGTGCAAGAGAATCATTATGTGTCCAGTTAGACCGAATTTGCCATGGGGAAATAACAGCATTCCTTTGGTAGAGGTGCTGTGCAATGTGTCTTAGAGTAGTGTAAGATAGCAGATGCGTGTGGGTGGGTGAGTAGCTGTGCTTTCGGCTATCTTACAAAAACATGGAGTGTGATACGTACCCGTCTGTCTAGGCCATTCATCACTATATGGCGATTCATCACCATAAAACTCCCTGGACAATACCTTTTTCATATACGAAACCAAGAAA